>NC_135659.1:99481435-99781435 GCF_964188315.1 Podarcis muralis
AGGCCAGCTGCTATCCATCCCTGATTTGGGAGGCGAGGCTTAAACGAGGGCTGGAGGGCGAAGGGCTTGGCAGGTGCTGATGCGCCACTATGGCCGCCGCCACCACCCCAGACGAGGAATGGTTCAGTGGTCAAGGGGGCACAGAATTGTGCAGATCTGTAATGGAGAAGATCCATTTGGGGCAGCCAAATTTGGGGCTTGCACAGGGTGCCATATTTCCCCACTGGGATGCTGTCTGGCAGAAATTCCTGCTGGAAGGTCCTCCCTCTCCCAGTGGCGTAGCAAGATCAGGTGGTACCCGGTGCATGGCGCCATATTGGAGGAATCAAATGAATCAAATGGGATTTAGCTGCCCCAGCGTCCCTGGCCCCTAATGGGGCAGTCAGCTTTTGTTTAAAACATCCCTTCACCCACCCCACTCCCGTGATGGGTGAATCATTGCAAAAGACAGCAATTTACAAGAAAGGAATAAGGAAGTGATCTTGAGAGGGGGACTAATCTTGAAATTTGCTTATAAGTCATGTTCCCCAGCGGAGGAACCAGTGGGGTGGAATTCTTGTGATCTTCTTCCTTGCTTGCAAAAATTGTATAATCTTGCCTTGGAAATGCTCATATATCATGCAACAATATTACAAAAGATTACCTCCCCCACCCCTTAAAATTTAAGGGTTTAATTTGAGTCAAGAGTGCAGAACTATCCAAGTCCGTTAAACGCACAAGCGAATATTTGCAGCCTATTAAAGTGCTCAAGGAAATGGAATCTGTAAAATATAGCCACTAATTTTACCCTTCGGAACAGTGGAAGAACCATAACTATTGCTAGAAAAGCACTAGAAAGAATAGAACAATTCAGACAAGTAGCAGGTTTCAAATTAAATAAGAAAAAAACAAAAATGTTATTGAAAAATATGAACTGAGATTTGATTGATACATTGCAGCATCAGAGTGGAATAGAGGTTGTTAAAAAAGTTGAATATCTAGGAATCTGGTTAACATCGAAAAATGTAAATTTATTTAAAGACAATTACACACTGGTATGGAATGGTACTAAAAGTGACTTAGAAGTGTGGGGAAGAATGAAACTATCCTTAATGGGTAGGATTTCAGTTATTAAAATGAGTGTGCTACCAAAAATGTTGTTTTTATTTCAATCAATCCCGATAATTAACGGAGTTGGTATCTTTAGAGAGTGGCAAAAAGCAATTTCAAGATTTATCTGGCACGGGAAGAAGCCAAGAATTAAATTTAAACTGTTAACAGATATAAAAGAAAGAGGAAGCTTCTCTCTACCAGATTTGAACTTGTATTATGAAGCATCATGCCTTTGTTGGTTAAGGGACTGGATATTATTGGAGAATACAGATCTTTTAGATCTGGAAGGATTTGACAACAGATTTGGATGGCACGCATATCTATGGTATGGCAAAGTAAATGTTCATAAAGGATTTGGAAACCACATATTTTGAAAGTTATTGTATGAGGTGTGGGATAGATATAAAAATCTATTAGAACTTAAGACACCATGGTGGCTCTCACCGCTTGACATACTTGGAAAGCAACTGTAAACAATTGTAGGCTTAAAAGAAGTTTTGTAAGGAGTAATATAGAAATTATTGTGAAAAGAATTAAGAATAGGTATTAAGATTTGGATTTATAGCAATAACTATAGCAACAAAATGCATAATTAGAAAGGATTTTAGAAAACCATCAGTTGAGGTTGAAGGAAGTCTTAGGCTGTGATAGCCAAAAATTTTGTAATGATGTTTAAAAGGATGATATGCTGAAAAATATGAGGAAAAATCAATAAAAAATTATTAATATTTTTTAAAAGCGAGAAACATTGGACAGAAACTGTAAAATGAGGGCAGGGTCATAACTACGGCATGGTCTGCTCAAACAATCTATAAAAAACACACAAAAATTTCCCTTCCGTTTAATTTGCATGCAAAAGGCAGGAAAATGTCATTAGAAACCCATCTAGACCCTGCTCCTCCTGACAACTCATTAGATGACCTAGTCGAGGACAGGAATAACCGGCTCTTGGCGGCCATCAATGAGATCGCACCTAAGCACCCTCTGTGACCCTGTCGAAACTGGGCCCCTTGGTTTACTGAGGAGCTCCGGAAAATGAAGCGGGATCTCAAATGGCTAGAGCGAGTATGGTGATGGACTTGTGACGGAGCTTCAAGAACATCTTATAGGACACTTATGAAAGCCTATGAGATGGCTATGAAAGCTGCTTAGAAATCTTACTTTGCAGCTTCCATTGCACCCGCTAGCTCTCACCTGGCACAACTTTTTAGAATAATTAGGTCGATAATGTCCTTAGGAGGAGAACTAAATTTAAGCACAAATTCGACCCACAGCTGTGAGGCATGCACGAGCTTTTTTGTGAAGAAAGTCCTCCCTGCCAATTTAGATA
Source organism: Podarcis muralis (assembly GCF_964188315.1). NCBI lineage: Eukaryota > Metazoa > Chordata > Lepidosauria > Squamata > Lacertidae > Podarcis > Podarcis muralis. The sequence goes on from NC_135659.1 coordinate 99,483,858, forward strand.
CAGTGACAGAACTGGAGGCCCCTCGACTGTCTTTGGGTCCAGTGTTGGACCATTTCGATCGGATACTCCCTGCTGATGTGGATAGATTCCTTCCAGCTGGTAGGCCCACCACCTGCCTCCTTGATCTGTGCCCAAACGTCGCACTGACCCCCCTGGTTGAAGTTATCAATTTGTCCCTTGGCACAGGGACATTTCCAGGGGAGTTGAAGGAAGCAGTGGTGTGTCCGCTCTTAAAGAAAACGTCACTAGATCCTTTAGGCCTATCCAATTACTGCCCAGTTTCAAATATTCCATATCTGGGTAAGGTAATTGAGAGAGTAATTGCTGAACAGCTTGGTAGGTTTCTGGAGGAAACATCGGCTTTAGATCCAATTCAGTCCAGGTTCCGTCCTGGTTTGGGACCGAAACGGCTCTGGTTGCCCTAACAGATGATCTCCGTAGACAACTGGATCGAGGCAGGTCAGCACTGCTGATCCTTTTAGATTTGTAAGCAGCCTTTGACATGGTCGATCACGATCTTCTGGACCACCGCCTTTCCAACGTGGGGATACAGGGCATAGCCCATAAATGGCTGTGCTCTTTTATCTCTGGTCGGGGACAGAGGGTGGCGCTAGGGAGAGAGATGTCATCGCGCCACTCCTTGGTGTGTGGAGTGCCGCAGGGCGCAATTCTCTCCCCGATGCTTTTAATCATCTTTATGCGCCCCCTTGCCCAGATTGTCCGGAGCTTTGGGCTGGGCTGTCACCAATATGCTGATGACACTCAGCTCTATCTGCTGATGGATGGCCACACCGACTCGGCCCCGGACACACTGACCAGATGCTTGGAGGCTATGGCTGGATGGTTTCGTGGGAGCCAATTGAAACTAAATCCTTTGAAGACAGAAGTCCTCTGGCTGGGTCGGGATAGTATGGGGATGAGGGACCAACTCCCTTCTCTTGCGGGGGCCCAATTAGTGCCATTGCCTTCCGTTAAGAGTTTGGGTTTGACGCCTCCCTTTCCATGGAGGCGCAAGTTACAGCAACAGCCAAGGCGACATTTTTCCACCTTCGCCGCATCAAGCAGTTGGTCCCTTACCTTTCCCGCCCCAACCTGGCCACAGTGATCCATGCGACGGTCATCTCCAGGCTTGACTACTGTAATTCGCTCTACGCGGGGCTGCCCTTGAAGCTGACCCAGAAACTCCAGCGGGTGCAGAATGCTGCAGCGAGGCTTCTCACGGGGTCTCTGCCATGGGAGCATATTCACCCAGTGCTTTTCCAGCTGCACTGGCTCCCGGTAGAGTACAGGGTCAGATTTAAGGTGCTGCTTTTGATGTTTAAAGCCCTTCACGGCCTAGGACCCTCGTCCCTATGGGACCGCCTCTCCCGGTATGCCCCACGGAGAGCCTCAAGGTCCATGAATAGCAACCCCCTAGTGGTCCAGGGCCCTAAGGAAGTTAGATTGGCTTCAACCAGAGCCAGGGCCTTTTCAACATTGGCTCCGGCCTGGTGGAACGCTCTGCCTCATGAGACCAGGGCCCTGCAGGATCTGATTTCTTTCCGCAGGGCCTGTAAGACAGAGTTGTTCAACCTGGCCTTTGGCTTTGAGTCAATTTGATTCCCTCCCCCTCTTTCTTTTTTCCTTTCTTCTCCTGTGATGAGGCTGCATTTTAATGTTTTGATGTTTTAATGTTGTATTTTAATCTTGTTTTTAAGTTGTATTCAATCAACTTGTTTTTATTATTGGTTGTTAGCCGCCCTGAGCCTTGGCTGGGGAGGGCGGGGTATAAATAATTTTTTAAAAAATTATTATTATTATTATTAATTAAAGCAGCACGTCTCTAGCTCACAATTCTTCCAAGCAGAATTTGTTCACAATTTAAAATACTCATTTTAACATCCTTAAAATATCAATGATTTCCCTTCTTCTCTTCCCATGGTCCATTTTGCATACCATATCTCTGCATATTCTACAAAAACTATACCATTCAGTATTCCATTCTTGCGTCCATCTAAACTTATTTACACTGTTGAATTTATCTTAATGCTGCCAACATTTTCGTGTGTACACAATTTCCCCCCGTATATTCAACAAACTTTTTCCAATCTTCTCTTTTTTATATAATATTTTTTTATTAATTTTCACAATTAAACAGTAAATCTAAACCACGGGAAAAAAGAAAAAAAAATTAGAAAAGAAAACATTTTCTCACCGTATTATAGATTCACATTTTGGGATTGCCTCCCCTGGTTCTTTTGGAGCATCTTATATTATACAACAACAACAAATACAGTGGTACCTCAGGTTACATACGCTTCAGGTTACATACGCTTCAGGTTACAGACTCCGCTAACCCAGAAATAGTGCTTCAGGTTAAGAACTTTGCTTCAGGATGAGAACAGAAATTGCACGGCAGCAGCAGAAGGCCCCATTAGCTAAATTGGTGCTTCAGGTTGAGAACAGTTTCAGGTTAAGAACGGACCCAAAGTACTTAACCCGAGGTACCACTGTATTATACATGTGTATAATTTACTTATCCTTAATTATTTCCAAATTTAAACATTCTCCTTAATATTCCAAGTGTTTGTTTTTTTAAAAAAACCTGCTATTGTGTTAATATATTCAATAAACCTTTTCCAATCTTCTCTAAATGTATGTTCTTCTTGTTCTCTTATTCTATATGTTAGGTCTGCATATTCTGGCCTGCAAGTTTTTATGGAGTGTGCATTTGAGCTGGTGGCGTGCGCTGCTCCCGGCTGGAGATGCTATCGGTCGTGTGGCCTTTTCTGGCACATTGCTAAACTCCAAGGATCAAAGTCCAATCTGTCTGGAGAGAGACACTTGTGGCTAATGAAAAGCTAGCATGCGCCACCTTGAACAGGGAACAACGTCAGCTCTGGAAGCTGCTAACAGAATCCAGTCCAATTCCATTCATTCCCCCACAATGAAGCATGCCTGGCCGGTCACACCGTAGGGCTAAAGATCAACATCAAAGCAGGTGTGATGCAGAAGGTCTGCAATCAGATTCCAAACATTTCTTCCTTTTTTCCAAAATATTCTCTTTTTCTTTTGGAGCCGACATGCTTATAACTTTATTGAACAATGATTGTGCAAACTTCAACTGCACTCCACAGGAAAGGTTAAGTGGCTGAAGGTATTGATCATAGCTGGATTCTGAAAATGTTTATTGAGGGTGTTCAAGAGATAGTTTGAGGGATGGCAAGAAAAATTGATGACGTATGCAGAACTGGCTAAATTGACAAGCAAACTGCAGGACAAGGACAACTGTGACTTTAATGAAGATTGGGAGCTTTTTACTTTTCAAATAGTTCATATATTTACTCCAGTCTTCTAAGAATCGCTGGCCTCACAGGTTTCGAATCCTTCCTGTTAATTTATCTAATTCTGCATAGTCCATCAACTTCATCCTCCATTCTTCTTTCGTCGGTAGTTCTTCTTGCATCCATTTTTGTGCCAATAATATTCTTGCTGCTGTTGCTGCATATAAAAACTTTACAATCCTGTCTATTAATATCATCTCCTTTTCCAAAATATTCTGAAGCATACGGGGTCTTGGTCACAGCAGTGTCGCTGGAGTGGGTGGGAACCAACCATTTCTGCCCATGCCCTGATTATTAACATTGTCTTTTGTTATATAGTGATTGATGCTTTGCTTTTCCCCCTGACAGAGACGTGTGGCTCAGGCGCGCTGCAGACCCTGTGGTGAGTGCTGCCCGGCATTTTGTCACCCCCCTCAGTGGTGACACCCGGGGCGGATTGCCCCCTGTCAGGGGCTCAGGAGCAGAGGCACAGGAAAGGGAGGAAATAGAGAGCGAGGGGGAGGAATCCGAAGGAAATGTTAGCGATGACAGCGGCCCGAGGTCTCTGAGTCTTTCCAGCGAATCGGAAGATTCACAGAAAGGGGCTCCCATGGTCAGAGCAAGGGGGGTGCCTAGGGGGACACCCCAGGAAGAAGGGGCCAGAGGGGACTCAGAGAGCAGCAGTTGGAAATCAGGACCAGCTTCCCCACCAGAGCGCAGTAGGGGGGAGGAGTCCCAGGTATCGGGATCAGGCGGCTCACCGCCAGCGGGAGGAGAGGAGTCAGGATTGGCCACGCCTCCATCGGAGAGTGAGGAAACGGTCAAGAGGAAGGTTGGAGGCTGGGCGCGCGCGCCAAGTTCAAATGTACAGGAGGGCGGCGCAGTTGGCAGCCCGGATAGGGAGCCAGGTCCTAAAGCCCGCAGAAAGGAGGGACAGGAGTCAGGGGGGTCAGCGTCAGCGTCAGAAGAGTCCAGAAAGGAGGAGACCCCGGGGGGCAGAAGGACCCAGAGGAGAAAGGAGAGACGGAAGAGGTGGAGTAAGGTTAGAGTCTTAAACTGGTGTACAGGGGGTGGAGACTCAGACGGAGCTTCACCGGTCTAGCTTCTCAGACGTAGAGCTGCGCACTGCGGCTTGAAAATGGAAACTGTACTTCAATAAAGACTTTTGTACATTACTAGCGGCTATCGCTGGTCCTCTGTGAGCTGGGACCTGGAGGCAGCTCTGACACCCCCCCTTCCTCCGCCCCGGGGGGGAAACCCAAACATTAAAAAACAGCTAAACATTAATAGAATTAAAACTATATATAAACACAAAAGGTCTGTAAATATACAATACAGTGGTACCTCGGGTTACAGGTGCTTCAGGTTACAGACTCCGCTAACCCAGAAAAAGTACCTCAGGTTAAGAATTTTGCTTCAGGATAAGAACAGAAATTGGGCGGCGGCGGTGCTTCAGGTTAAGAACAGTTTCAGGTTAAGAACTGACCTCCGGAACGAATTAAGTTCTTAACCTGAGGTACCACTGTATGTAATCAGGGATGAGTGAATCTTTCCGACTTTTCAGTCTTGAGTTCATTTGTGTGCATTTCCATGCGATCTTTTTTTTAAGTCCTCATGAAAATACATCAACCTTTTAGTGTCAGTTTCTCCCACTGTGCATTAATATATTTTTTTGCATGTTGTTTTTACAACTGCATGCATTTTTATGCACCGTTTGCCCTGGTATATTTGTTTTTGTGCACATCCCTGGGCTGGCAAACAGCATTGCAACAGTCAGGAAAGTGCGAATTCCAGAGGCTGGCTCCAGCCTTTCTGTTTGTGCATTGTCTTGGAAAGCGCGGATTCTATAGGTTTGCCTTTAACTAAGGAATTAATGGAAGCTCTTCCCTGCCTCTGTTCGTCACGCTTGCAGCGCTTGGTGATGCCACCTCAGAGTTAAACTGCTGCTGATTCTTATCTAGAACAAATGACATCAAACTGGAAGCTGAAAAATAACGTATTTTCAGGCTTAATGGATAGAAATGTGTTTTGCAGATAGCAGCCAAACAACCTGTAGAACTTGGGGGAGGAAACTTGATTAAAAAAACCCCTGACTTTCTTTCCTTCCTTCCTTCCTTCCTTCCTTCCTTCCTTCCTTCCTTCCTTCCTTCCTTCCTTCCTTCCTTCCTCTCTCTCTCTCTCTCTCTCTCTCTCTCTCTCTCTCTCTCTCCACCCTAAGCTCACCAAAGACAGCACACTCAACAAGCATTGAGTTCAGAGCCCATGTTGTGCACCAGCCAGGCTGCTCCTGGTCTGAATGGCCTGTTCCTAGCTAAGGAGCACATTCAACCTTTTCTCACAGTCTGAAGTGGCTTGGCTCTTTGCAGCGCAACCCCTCTCTCCGAGCTATTATTTTGGCCACGCCTTCCCAATTTTAGGCTCCACTGGCCCTGCCTTACTGGTCTATATAATGCACACCTTTTGCCACCTGTTGGAGGGCTGTCCAAGGCAGCCACCAACCACCCAGCCCAGATCAACCAGCAACAGAAGGTAAGGAGACTGGGAGGAGGGGTGATTCGAGATGAAGTGGTGGGGTAGACTTGGAAGGGGGTCTTCTTTTTTTAAATATAATTTTAAATTAATTTTTCAACATATCATTTTCAACAGTAATTAAACATACTTTCATTCCTTACACCATTTTTTACATCCTTCCTATCAATTTATCTAATTCTGCGTAGTCCATTAATTTTGTCTGCCATTCTTCTTTCGTCGGAGTTTCTTCTTGCCTTCATTTCTGGGCTAACAATACTCTTGCCACTGTTCTTGCATATAAAAACAATTTAACAGCTTGCCTATTGATATCTTCACCTATAATACCAAGTAAAAATGCTTCTGGTATATTTCAACATCTTTTTCAACTCATTATATATCATTTCCCAGAAGATTTTTACTTTCTTACATTCCCACCACATATGAGAAAATGTTCCTTCTTCTTTTTCTTTACATTTCCAACACTTATTACTTGTTGTCAGGGGCTCAGGAGCAGAGGCGAAGGGGAGAGAGGAAATGGAGAGCGAAGGGGAAGAATCTGAGGGCAGCGGAGGGCAGAATGACAGTGACCCGAGAGATTCCATGAGCCTCTCCAGTGAATCAGAAGATTCCCAGAAGGGGGCGCCGATGGCCAGGGCAAGGGGGGTCCCAGGGGGGACACACCAGAAGCAGGGGGCCAGCGGAGACTCCCAGAGCAGTAGCTGGAAATCAGGGCCAGCTTCCCCACCGGAGCGTAGTGGGGGGGAAGAGTCTCATAGGTCAGAGTCAGCGTCTCCTCCGGCAAGCAGCGACAGGAGCAGTATAACGGTCAGAAGGAAGGTGGCAGGCTGGGCGCGTGCACCAAGTTCAAATGTACAGGCGCGCGGGACAGCAGAAAGCCCGGATTGGGAACCAGGTCCTAAAGCCCGCCGGAGGGAGGGGGAAGACTCGGGGGAGTCAGCGTCAGAAGAGTCCAGAAAGGGGAAAACCCCGGTGGACAGGCGGACCCAGAGGAAAAGGGAGCAGAGGAAGAGGTGGAGCAAGGCTAGGGTCTTAAACTGGTGTCTGGGGGGAGGAGACTCAGACGGAGCTTCGACGGTCTAGGGTTTCAGACGTAGGGCTGCGCGCCGCGGCTGTCAAACCAATAATGAACTTCAATAAAGACTTCTGTATATAAAGAGGAACTGGCGTTGGTCCTTTGTGAGCTGGGACCAGGGGCAACTCTGACACTTGTCTTATACATTTTAGCTAATTTCACAGGTGTAATATACCCGGAAGGGGGTCTTGTGTTTGATTGCACAATCATAGATCTGTAGCTTTGGAAAGGATCCCCCAGGAGCCATTGCATGTCCCACCCCCTGCAATGCAGGAATCGCAGCTAAGGAATCCCTCACAGCTGCTCATCCAACCTCTGATTAGAAACCTCCAGTGAAGGGAGCCCTTTCCAAGCAAGTCCATTCTGCTGCTGAGCAGCTCTTACCACCAGAAAGTCCTTCCTGATGTTGAGTCTTGTCATTTGAATCTATCGGTCCTGGTCCTCCTCTCTGGGGCAGGAGAAAACAATTCCTGCTCCGTTTTCTGTGTGACAGCCGTTCTCTTGTCCCCTCTCAAGTCTCCTCTTCTCCAGGCTGAACCTAAAAAAGGTAAAGGGACCCCTGACCGTTAGGTCCAGTCGTGACCGACTCTGGGGTTGTGGCGCTCATCTCGCTTTACTAGCCGAGGGAGCCGGCATGACTAAGCCGCTTCTGGTGAACCAGAGCAGCGCACGGAAACGCCGTTCCCCTTCCTGCTGGAGTGGTACCTATTTATCTACTTGCACTTTGACGTGCTTTCGAACTGCTAGGTTGGCAGGAGCAGGGACCGAACAACAGGAGCTCACCCCGTCGCGGGGATTCGAACCGCCGACCTTCTGACCGGCAAGCCCTAGGCTCTGTGGTTTAACCCACAGCGCCACCCGTGTCCCAAGATCTAGTCTAAGCTCCTGCTCAGTGGAGGAATATCCCTAACAGACAGGCAAAGCCAAGCTGCAGACCCTGTTGAGATCAACCTCATCTTGGAGACTGTCAAGACCCAGGGCTCACCCACACTTGCCTCTAGCCATAGCTGTCAACTTTCCCCTTTTCTTGCGAGGAATCCTATTCGGAATAAGGGAATTTCCCTTTAAAAAAGGGAAATGTTGACAGCTATGGCCTCTAGCTCTGCTCTTTCCAGGCACAAGTCTGAGCTTAAAGGCTCCCCCGTGTCCGAGGTTGCAGGTTGTTCCCCCATGAAAACAAAACCTCTCCTTCTTTTGTCTGTCTTATTTTCTTCCTTTATTTTGCAGTATTTACACCCCGCCTTTCCCCTCTAAAGAGCTCAAGGTTTCATACCTGGTCTCTCCCAGGTCTCAGTCTGACACTCTAATCACCACGCCCATTCCCTCCTACAGTCCTCAGGTGAAAATAGGGACATTGTATTCAACATCAGTACAGTGGTACCTCGGGTTAAGTACTTAATTCGTTCTGGAGGTCCATTCTTAACCTGAAACTGTTCTTAACCTGAAGCACCACTTTAGCTAATGGGGCCTCCCGCTGCTGCCGCGCCACTGGAGCACAATTTCTGTTCTCATCCTGAACCGAAGTTTTTAACCTGAAGCACTATTTCTGGGTTAGCGGAGTCTGTAACCTGAAGCGTATGTAACCCGAGGTACCACTGTATCACTGCCGCCCTGCTTTTTTGCATGTGAAATTATTTAAATTAAAGTTTTCCATGATACAGAAACCTCCCACAGCCCAGCTAGCTCCCGCACCCACGCTGGACTCCAATTCCCTCCTTGCTAACTTGTGCAAAGGACATTGCAAGTTTCCTTTGAAATGCACCATTTAATGCCTGCTTCTTGCAAATTGCCATTATGCCTACACAAGATAAGTTTCAGGTGAAGAGGGTGAACCTTACATTTTGGGGAAAGCAAGCTGTATCCTGATTCGCAAGTGAAATATACTCGGAGTCGAGAGCGGATTTCATGCTCTTTATTCAGCTCATAGTGGTGAGGAGGAATGAAAGTTCCCCCAAAGTATCAGCTTTATATACATTATTTACACAACGGGCTGCACGTGATTGGCTAATTCCAGAATTCTCCTGTAGGCCAATCAGGTTGCGGATTCACTTCCACCTGGAGCTGGATTGGGTGGCTCCTGTGAACCAATCAGACTGCTGCATTCTGGATCTTATTGTTCTAGGACCAATCAGACTGCTGCATTCTGGATCCTATTGTTCTAGGGCCAACCAGACTGCTGCATTCTGGATCCTATTGTTCTAGGGCCAACCAGACTTCTGCATTCTGGATCCTATTGTTCTAGGGCCAACCAGACTGCTGCATTCTGGATCCTATTGTTCTAGGACCAATCAGACTGCTGCATTCAGAATCCTATTCAACTCAGTACAGTGATACCTCAGGTTAAGTACCGATACTTAATTCGTTCTGGAGGTCCGTTCTTAACCTGAAACTGTTCTTAACCTGAAGCACCACTTTAGCTAATGGGGCCTCCTGCTGCTGCCACGCGATTTCTGTTCTCATCCTGAAGCAAAGTTCTTAACCCGAGGTACTATTTCTGGGTTAGCCGAGTCTGTAACCTGAAGCGTCTGTTACCCGAGGTACCACTGTATATAACAGCAAGTCAGGAATAAGACAGGCTTTATTGTTTATTGCTAGACAAATATGTCATGTGACAAAGACACCTGAGAGCCGAAGCAGCCAAGCAGGCGGGGAAGTGCTGGGGTTGCCCCGTCATTTGGGCTGAGTCAAGTTCTCCAGGCCTGACTGCTAAGTGTGGAGTCACTCTGTCATGGGACTTAGTAGCCAGTTTCTCTTTTGTGTTCTCTGTAAGATGTCAGTCAATGTCAGTCTGCCACAGTTGTGAGCAGAGTCAGTACAGTGGTGCCCCGCAAGACGAATGCCTCGCAAGACGAAAAACTCGCTAGACGAAAGGGTTTTCCGTTTTTTGAGTCGTTCCGCAAGACGAATTTCCCTATGGGCTTGTTTCGCAAGACGAAACGTCTTGCGAGTTCTTGCGAGTTTGTTTCCTTTTTCTTAAAGCCGCTAAGCCGTTAATAGCTGCTAAGCCGCTAAACTGCTAATAGCGCTAATCCGCTAAGCCGCTAATAGGGTTGCTTCGCAAGACGAAAAAACTGCAAGACGAAGAGACTCGCGGAACGGATTAATTTCGTCTTGCGAGGCACCACTGTATGTAATCTCAGTCAGACTGTCTGGAACCATGTTGTTTATGAAGAAGTTTATTTTAATTCAGTAAAGCTTTTACAGTAGTACCTCGGGTTAAGTACTTAATTCGTTCTGGAGGTCCATTCTTAACCTGAAACTGTTCTTCACCTGAAGCACCACTTTAGCTAATGGGGCCTCCTGTTGCCGCCGCGCGATTTCTGTTCTCATCCTGAAGCAAAGTTCTTAACCTGAAGCACTATTTCTGGGTTAGTGGAGTCTGCAACCTGAAGCGTATGTAACCCGAGGTACCACTGTATTCTTTAAAACTCTGCATTATTAATACCGTATATGCTGCATGTCAAAATAGTCATCAGTTTGATCCAGAAAGTCCAACAGCATAAAGGTTACAAATATACAGTGGTGCCTCGCAAGACGAAAATAATCTGTTCCGCAAGTCTCTTCGTCTAGCGGTTTTTTCGTCTTGCGAAGCAACCCTATTAGCGGCTTAGCGGATTAGCGCTATTAGCGGTTTAGCGGCTGTTAAAGGCTTAGCGGCTTAGTGGCTAAAAGGCTATTAGCGGCTTAGCGGCTATTAAAGGCTTAGCGGCTTAGCGGCTAAAAGGCTATTAGCGGCTTAGTGGCTATTAAAGGCTTAGCGGCTAAAAGGCTATTAGCGGATTAGCGGCTTAGAAAAAGGGGGGGGGAAGCGAAAAAAATCGCAAGACTCGCAAGACGTTTCCGTCTTGCGAAGCAAGCCCATAGGGAAAATCATCTTGCGAAGCAACTCAAAAACGGAAAACCCTTTCATCTAGCGGGTTTTCCGTCTTGCGAGGCATTCGTCTTGCGGGGCACCACTGTAGTAAGAATTCCAGAAGGTCATGAAGGGCCACAGTGGCTTTTCTAAATATCAATATGCAAGCGAGACTGACACTTTGAAGCAGGGTCTGCAAACTTTTTCAGCAGGGGTTGGGTCCACTGTCCCTCAGACCTTGTGGGGGGGCCAGACTATATTTTGAAAAATAATAATAAATGCACGAATTCCTATGCCCCACAAATAACCCAGAGATGCATTTTAAATGAAAGCACACATACTACTCATGTAAAAACACGCATATTCCCAGACGGTCTGCCGGCCAGATTTAGAAGGTGTTTGGGCCACATCCGGCCCCCGGGTCTTATTCTGCCTACCCATGCTTTGAAGCATCAGTATGGACCAGCTCAAAGGCAGACCCCATAAAAACCTGCACCTGGTCTTTAAGTTTCTGCTTAGAAGAATTGTGAGCTAGAGACGTGCTGCTTTAATGAAGGCGGCCAGACAAAGCCCTTTGATGCATTTTGGCTGCCTCTCTTTCTCCAGGTTACTGCAGAAGCCGCCATGGCCCAGACTGTTCTTCTGAGCGTCGCCCTTCTGAGTGTCGTCCTCTCCTTCCATGGCGCCTTGGGCATCAGTGGCTGCAGAGTCTCTCAAACTGGGCTGGAAAACTGTAAGTGAAGCTGCCCCTCCTGCAGATGTGCCACTTAAAATCCCCAAGCCAACCATTTATTTATTTTGCAGAAAACCCCCAGGTAGCTCAACGCTTGGTGTGTTTCTCGGATGCAACAACAACCCATACGAACAGGTTCCAGACCTGGTTCCTTGCCCTGCCTCCCCTCCCTCAGAGAACCAGGGGAAGTGTAGTCTTGCGAGGGCACAGAGAGTTCTTAGGCCTGCACCTTTCCTGGGATTCCTTCCTTGTGCACCACCAGCTACGACCCTTAAGGCATTCTGGAGCTGTGTGGCATCTATAGGGTTGTGGCTGGCATCTGTCTGTCTGCAGAGACATTGGAGTGTGCCTCCGGGGGTGAAGTCCAACTGCTGCACTAGCAGCACCAAAGTGACCTCTCTGGGGGACAAGCCTGGGCAGTGTGTTTGGAGGTCCTGGGATGGCCTGAGGCCCCACTGATGCGGTCCAGAGGAAAGCAGAGCAACGTGTTGGAGCCTTTTCTTCTCCCAAAGATGCCCTGCAAGGCAGTGGAGGTTTAGGATGAGCGCTTTCCTTCTCCTAGATGGGTTCCCTTCCCAGGTGGGCAAGGCTCAGCCAGACGTTCCAACTTCCAGGTGCCTGCTGAAACCTTTTGCAATTATTCCATCAGGCTTGAGCAGGCAATTAAGAATGGCATCTTTCTGTAAGAGCTAGCTGGCCTCTGATTTTAATTTTTTTATACAGCTTTATATACAGGTGAAACACGGAAAATTAGAATATCGCAGAAAAGTTCATTAATTTCAGTAATTCAACTTAAAAGGTGAAACTAATGTATGAGATAGACATGCAAAGCGAGATATGCCAAGCCTTTATTTGTTATAATTGTGATGATCATGGTGTACAGCTGATGAAAACCCCAAATAAACAATCTCAAAAAATTAGAATATTAAATGAAATCAGCAAAACAAGGATTGCAAATAGCTGTACGCCATGATCATCACAATTATAACAAATAAAGGCTTGACATATCTTGGTTTGCATGTCATGAGTCTACTTCATATATTAGTTTCACCTTTTCAGTTGAATTACTGAAATAAATGAACTTTTCTCACGGCCATGACTTTCCCAGTGCTGAAGGTGGAAGACTGCTGGCTTGCACCAACCCTGGCTTGTTCCAGGGCATTGAAGAACCTGGTCCTTGCCTCTCCCTTCTCCAATAATCTCCTCTTTGTGTTGTCTTTACAGATTGCCGTTCCACAAAAAAATACTGGGAGCAATTCCTGCAAGGTCCTATCCAACAGCTCCCTGTCCCCGCCCTTCCTGGTCTGGTTGGGTGAGTAACGATTTTCCTGCAGGGAAGTCATTAGTTTAGATGCTTTTATGGGAGACAAGTTCCACTCTCCAAGTTGCTCCGGGTTCTTTTTTCTCTTGGAATCCTGGAAGCCAAGACCCAAGTTTGGGGCAAGCGCTCTTTGGTGAGAAGACGCTCCAGCAGAGATGTAGCATGGCAAAACACGCAGCAAAGAGAAGTGTAGAAATCTAGGCTGTGAAACCTTTCAAATGTGTCCTTCTGGTGAGTCGCACAATGTCCCCTTTTAAAAGCTTTCCCCAAGCTATCCCACTTCCCTTGCACAGAGAGAGGCCACATGTCTGGTAAGTCATAAAGTGCTTTACTTACAAACTGTCCAAAGGTCAGGTTCATGTGCTTTTCCATACAGCAGTCAGAAAAGATGCACAGGCAGTTTAAAATGTTGTTTAGTTATAAAAGGTAGAAGTAGAGGAGAGAAAAGCTAGTTTCAGACTCCATTCTTTCTGAAACAAAAGAAGCTGGTTAAAGCCATGCGACCGGAGCAAACAGCTCAGACCTCCTCACATGCTGTAATCCACACGTTTCGTCTAAATCGGTGGTCCCCATACTTTTGGGGGCTACTGCCCCTTTGGTTCCAGAAACCCATCCCCAATGCCCCCTACCTTACCCTCTAGAAAGCCTTATTCAGAATGGTGGTTTGCATGGCCTACTGAGAAGAACAACTCAGTGAAATTCAAAACTGTCATGGTGGCTTGTACATTTATTCAAAATCCAAATGAAGCTGTTCAATCAAATGGATGAATGTTATCCAGTGATGCCAGATTTTCAAAGTCTGATAAGTCTTTTGCAACTCCAGTGCCCCCCCAGCACCTCCTTGCCTCTTAGCACCCCACCCTGGGTAATCCCACTGCCCCCTGGTGGCAGTCCCTCTCCTAGCATCTATACATATCCGTACAAAGACTATGGGCCCAGAAATGATTATTGATGGATGCCAGTAGAGTCTCTTAAGAAGAGAGACCCAGGAGAATCCAGCCTGCCTTAAAGCATCCTGGATTACTTAAACTACAAGGCTAAAGCTGGCCTATCAATGCTTCCCTTTTAAACTGCAAAGGTATGGCACTCTGCTGAACTCACAAATGTGAGCAAGGAAGGATAATATCCGATAAATAGATCCTCTCCTAGCATCTATAAACATTCCTACAAATACTGCCCATTTTGGGAACCATTGGTTTCTAAAACAATGGCTGTCACCCACCTGAATAGAACTTTGCCAATTAATCAGATGCTTAATAATAATAATAATAATAATAATAATAATAATAATAATAATTTATTTATACCCCACCCATCTGGCTGTGCCTCTCCAGCCACTCTGGGCGGCTTCCAACAGAATATTAAAATACAGTAATCTATTAAACATTAAAAGCTTCCCTAAACAGGGCTGCCTTCAGAGGTCTTCTGGTAGTTGTTTTTCTGGTAGTTGTTTTTCTCTTTGACATCTGGTGGGAAGGTGTTCCACAGGGAGGGCGCCACTACGGAGATGGCCCTCTGCCTGGTTCCCTGTAACTTGGCTTCTCGCAGCGAGGGAACCGCCAGAAGGCCCTCAGCGCTGGACCTCAGCGTCCGGGCAGAATGATGGGGGTGGAGACGCTCCTTCAGGTATACTGGACCGAGGCCGTTTAGGGCTTTAAAGGTCAGCACCAACACTTTGAATTGTGCTTGGAAACGTTCTGGGAGCCAATGTAGGTCTTTCAAGACCGGTGTTATGTGGTCTCGGCGGTGGCTCCCAGTCACCAGTCTAGCTGCCGCATTCTGGATTAGTTGTAGTTTCCGAGTCACCTTCAAAGGTAGCCCCACGTAGAGCGCATTGCAGTAGTGCAAGTGAGCGATAACTAGAGCATGCACCACTCTGGTGACACAGTTTGCAGGCAGATAGGGTCTCAGCCTGCGTACCAGATGGAGCTGATAAACAGCTGCCCTGGACACAGAATTGACCTGCGCCTCCATGGTCAGCTGTGAGTCCAGAATGACTCCCAGGCTGCGCACCTGGTCCTTCAGGGGCACAGTTACCCCATTCAGGACCAGGGAGTCCTCCACACCTGCCCACCTCGTCCCCCAAAAACAGTACTTCTGTCTTGTCAGGATTCAACCTCAATCTGTTAGCTGCCATCCATCCTCCTACCGCCTCCAGGCACTCACACAGGACCTTCACTGCCTTCACTGGTTCTGATTTGAAAGAGAGGTAGAGCTGGGTATCATCGGCATACTGATGAACACCCAGCCCAAAGCCTCTGATGATCTCTCCCAGTGGCTGCATGTAAATGTTGAAAAGCATGGGGGAGAGGACAGAACCCTGAGGCCCCCCACAAGTGAGAGCCAAGGGGTCTGAGCACTCATCCCCACCACCACTTTCTGAACACGGCCCAGGAGGAAGGAGCGGAACCACTGTATAACAGTGCCCCCAGCTCCCAGCCCCTCTAGACGGTCCAGAAGGATGCTTTGGTCGATGGTATCAAAAGCCTCTGAGAGATCCAGCAGAACTAGGAAACAGCTCTCACCTTTGTCCCTAGCTCACGGGAGATCATCAACCAGTGCAACCAAGGCAGTTTCAGTCCCATGATGAGGCCTGAATCCCGACTGGAAGGGATCCAAATGGTCCGCTTCTTCCAGGCGTGCCTGGAGTTGTTCAGCAACCACCAGCTCAGTCACCTTGCCCAAGAATGGAAGATTTGAGACTGGGCGATAGTTGGCCAAGTTGGCTGGGTCTAAAGGTGGTTTTTAAAGAAGCGGTTTAATAACCGCCTCTTTCAGCGGGTCTGGGAAGGCTCCCTCACAGAGAGAAACATTCACCACCCCACGAAGCCCATTGCCCAGCCCTTCCCGGCTAGCTTTTATAAGCCAGGATGGGCAAGGATCCAGGAGACAGGTGGTTGATTTCACTCGTCCAAGCAGCCTGTCCACATCCTCGGAGGTAACAGATTGGAATTGATCCCACACAACTTGACTAGACAGGACTCTCCCGCCCTGGCCCTGCTCCCACGGTGGCGTCTACCTCTTCCCGAAGCTGAGCGACTTTATCTGCAAAAAACTTTGCAAAATCATTGCAGTAGATCATGTGGCCTGTATCTCTTAACGAATTGCTTCAAAGGTGCATATATCTGCATGGGGGGTAAAAAACCCAAGACCCCAATACTTGGGCAGTCTCCTTCCTTTTTTGCTTTTGATGGTCACACACAGTTGCAGAGCAGTAAATGTTGACACACCGGAGCTTGCGATGACCACAGCCGGAAGAGCCTTTGGCCGCAATGGAAATGGCTGGCAAAGGGTTGTGTCACAAGGAGCGTGTTTGCCTTGGGTCGTGGAGACTTCGGCTGGTGCTGCTCAGCCCCCTCCTAACAGCTCCTTTTCCATTTCTGCAGCTGCCATTTCGATGCCCTGATGTGTGAGCGTGTGAGCGTGGTTTTCAGGCCGCCCTATGGCGTGGACGTGGTTGTGTGCTTCGTGGTCCAGATCAAGTGCTCTTTGCTGTGAGTAAGATGCATCCCGGGTCACTGGGCAGATTTGGGAGACCCTTCGTTGCCGAGAGTTGCAAAGACAAAACCGCAAAAGCCTTTGCACCCGCTCTGCCCGGCTGCTCGCGCACGGCAGGACTCTCCCCTTGGCCGTGACCTCTGTGGTTTGAGGACAGGGGGGTGCTGATCTCTTGACACCCTCTTACCGTCCAAAAAAGCTCTTGCTGTTCTCTTGGCGTCTCCTGGGCGCAAGGGGCGTAAGTCTGTTCTGGCTGGGTGGGAAAGGGAACCTCAGAGGTGAAAAGGGGCTGTTCAACAAAGGCAGACCTGGCCTTTGGTCAGTAGGCAAGTGAAGGAACATCTCTACACGCCAAGATGGAATATGCAGGAGAATGAGTGAAAGGAACACATGGCCTGGCTCATGACATCCTCTGTCTTGCATTTAAGAGCGCTAAAGAAAAATCAGACGGGAGGGTGGCTCTCCAGATGATTTGTCATTTCACATCATCCCCTGACAGCATGGCTAAGGGCGCATAGGAACACCGGGAGCTGCTTTTTGCCTGGTCATCTAACTGCATGCTGTCTGCGCTCTGGGTGGACCTTCATAATATGGCCATCGTTCTCTTCTTTCTCTTTCTCTTAAGGCCTTTCTTTTCGTTCTTTCTGCCTTTGTTCTTTTTTCCCAATTAAGTAGCTGTTTTAATTCCGTATATTATAAAAAGATACTTTGCTGTGGGTTTGTATTTTTGTATATCTTTGAATAGGTATCTCTAGCTATATCTATCTATCATCTCTCTCTCTCTCTCTCTCTCTCTCTCATCTATCATCTATCTATCTATCTAAGAAATATTGAGCAGAAGAGAAGGGAATAAAAAAATGTTTGAAGTTTCTCGCCTTTGTCTAGAGGAGCATTTCTAATGACATTTTCCTGGCTTTTGCATGCAAATTAAACCGAAGAGTAAAATTAGTGGCTATATTTTACAGATTCCATTTCCTTGAGCACTTAAATAGGTTGCAAATATTGGCTTGTGTGTTTAACGGACTTGGATAGTTCTGCACTCTTGACTCAAATTAAGCCCTTTATATATATATATATATATATTTTGGGGGGTATTCTTTTGTAATATGGCGCCCTGTGCAAGCCCCAAATTTGGCTGCCCCAAATGTATCTTCTCCATTATAGATCTGCACAATTCTGTGCCCCCTTGGCTAGGCACCCTGCGCGGAGGAACCACTGGCAATGCCCTAAATCTGATTCTGCTCCATTACTGGCAGAAGTTCTCCAGTCTTATCTGAAGATGCCAATATTTGAACCCGGGACCATTTGTGTTCAGAGCGCACGCCTGGCCACTGAGCCGTGCCTCGTCTGGGGTGGTGGCAGCGGCCATAGTGCCCTCGTTTCGGCCTCGCCTCTCGAATCAGGGATGGATAGTAGCTGACCTTCCTCTCCTCTCTGCTTAGGCTCACAGTGCGCGTCGCATTTTGTGCTACCATCCAGCTGATGGTGGTACCTTTGGGGCTGAGCTTCGGCAGCTGCTCTTCGGAGTACGTGGAAGTCAAAGTAGACCCACTGTTCGAGTAGGTGATGTGCAACTTCCTTTCCTTGGCGGGGGGACGGGACAGGCGGGGGTGGGTCGAGCGCCTCTCTTCCCCACAACAAGGGGAAATGCCCTGAGCCGTCAGAGGTGTGTGAGATTCCAGCCAAGTCTGTCACCAGATCTAGGATAGCAGCATTTTCCACTGTGGAAGGAGGTGTGGGTCCAGAACTGGCCTCCACAGTCACTTACGGGCTCACTGGTCAAACCGTGTTTATGGAAGACAATCTTCCTCGGCTACGAGGGATTGTCCAAGAAGAAAGATCCAGAAAAGCAAAGGGCTACAGCTTCCATGCAGGGGTGGAGTGCATGAAAATGCTGCCCAGGTGGGGTCTGCAAGGCGCCCCCCCCAGGGGTGTGGTGTGGAGGGAGCCCGTTGCAGCAGTGGGGCAGGGGCTCACTCCAACTCCCCAGTCCTGGAGAGGGCGCAGCAGCATTGCAACCCAAGTCTAACCCACTTTCTGCCAGAGCTGCTGGGCCGGCCGTGAGGAGCAGGATCTGATCTTCACCCTCCATGCTCTCCAGTACCCCCTGCTGGCAGGGCACAAGGGGGATCTCTGCCGGGGGGCTGGTTCAGTTGCAATTATGGGAAGCGATGCATAAATGAAATGAACAATAACAACAGAATATGAAGAAAGGAAAGAGGAGCAGGATTCCAAAGAACCTCTCTGCTAACTTAATTCCTTCTTCTTCTTCTTCTTTTGTAGTTTGCAGCTGCCAGTAGTGGCGAAAATGCTGGCCCCTCTGATGAATCCTGTGGTAGGTCTCACAGAGCATTTTATCTCCCCTCTGCTAGCAGCCCCACATCAACAAAGCGGTTCCAAAAAGCAGGAAGCAAATTCAGTTGATTGGAGGCCTCTGCCTCTGCAATGCTCTCTTCAGGCGAATCTGGTGTCTCTTCTGCATCTATGCTTTCTTGTTGTTGTTGTTTAGTCGTTTAGTCGTGTCCGACTCTTTGTGATCCGATGGACCAGAGCACGCCAGGCACTCCTGTCTTCCACTGCCTCCCGCAGTTTGGCCAAACTCATGCTGGTAGCTTCGAGAACACTGTCCCACCATCTCGTCCTCTGTCGTCCCCTTCTCCTTGTGCCCTCCATCTTTCCCAACATCAGGCTCTTTTCCAGGGCGTCTTCTCTTCTCATGAGGTGGCCAAAGTATTGGAGCCTCAGCTTCAGGATCTGTCCTTCCAGGGAGCACTCAGGGCTGATTTCCTTCCGAATGGAGAGGTTGGATCTTCTTGCAGTCCATGGGACTCTCAAGAGTCTCCTCCAGCACCAGAATTCAAAAGCATCAATTCTTTCAATTTATTCTTTTCAATTTATTCTCTTCAATTCTTTCAATTCTTTTCAATTTATTTTGAAGAAGTTTACTCACATTTCAGTTCACGATTTGATCCCTGAAAAGCAGGCTTTAGCTAGTATTTACATAACAATCTGTGAGTTCATCTCACTTGGAGATTGAGGTCATGTGCTGCTAGCTGAGAACCAGCAGACAGCGAAATTACATTGAGAGAACAAAATGGCCGCAGGAGAGCAGCACTGCTAGCAAGAGAGCAGGTGAATGTGTGTGAGAGAGAAAGCTTAAGATGGCTGCGTGACTCGGCTCTTTTATGGAGTCAGCCAGGGCTTTGCCCATCTCCCAGGTCACACGCAGAGGGAGGACGCTCCAGACCAGGAACAGGAAGTTTGACTGGCTGGACGGTCATCCCCTGTATGTCCACTCTAGCAATACAGGTAATGTTGTACGTGACTGCTCCACTGGATCACATCCCACATCTAAAAGGGTACATGAAGGCACCTGCTTGATCTCAAAAAGGGTACATGAAGGGACCTGCTTGATCTCAAGTGGCAGGGAGTTCCAAGTTTCTGACCCACTGGAGCTTCTCTTTTTCTGCAGGTTTGTGGCCATGCCCAGGAGATAATCATACAGCTGAACATCCTCCTTAACTTCCAACTTCGTAAGCGCTAATGGGGTGCACTGCTGGTTTACTTAAAAGACTCACGAGTCGCTTTGATATTTTAAGAAAATCGCAAAGTAGTACGCAAAAGAATAGAATGTCTAAATGGGCACAATAAGATGATATTTCGCCAGAAAGCTCTACACCTTCACAGTAACCCAGTGATGGGCCAGACTGGGCCACTGCGGTAACCAATAACGTAGCTGAACTCTGCTCTGAAAATGAACGCAAATGGGTTTTGGCCAACGCAGAGGACACAAATGGCATTAGGAATGAGGTCACCTGGGAGGAGGCTAAAGCTGATGGTCTGAGGGTCAAAAATGAGGTCTAGCGTTAAATAGGTCTCTGGTTCCCAGTCCTGGGATTCTCCTTTTTTGTTGTTTTTGAAGTAGAGGTTTTGAGAGGAAAAAGTGTCATTTGGATTTTGGGGGGTGGGGTGAAAGGCCCTATTCTTCAGAACTCCCTGCCTATCAATGCCTTGGCCGGTACTTTTTTCAACACCCACTAAAGCCATTTTTCACTAGGCAAGCCTACAATGCATTTGCGTTTTCAAACTGTTGATTTTTTGGTTATATTTTTACAGGGTTTTTTTTAAAAAATGCATTGTTTTAAAAGCTATTGTTAATGGATATTGCACACCGTTCTATGTAAAGGGTTAAGAGATTTTTTCCATTAAAGCAAAGCGTTATATCATTCTTGCAAAATAAATAACAGAATATGACCCCGGCCCCGCCCACATTCCAGATGTAAAACAATAGGATTAATTGGCAAAAAAGGAAGAGTAAACCCATTTGATATTGAGCCCTCAGCGAGTCTCTGGACTCCCATCCTACCCAGCTACCAAACTTCAGAGTGAAATCACGAAACGAGAGTGATATGCCACACTCTGCTTAATGGTCTGGCTGGCACTGATGCTCGTAAAATTAAAATTAAAAGTTAGTCTGCCTCGTCCAGCCTCCCCGTAAACTGTCACCTGGAGCAAGGCGAGTGGCTTGGCCTCTGGTTGCATCCAGTGACTACTTAATTATGCCATGCCTAGTTAGACTGTGGAACTCCCTCGCACAAGATGCAGTGATGCCGATGGCTGTGCCTCCACAGTTGGGGGGCATCAATGTTTCTGAATCCCAGTTGCTGGAAACAGAAGAAGAAGAAGAATAGTTTGGATTTGATATCCCGCCTTTCACTCCCTTTAAGGAGTCTCAAAGCGGCTAACATTCTCCTTTCCCTTCCTTCCCCACAACAAACACTCTGTGAGGTGAGCGGGGCTGAGAGACTTCACAGAAGTGTGACTGGCCCAAGGTCACCCAGCAGCTGCATGTGGAGGAGCGGGGAAGCGAACCCGGTTCACCAGATTAGGAGACTACCGCTCTTAACCACTACACCACACTGGCTCTGGAGAATAAGAGGACTCTTATATTCGGGTCTTGCTAGTCTTGCTAGCTGGGTTCTCAAAAGAGGCTCCCCCCCTTTTCCTTTATATTCCTTTTCTTTTGGGGGGTATTCTTCAGTTTTTTTAAAAAATAATGTTATTTTCTTCTTGGGTTTTTTTTTGTACTTCTTGGGTTGTTTTTTTGTACTTAATCACATTTTTCTTTTTTCTTTTTAGGTATATTTCCTATTTGGGAAATAGAGTCTATACCTATGTAATATGATTGAATGCAAATGCTAATCTAAGTGCCTATGGAGGTTCTATGTCTATGAACGATATTAGAAAATAAGATAAATGTTCAAACATAGAAAAGTTCATTACAGTCATACCTCTTGTTACGTTTGGTTCAGGTTACGTTCCTTCAGGATACGTCCCGCGGTGACCCGGAAGTAATGGAACGGGTTACTTCCGGATTTCACCGCTCGCGCATGTGCAGACGCGCAAAATGACGTCACATGCATGTGCAGAAGTGGCACATCGCGACCTGCGCACATGCGGGTTGCGTTCTGCTCATGTTGCAAACGTGGCTCCGGAACGGATCCCGTTCGCAACCAGAGGTGCCACTGTATTAGATATTTGTTAAATGGTACAAGTCATAAAATGAATGGGTATTGGGGAAACAGGTATACCTCACGGATACTTTGACGAATGCTAAAGGTGTGGCCATTTGGTTCAAAAAGCATTTTTCTCATGTACTTCTAGCCCAGAGGTTGGTACCGCCTCTCGCCCCCCCCTCTTTAGTCTCAGTGCTATCCCTTGCAGAACTCAGCAGGGGGCAAGATGGAGACCAGACCGTGTTGCCTCTGCCTGACATTGGCTCTCTGGCGCCACCTACTGCCTGCCTCCCTGCCTCCTGCCCCATCAGTCCCAAGAGCTGCCAGGCATCCCGGCTTGGGCTACTGTTCTGCTGTGCTTTGTGGTCCAGCTTTGGAAAACTCCCGATCTTTCTCCCCCAGAGCCAACGCCGTTCTTCGCAGGCTGCCAGTACATCTGCACAAGGCCCTATCCGCCTCAACTCAACTCTTTCCACCTGGATTTGCCTTTTGTGGTGAGTGGCTTCATCTTCTAGGAGGCTTGTTCCAGGCTCAGAGGGGGTCAGTCTGAATGATGGGCGCAGGGAGGGAGGGCTAGAATTAGGGCCGGGCGATATTTCAAGATTGTGATATATCACCAGCGAAACATTGCAATATACTGATAAATCACTATGACGAAATAAGGATCAAGCTACGTACAGGCATACACGGGTGGTGCTGTGGGTTAAACCACAGAGCCTAGGGCTTTGCAAGGGGAGACTCCCTTGATTAGATGCTGGCCGGTGAAGGGACTGACCCATAGCTGTCAACTTTTCCCTTTTCTTGTGAGGAATCCTATTCGGAATAAGGGAATTTCCCTTAAAAAAAGGGAAACATTGATAGCTATGGACTGACCAGTCCACCAGGGGACTGCAACACCTGCCCCATCCCGGGTGCCAGCAACCCACGCTATGCCCCGGCCACAAGGGTTATCTAGTTCAACCGGCTGCAGCGCAGGAGTCTCAGCTTGCTGCTCTCTGGGCTGGCAGTTCCTTTAGCAGTTGGCGCTCTGACCTTCCCACCTGCTTTCTGAAAGGCCACTGAACCTGCCTTGAGTCATTTTCCAGCCAGTGACTTTCATGTTGCCTCCAGATCTTATGTTCAGGCGCAGGCTGACTCATGGCGATTGTGCTGGTCCCGTGGGTTACCCAAGAGGCGAGGTCCAAGACCGGTCCGTGGTCAGAGGTGCAACGTGGAGACAGTCTGTAGTAGCTGGAGCTGGGTGCAGGGCAGGGATTCGGGTGAAGTCAGAAACAGGCATGCAAGCCGGGAGCCAGGGCGGGTCAGGAGCTCAGACAGGAGAGCAGGACAGGGTTCAGGCAGGAACTAGCAACCAACAATGTTGCTCCCGCAACTTGGGACTGGGGCTGGCCGGCTTTTATCTGCCCCGAGGCATAGGGCGGCCCCGAACTTCTGGTGACTAGCCTCTCCTGCCCTGGAGGCGAGCACCTCCTGCGGGTTCCCTCCGCCTCTCTGCCCTGAGCCGCTGCAACTCCGGAGGCTGGAGGGTTACCGGACCCAGAGGCAACCTCCGCTTCCTCTGACGGGGCTGAGAGTGGAGCACCTGCAGGCAATGGGTCCTCCATCACCTCAGGAGCCAGAGCAGGCTCAGCTGACGCCTGCACCTGAGGATCCAGCACAGGTGAGGACCCTTCAGGCTCATGCTCCAGCCCTGGCTCATCTGATTGTGGAGGCGGGGAATCCTGTGCAGGCTGGGATTCCTCAGGTTCAGCATCCGAGTCCGAATCCCAGGCCATCACAGTGACTGCAGCTTCCCCCCTCTTGTTCTCCTTGCAGCCTCAAATGTCCTGCGGAGGAGCTGTGGTTCCCTGGCCCAGCTATCCCATCTACTACCCGCCATCCACCCTCATTCCTGACGGACACATCTGTCATTATTATAGCGAAGCTGACATGGGCAACATCTTTTCAACTTTGAGGGCAAGAGAAGTGTTCAGCCTTGAGGTCACCCTGGTGAGTTCTGCACAATGAGGGCCCTTTCTCTGGGCAATTGATAACAAGCTGGAAGCAGTGGTCGCCAATTTTTTGGGGGGGCCTAATGCCCCCTTGATTCCATAAGCTCACCCCCCAGTGCCCCCTAACCTTACCCTATTAAAAAAAAGCATCATTCAGAGCAGCGGTTTGCACAACCTGCCAAGGAAGAGAATAACACAATAAAATCCAAACCAGTAACAATTAATTGCACATTTATCCACAATCCAATTTATTTGTTCGTTTAGCTTAATTAATGCAGCCGAATTGATCAACTTGATCCAGGGCTACCAGTTTTTCAGAGTCTGGAAGTCACTGACACCTCCAGTGCCCTTTTGCCCCTTTGCCTCTTAGTGCCCCCCCAAATCCTACTGCCCCCCCCAATTGCTTCCACCACCTTTAGGAAGCACTGAGTCAGAGGGTCAACAGCAGAGATATTTTTGCCCCGCTCAGTGAAATATGAAGCCTGTGGAAAGATGGCAGCTTGATCTGATTCAGCTGAAGCCCTGGGATCCAGAGCTTCAGGGGCCAGTTTGTTCATCTGGGCCATTAATATTCTGCTTCATACTGCTTAAAGTCAGGATAGGAGGAAAGGCTATATTGATTAAGTATTATTCTTCCTTCCCTTCAATATAGCAGGAAGTTACTTTGCAGATTTGTTTGAATCTCTTTAGTTAAGTGAAATATACTTGGAGTCAAGAGTGGATTTCATGCTCTTTATTCAGCTTATAGTGGTGAGGAGGAATGGAATGAATGTCTGCTTTATATACATTATATACACAATGGGCCCCACGTGATTGGCTAATTTCGGGATTCTCCCTGAAATATACTCAGAGTCGCAAAGTGATTTCATGCTCTTTATTCAGCTCATATTGGTGAGGAGGAATGAATGAATGTCCCCTCAAAGTATCTGCTTTATATACATTATTTACACAATGGGCTGCACATGATTGGCTAATTCCAGAATTCTACTGTAAGCCAATCAGGTTGTGGATTCACTTCTATCTGGAGCTGGATTGCGTGGCTCCTGCTGACCAATCAGACTGCTGCATTGTTCTAGGACCAATCAGACTGGTGCATTCTGAATCCTATTGTTCTAGGACCAATCAGACTGCTGCATTTTGGATCCTATTGTTCTAGGACCAATCAGACTGCTGCAGTTTGGATCCTATTCAACTCAGTACATAACACTCCTATAGGCCAATCAGGTTGCAGATTCACTTCCACCTGGAGCTGGATTGGGTGGCTCCTGTGAACCAATCAGACTGCTGCATTCTGAATCCTATTGTTCTAGGACAAATCAGACTGCTGCATTTTGGATCCTATTCAGCTCAGCACATAACATTAAGTACCGTATTTTTCGCTCTATAACACGCACCAGACCATAACACGCACGTAGTTTTTAGAGGAGGAAAACAAGAAAAAAATATTCTAAACAAAACAGTGGATGTATGATTTTTGTGGTTCATGCTGTGGCCACAGACATGTGATCTGACGGTGAGTTTGGGGTAGCCCAATGCAAAAATCCTGAGGATCCATGTGGATCCATGCTAAAGTCGCCCTAAAGTCGCAGGGGCGCTGGGGGAGTGAACAGGAAGCAGGAGGAGGCGAACAAGCCCTCTCACACATAGAGACACACACAGTATCAATCCTAAAGTCGCAGGAGAGGCAGGGGCACTGGGAGTGGGAAGCAAGAGAAGGAGAACGATCCCCCCCCCTCTCTCACACACACAGTATCAATCCTAAAGTCGCAGGAGAGCGCAGGGGCACTGGGAGTGGGAAGCAAGAGAAGGAGAACGATCCCCCCCCCTCTCTCACACACACAGTATCAATCCTAAAGTCGCAGGAGAGGCAGGGGCACTGGGAGTGGGAAGCAAGAGAAGGAGAACGATCCCCCCCCCCTCTCACACACACAGTATCAATCCTAAAGTCGCAGGAGAGGCAGGGGCACTGGGAGAGTGAACGGGAAGCAAGAGAACGATGCCTCACACACACACAGACACACACACAGAGTATCAATCCTAAAGTCGCAGGGGCGCTGGAAGTAGCAGGGGCGCTGGGAGAGTGAAGGGGAAGCAAGGGGAGAAGGATGCCTCACACACACACAGACACACAGAGTATCAATCCTAAAGTCGCAGGAGAGCGCTGGGGCGCTGTGAGAGTGAACAGGAAGGAGGAGGAGGAGAACGATAGCTCAAGCACACACACACACACACAGCCCCTACAGTGGCTGATCCAAAATCGGACAGCAAAAAAATGCAGGCAGGGACATAGAGCACGGGGCTGTTTTAAAGCAACCAACCCCGATCTGCTTCTCTCCCTCCTCCCGGCTAGGCTGGCTGAAAAGCTTTGCTGCTACTTAGCAGCTCAGTGGAGAAGAGAGAGGGACATAGAGCACGGGGCTGTTTTAAAGCAACCAACCCCGCTCTGCTTCTCTCCCTCCTCCCCGGCTCCGCTCGCTGACAGGAGCCGCTTACACCCGCTTTGCAGTTTGAAAGAGAGCCACGGACTGCTCACAACTGCAGCGGATTCCCCTGCCATCTGTAGGCATTCGCTCCATAACATGCACAGACATTTCCCCTCACTTTCCAGGAGGAAAAAACTGCGTGTTATAGAGCGAAAAATACGGTAATCCAATTTGGCTTGCCCAGAGGGATTATTCCTGGTGTCACACTTCTTCAGATACACTGAAACAGAAGTCACCAGACCCTTATATATAGTGGGAGGGTGGAGTTTTTCTCAGGAGGGTAGTGGGAATTGGGTGATTGACTCAATGGGTATGGTAAACCTGTGGAGGACTGTTAACGACTGCAATTAGTCCTACAGGAAAAAACAAGGGATAGTATGCAGATGACCCCACCCTCCCACTATATATAAGGGTCTGGTGACTTCTGTTTCAGTGTATCTGAAGAAGTGTGCATGCACGTGAAAGCTTATTCCCAGAAAAAACTTAGTTGGTCTCTAAGGTGCTACTGTAGAATTTTAAAATTTATTTTGAAGATGTTTACTCACATTTCAGTTCACGATGTGATCCCTGAAAGGCAGGCTTTAGCTAGTACAGTCATACCTCAGGTTGAAATAGCTTTTGGATAAGTATTTTCGGGTTGTGCGCTGCGGCGACCCAGAAATAACGGAGCGCGTTACTTCCGGGTTTTGCCGCTCGCGCATGCGCAGACTGCCAAAATGACATCGTGCGCATGTGCAGAAGCGGCGAATCGTGACCCACGTGTGCGCAGATGCACGGACGCAGGTTGCGTTCGCTTCTGGATGCGAACGGGGCTCCAGAACAGATCCCATTCGCATCCAGAGGTACCACTGTAGTTACATAAGAATCTGTGAGTTCATCTCACATGGAGATTGAGCCAGCAGACAGCGAAATTACATTGAGAGAACAAAATGGCCGCCAGAGAGCAGCACTGCAGTAAGAGATCAGCAGGCAAGAGAGCAGGTGAATGTGTGTGAGAGAGAAAGCTTAAGATGGCTGCGTGACTCGGCTCTTTTATGGAGTCAGCCAGGGCTGTGCCCATCTCCCAGGTCACACGCAGAGGGAGGACGCTCCAGACCAGTGGAACAGAAAGCTTGACTGGCTGGACGGTCATCCCCTGTCTGTGTCCACTCTAGGGATTGTTTAATTTGACTGCTCCAATGGATTACTTCCCACACAAACACTCTCCGTTTTTCACATCTGGATCTCAAAGCAGATGTTATTTTTTAAAAAATGGGGGAATATACAGAAAGGAACAACTACAATACCCCCCCCCCCTTTTTAAAAACCCCAGAACAATTAGCCACGATCCCCTTAGGGTAGTTCTACACTTGCCATTGATAGCGTTAAAAATGTCTTATTAAAATGTGACACCAGGGCCACCGACAATGGGAAACTGCCATTAAGCGTTCTAAACGTTATTAAAAAATAACGTTCTGTAAGATCAATGTAGATCCAGCCCCTGTCATGAATATAAGGGTAGTATCCTGTGCTATTTGCAACAGGACACCCGTTTCCTCTTCCCCTCTCTGCGGCTTCGCACAACCTCAAGCCTCAGTTTAAGTATCCAGGGAGACATCCGTTCAGACAGAGTGTCTCCTTTCCCCCCCAATTTTTTCCCCTTGATTTTCCAAATTTATAACAAACATAAACAAAAAAGAAAAAGAATTACATATAAAAAAACAAACATACAAACATTCATCCTAACTATTATACTCCCACTTATATTACCATTGTTAGTTGACTTCTTCAAATCCCTCTAGCTGATTTTCCATATATTTCATTGTAGCAGTTTTCCAATACTAATTTCCAATAAGATTAACTTAATCAATTTAGATCTTTCTTTCTTATCATATTCACTTCTATCCATAGTGTCATACAATTTAAAACATTTAACTCCCAAGCCAATTTGGTACTGACAAATATTACTACTTATATTATCTTAGAATATTTTACTAAATAATCCTTATACTTCTTTTAATTTAAGAAATCTCCCGGTTGACTCTTTGAACAGAGCTCAGCAAGGGGGGGCGGGGGGGGGGGAACCATGGCAGAACATTATAATCAAGATGTATTTTCTTTCCACAGTCGACTGTGACCACCACTTTAATAAGGAGCCGCATCCCTGAGGTACGTGATCCTCCTTGGCTGTGAGATGGGTTTGTCAGGGGACGGGGAGATTTTCAGAGATTTGTTCATGGGCCGGCAAGGTTGCACAATGGCTTCTTGGCCCCCCTGCGATGGACACATCATTTTGGGAGCGATACCGACCACTTTGGAAACACCCCTCAACAAGTTCAGGACAACGATACCCATTTCCTCTCCCCAGGAGAAGCTCTGGAAACCAGCCTTGCAAGTTTGCAGCTTGGTTCAGCTGAAGCTGCACAGCGGGAACCGATTGGCTAGCGCTCGTGTTGTCGCCAGCACATCTCTCCGCTCTGTCTATGGAGCAGTTTTGCAGCTGTTTTCAGGGGCTTCAATGGGGACAGGAAGGACTGCCAGCTGAATCAGGATTTGCTGGTCTGGCACACAAACCTGGGAAAATCAGAGGCTCGCTATGTCAGGTTCCTATTGGAAGACCGGACAAATGCTAGAACATTCGCAGTGGCAAAGTTTTTATTGGTGGTTGCAAGAACCAATGATCCCTATCTTTAAGTTGGAACAAAATGCTTGTTTAACCTGGTGGTAGGCTGCCTGAATTGTGCATTGCTTTGTAACAATTTGTACGGTCTCTGGACCGTAATAAATGATTGATAACTTCCACCCCACTGGTGACGTGCGCCAGAGCCAGGATAGATGATCCTGAGGGATCACATCTACCCTCTTCTCCCACAGATTGACTGTCCAGAGGATCTTTCTTCTTTGCTGAAGTTCTCGTGCACAAGCATCTCCATCCAGTTTATTGCTAGCACTGTCATTCTTGATGCTGAGCTGCGTATCAATATTGGCTATTTCCAGTCAGAGTTTGTTGGCCTCCTTCAACTCACAGCGGTAAGTAAAAACACCGGGCAAGTGACCCTTCAGGAGCCCAAAATCAGGGGTGGGATTTTCTGAAAACCTCAATGAAGAGTTTATCTACACCTATTTCCCTCCCCCATTCCTGTTTTGCTCCTTGGTCTCAACAAGAAGTGCGTCTCCCCCGATCTCCCCACCCTGCTGTACTGAAAAGATGAACTGTTAGGCACCCGTGCTCTCTAGGCTCCTAAAGGCAACCAGCACGCAGCTATAAATGAAAGGCAATAAATTGGTGAAAGACGAGCCACTCCTCTGTGCAACCTGAGCTTCGCGTTTAATTTTGCACATACTTATTTCAGTTTAAAAGAAACGTCAAGCGTCTGAGCGCAAGTGGCCGTTTGATACAAGACTCCATCTGATGTGAGCAAAGCTGGACGGAGTCGGAGCTGTCTAAGTCTCTTAAAAAACGGATTGCTCTTTTTTTTAAAAAAATATTTTTTATTTGGAATTTCAACAATTAATCAAAAATACATCACCCTCATCCCCCCATTTCCCCCTCCCCCACCCCTAGAAAGAACCCCCCCAGACTTCCCTCAGCTCCTCTCTCTGCTTTTTCAGCACTCTGCATGTTATCGAGTTGTAAAGATCCTCAATTTATCTATCAGTATATTACCGATAAAGAGTTTGTGAATGTTTATTCCGAACCTGCCAAGGAGTCCAGTTCATTTTGTTGTTTCTTTAAGTACTTCGTAAAAGGTCCCCATTCTTCTTTAAACTCACCGTTCTCCTTCTCACGTAGTTTGTGTGTCAATTTTGCAAATTCCACACAATCCACCAGTTTCTCTTGCCACTGTTCTTTAGTCGGGATTTCCTCATTCTTCCATCCTAAAACTCCACGGATTGCTCTCCCCTGGCCAACGGTTCGACTCTGATGACCTTTGCATCCCAATTTCAGAGACTGAGAATAATTCTCCACCTGGCCATTGACTGCCAAAGAGGACTGCTGCTGTTGTCGGTGGGTGAGATAAGGTAATGCATGCAAGGACCCGTCCTCTGGTTTGGATTAGATCCCTTGGGACCGTGGATGGAGGCCCTCGTGGGCAGCTGTGGTGGGCTTTATTTGTGGGCACCTGTGACGCTTCTTCCTCCCTGCACACAACCTGACTTTTCCTGGCTCTGGAAAGGTCTCCAGATCAATAGGTGTTGAAGAGGCCTGCCTCAAAAAGCAGGGATGCAGGGCTGAGGCTGTGAATGCAAGGAAGGAAAGAGGCCCTATAGACTGAAAGTTGCAAAGAGACCTGGGGCTGGCTTGGGATTGAAAGTTGGGGAATGGATGGGGAGGGGATGGGTGGCTCTGCCTCGCATCACAGTGGCTCATTCCTCTCTCCCCAGCGACCTCAAGATTACAGCTACTTGCAGCGGGAAACCTTGCACGGTTGATGTAAGTATCGGGTGATTTAATGGGGGCAGTGAGGCTCATGGATGGAGCTGACCTTTTTTGACTTCCATCAATCACATATGAAAATTTTCCAAATCTGTTTACTTGGTTAACATTTCTTATTTTCATTATTACATTTAAATCTCATAACTAATGTCTCTCTTCTTACTCTTCTTTGCAATATTTCATATATTCCTCCGTACAAAACTTCTAGTAGTCCTACTAGTGTAATTTGTTGATTACAGTTGCTCTTCAAATAGTTCGTATTCTTCTTCCAATCTCTGATCCCGCCGGTTTCAAATCCTTCCTGTCATTTTATCCAGTTCTGCATAGTCCATTAATTTCGTCTGCCATTCTTCTTTCATCGGTATTCTTGCTTCCATTTCTGAGCCAACAATACTCTTGCCTCGACCGCACAGATTTTAAACTGATTGACACATCTCTTCCCTCTCTCTAGGGAATTGTGGGCCCTGTGGTTTTGAGGGTGGCAGGGACCTCTAGCAGAGACCCCCCCAGCCTTGACACCCAACTACAATTCCCATGATTCCTCGAGGGGAAGCCATGACAGAGTGGAACTGGTGCTGAAGCGATGCTGGTTGCAATGCAGAGAATATGCTCCCTTGCCCGCCTTGCATCTTGCAGTTTCTGGGCTCGATGGTCCTCCCCCTGCTATCTGGCCTTCCTTGGGGTCTTCACACCTCTAAAATTACTAGCATTTGCCAAAGCCCCCAACTCTCGATCTGTGCCATTCAGGGCTCTGCCCAGTATACCTGAAGGAGCATCTCCATCCCCATCGTTCTGCCCGGACACTGAGGTCCAGCGCCAAGGGCCTTCTGGCGGTTCCCTCCCTGCGAGAAGCAAAGCTACAGGGAACCAGGCAGAGGGCCTTCTCAGTGGTGGCACCTGCCCTGTGGAACGCCCTCCCACCAGATGTCAAAGAGATATACAACTACCTGACATTTAGAAGACATCTGAAGGCAGCCCTGTTCAGGGACGTTTTTAATGTGTGACATTTTACTGTTTTCTAATCTTTGTTGGAAGCCGCCCAGAGTGACTGGGGAAACCCAGCCAGATGGGCGGGGTACAAATAATAAATTATTGTTATTATTATTATCCAACACACCCTGGTAGAAGTGCTACTTGCCTACCTTTCCCCCAGTCTCCTTCCAGTTGCTTTGAAAGGGACCCCAAAAGGCATCTAGTCCACCCCTTTGGCCCAAGGGCTGGTGGTCTCCCACTCACCCTCCTGCCCCACTCCCTTTCTTCCCTATACGGAAAGCAAGTGCAAATGCAGGAAAGGTGCGATGCCTCAGAAGGTGGCCCAATTCTCCTTCATTTGGAGGCTGCATGGCCATGCGCCATGGATTCTTTAGACGTGGTTCCTGCACCGCAGAGGGTTGGGCTACATGACCCTTGGGGGCCCCTTCGAAGTCCACATTCCATGATTCCCATCTGCCTCTCTCTTGACGCGTGGGGGGTTTTCTTTTCGCAGGGCTCCGTGATAGAGGAACTGTTTCCGATAAGGACACACTGCCGGGACTTATTCAACGGTGAGTGTTGCTCAGGGGCGCATTTGGCTGAGACAACTGGTGAGATTTGCACCGGCTCAAGCATCTCCTTCTGACTTCGCCGCAGCGAAATCTAGGGGATGGTCGGTTTAAAGGTTCCAGCATTTGGGGACCCTTGACATGAATGTCAGCGGCCCCCCAATCCTCACTTGCCCCCCAATGGAAAACCTTGCGAGAGTGGCAACTTCCGTGTGGGTAAAAAAAGAAATAAAAAGTGTGGCAGAAAAAAATAACTCAAATATTATGTGTTGCTAAAGGCTTGGAGGACTCTAAAAAACCCAAGCTGCTTGGTGGGACTTTATCTGCATCAAATGCAGGCCGGACTTCCTCTCTGCAGTATATAGTGGAGAGAATAATCGGGTGCACTCTACCCACCTTGGATCAAATCTACGCTTCCAGGTGCCATAAGAAAGCGGCAGAGATAGTGCAGGATAGTGCGCACTCCAGAAATGATCTCTTTCAGCTTCTGCCTTCTGGAAGAAGGTCCAGGGTTATAAAGACTAGGACTAGCCGCCTGAAAAACAATTTCTACACCAATGCAATTCTGGTTCTAAACACAGCATAAGGAGTCTCTATACTATATTGTATTTTAAAATGGGGTTTCAGAGTTTTTAGGGGTTTTTGAATGTCTTATGTAGTTTGTCAATTTCATTGTTCTGTATGGGACAATGACAATAAATATATTGTATCGTATTGTATTGTATCATATCGTATCATAAGTGCTCCGAGGCGAAAATGCCAGGGGTATCAGTCTTTAGCTCTTGCGATGTGGGCACAGCCATAACTGCATGATAATTTTTTTATTCCCTGTCTTCTCCTGCAGAGGGGCTGAAAGGCGGAATCCACTGGCCGTTCCCCATAAACTGTGCCTGTTCCTCCTGCCGTGACGTCATTGTTGTCCCGGTGAGAAGAGAGACTTTAAATTGTATGCCAGTGTTGGGTGGGAGAGCATGCGGGACATAAGAAATGGGGGAATTGGGAAATAATGAAGGGGGGGGGCACTGTGTCCCATAATCCCTCTTCTGTATTCGTAAGAACTTGATCATTTAGTGTGGCAGCAGCTACCCTTTGGAACTCCCTGCCTCTTGATGTTGAGCTCGGAAACGCTTGTGTGAATTTTATTCTGTTCTGGTATTTTAACTCCAGCTCTGGAGGCAGATCAGAGCCATTCTGGCTAGTAGCCATGAGAATGGGGGGAGTCTGGGGTGAGGAAGGTCTACCTTTTGGCTATAGCTTGACTACCACCAAGGGTCTCTTTAGCTGCCCCTGGCAGCTCTCTCCAACCCATCCTGCTTTTCACTCCCCATAGTAAAGTTTCATTTCATTTATCTCCCTGCTACTGTGTCCCGAGGGATGCGGGTGGTGCTGTGGGTTAAACCACAAAGCCTAGGACTTGCTGATCAGAAGGTTGGCGGTTCAAATCCCCGTGACGGGGTGAGCTCCCGTTGCTCATTCCCTGCTCCTGCCAACCTAGCAGTTCGAAAGTACACCAGCACAAGTAGATCAAGAGGTACCTCTCCGGTAAGGTAAACGGCGTTTCCGTGCGCTGCTCTGGTTCGCCAGAAGCGGCTTAGTCCTGCTGGCCACATGACCGGAAGCTGTACGCCGGCTCCCTCAGCCAGTAAAGCGAGATGAGCGCCGCAGCCCCAGAGTCAGCCACGACTGGGCCTAATGTTCAGGGGTCCCTTTATCTTTACTGTGTCCTGAAAGGGTTCCTGTTGGCCAGGATTTCTTCCATTGCCACCTCCCCCCCCCCCATGCCCCCGTTCATTCCTAAAGGGACTGTGCAGGAGAACTTCCCAAAGGAATTGTGCCCCGAGTTTATTATTTCATAAAAGTTACACCCCCCCTTTGATTGGGAAAAACCTCGAGGGGCCTTGCAATAAAGAGAAAAGAAAATGTGTACAAGGTATTTGTAACAATGCAAGAAATATAACTGTACAAGGAAAATGTATAGGGAAAGTTTAATTACTGAAACAGATTAAAAGTCCCGCCAGCTTTCTAAGCACCTGAATGGGCTTGTCTAAGCAAGAATGTTTTTAGCAGGTGCCAAAAGGAGTCCTGCCACTTTGATGTCCATAGGCAGGGAGTTCCAAAGTTTGGATGCTGCCACACTAAATGATGGAGTTCTTACAAAGGCGACACGGGTGTTAACGTAATGCAGGGGCCCCAATTCCCCTTCCCCGGAGTACAGGTGTCCACTGTTTGGGTTTTCTTCCTCAGGTGCCAGAATTTACAGGGGCCTGAGTTGAAGAGGGTGGAATCCAGTGGCGAAATGGGAGGTTCATCATCCTCACCCAATCTCTTATGACCTTTTTTTTTTTTTTAACAGAAATTTGCCATGTGGTGCTGCAACCTGAACTACCTGCCCTGATAACCTCGGGTGGCTGGAGAAGACCCTTCGACGGAAGCCAGAGCGGTCCTTTGCTTCGCTCAGAAGGGGGGAAAGGAGGGGAAACTGGGGTGGTTGATTTCTCTATGTTCTCTGTAGTGGGATGGGGTCAATCATGCACAGGGGTGTATCTGCAATTGTGCACATCTTTAGATCTTGCAATCAGGGCTTTTTTCAGCTGGAACTCAGTTGGTGCCATTCTAAGAGAACAAGGGAGGTGTTTGTGGCGAGTTCTGGCACCTATTTTTCTAGAAAAATAGCAGTGCTTATTCTGCTTAAGGGCAGTTTTCAGGGGTGATTTTAGGTGCTAAAGGGTGAGAAGAAAGTTGTTTCATTAAAGAATCTTTGGGCTGCATTCCTGAGTTGTGGCATCTGATATTTATTTCTTTATTTAATTGCTTTGTCAAATTTATGCGCCGTTTGATTCTTAAAACAAACAAACAAACACACACACACACGCACACACACCTCAAAGTTGTTTATGAAAAGGTGAAATGACAAAATCAGGAATGATCTGTGATACTTTAAAACGGGCAGAGAGTTAAAATGCTAAAACAGATTAAAACTTGCATCAACTTTCTAAGCCTTTGGACGGGTTTGTGTGAACTAGAACACTTTCGGCAGATATCGGAAAGAATATGGCAAAAACAGCTGCTTGGCCTCAAGAGGCAAAGAATTCCAAAGTTGAGACGCTATCGCACTAAATGATCAAATTCTCAGCTAGCTCCTCATTGCTTGAGATATTTGCGCCTAATCAAGACTGTGCTTTGCACATAGGTGCATTGCTTACATGTTAGTAGGGGGGGGGGTCTTCAATCTTTTAGGGACAATGGTCCCACAAGGAATTTGAAGGAAGTGCAATGGGCATCCGTCAAAAATGCCATGATGTGTGTGTGTGGCAGAATGCAAAATGGAAGCCAGGGCGAAAAGAGACAGGACCACAAGAGGGTGCGGGCAACCCCCAATCAATCGATGTGGAAAAGGCACCTGTGCGTGTTAGCAAAGTCACTTAAATAATGCAGATGGAGTCCAGAGAGAAATAAATCCAGATAGCACTTTACTGCCTGAACAAAAACAGTGTATAATGTGAGGAGCCTGAACAAAAACAGTGTATAATGTGAGGAGAAAGAAACAGAGGCTTTGTATTCCTTGGCCCCTAGGCATTGGCTCCTATGGTGAGTTCCCAAACATTTCCTTCAAAAGTTTCTTTCCAAAGTTTCTCTCTTCCTCCAGCCTGGGAAAAGGACTATTAGTAAAAAATAAATAAAAAAGGTTTACTTGCAAACTCTTCAAAGGTCATATTCGTGTCCTTCAGAAAGTTCCCCAGGCAGTAAAACTTTGCTTAGTTACAAAGTGGGGAAAGTTCCTAGATTGTTGGTATAAGAACTCAAGAGTGGCTGGTGAGAGCCATGCGGTCTGAGCAGCCAGCTGAAACCGCTTCCTGCCATCCAGAGCAGGAGAAAACAAGCTTGCCCCATCCTCTTTGGGATGGCCCATGGCACCATTGGCCCATTGCAGAACACACCCACGAAACCCCCACAGATTGGGAGGGGCCCAGGCCATGGCTGTGGGCTGATGGGACTTGTAGTTCCCGGAGGGCGCCATGTTGGCGGAGGCTGGTTTAGATGACTACAGTTCTCTTGCTGCCACTTTCTGCACTCCGACTGACTCAGTTTAGTGCCAGTTCCCCACGGGCTCCTCTTCCCTTTGATGCCAACTTAGAAGACGGTACATTAGAAGAGCTCCTTTTGCTGAGAGACTCAAAGCGCGGAGGACGCTTTGATGTGGGAGGAATTACGATCAAAGCTCCCGCCGGTGCCACAATGCAGCTGGCTCTGCAAGCGAGGAGGAAACAAAGAGGCCGCTAAGTGCACTCTGGCTATATTCAGATCGGGAGTGAGGAGCTGATGAGTGGAGGAGACCCCACAGAGACGCAAGGCCTGGCCCTCGCCTTGATTGTCGCCCGGGGACTCGAAACCCAAAGCGCTTTATGGAAGAGGCTGGTCCGTGAGGGTGGGGCACCGCCTGACCTATCCCAGTTTTTCCTAGGGGTGTTAAGGCCTGGAAGAAGGATCAAAAAGTTGGGGGGGGGAGAAACCACCCCAATTCCACCCCCTTTCCCTCCCCGTTTGTTTCTGAAGATTTGGGGAAATAACAGAAAAGTGAGGAGGGAGTGACCTCATTTTTCAGATTTAGTTTTTCCAAAAATTGCACATTTCCTATTTTCTCTCAGCCAGCCCTGAATTTGCTGACTTCTGACTTAGAAGCAGCCTAGCCCAGGGGGTGGCACTGCCAGAGAGCTTCCTCTGGGTTTTTGGTCTCAGGTTTTGCCCTTGCACAACTCATCAGGCAGGAAGATGGGGTAAAAATGCAGTGTGTGTGTGTGTGTGTGTGTGTGTGTAGCAGCAGCAGCAGCAGCAACAACAATTTTATTATTTAAACCCTGCCCAACTAGCTGGGTTTACCCAGCTACTCTGGGCGGCTCCCAATAGAATATTAAAGGTATCTGTAAAGGGACCCCTGACTGTTAGGTCCAGTCGTGGCCGACTCTGGGGTTGCGGCGCTCATCTCGCTTTATTGGCCGAGGGAGCTGGCGTACAGCTTCCGGGTCATGTGGCCAGCAGGACTAAGCCGCTTCTGGTGAACCAGAGCAGCACACGGAAACGCCGTTTACCTTCCCGCTGGAGCAGTACCTATTTATCTACTTGCACTTTGACGTGCTTTCGAACTGCTAGGTTGCGTGGCTATTCCCTCCCCCCCCCACAGGTGGAATAAATAAAGACACTGGACACAAAGATTTAGGTTAATGGGCGAAAATGGCCACAACTTTATTGATTACAGGTAAGAAGGGTATTGGCTTTAGGCATTGGCCCCTAACCGACTATCCGGTCTAACCGGGAAGGGTTAAACACCAACAGGGGGAGCCACCCGAGATGCATATCCCTAGGCGCTCCCCTAGGGGTTACCGCTCGGGGGCGCGCTTTAGGCCCTAGCCTCCATAGGTTTCGGACGAGGCGTCGCCCCTCGGAGTCCTTTAACGAACTACCCTTCAAGCATTGGGGGAGGTGATGGCGTTCCTCCCCCCCAACCTCATTTGCATGACAATACCCCGGCCAATGCCTACCGCCACCCGAGCCGCATTAACCGGCTCGCCGCCAATACCCTCAGACCTGTAACCAATCCCTAACACCTTGGAAAATATCCGCCAACCAAATATCATTACCAGCATCAGATAGATGTACGCCATCCCAGCGATAGAGCGTTTCCATGTTATACCGGATGCTTGGGTGCTCAATGACCCTTCCGCCCAACGCGGACACTCTGAGCGCCACCGTGCGCTCCACGATCCTCCTAGCTTTATTTACGGCCACGGGGTTCGCCGCGTCCCGCCAACATCGCCTTTCCAGCAAAGATGACCAAATTATCGCAATGTTTGCATGGGATGCCCTCAACAATTCCAAGTCATTGATAATGTTCCACATTAGGTCCACCCCTTTCCTATAAGCCATGTCATTCTAACCCAGCTGGATGACCAAGGCGCTGGGTGGGCCTTCGGCAGCGATTTTCCTGGATATAGCAGGGAAAACTCTTCCCAACGCATACCCCGCCTAGTAATCCATGACACTTTAACCTTGCTAGGCAACACTTTAACCTTGCTATTATGCTGTGGCCGATAATCCACAGTCGCGCCACATCAATACCTGAAATGAGAGAATCGGAGAGCCAGGTCAGGAGGACTGCCGGGGAGTGATGGGTAGGAGAGAAAACTGAAAGGAAGAAAAGGGGCGAGCCAAGGGCTGCCCCGACCTTAAGTGGCCTCTGGAAGGCCCGCCCCTGCCGCCAGCCGATTGGCTGGCGCTGCAGGGGGATGTAAACTAAGGGGAATCCCTGCTTCCCGCGAGGCTGTCGCCAGCCTCGCGGGAGTGAGTGTGGGCGGGGTCGTGAGCCCGCAACCCCCCTCCCCCTGAAGTTCGGTAGTGGCATTGGCAGGAGCAGGGACCGAGCAACGGGAGCTCACCCTGTCATGGGGATTCGAACTCGACCTTCTGATCGGCAAGTCCTAGGCTCTGTGGTTTAACCCACAGCGCCACCCCCGTCCCAATGTGAGTAAACTTCTTCAAAATAAATTTTAAAATTCTCCAGCAGCACCTTAGAGACCACGTAAGTTTGTTCTGGGAATAAGCTTTCATGTGCAAGCACACTTCTTCGGATACACTGAAAGAAAAGTCACCAGACCCTTATACATAGTGGGAGGGTGGGGTCATCTGCATACTATCCCTTGCTTTTTCCTGTAGCACTAACTGCAGTTGTTAACAGTCATCCACAGGTTTACCATACCCACTGAGTCAATCACCTATCTCCTACTACCCTCCTGAGAAAAACCCCACCCTCCCACTATATATAAGGGTCTGGTGACTTCTGTTTCATGTGACTAGTAGGTGGCTGTGACCTTTCCAGACCTGGTAAAAGGCCAAGTCATGTAGCCACCTCCTCCTCCTTCCTTCTTTTTCATTCTGCCTGCTTCCAGCTTCACCTGGACTGCACTCCTGGTTCTCAGCCAGCAGTCCCATGGTTGTCTCCCTTTTGGGGTAAACCTATTTCTATGTATTTGTAACTTTAAGCCTAAAGCCTGCCTTCAGGGATCTGCCTGATCATGACTGTGGTGTCTTTATTATTTTTGTTGTTGTTGTTTAGTCGTGTCCGACTCTTCGTGACCCCCTGGACCAGAGCACGCCAGGCCCTCCTGTCTTCCACTGCCTCCCGCAGTTTGGTCAAACTCATGCTGGTAGCTTCCAGAACACTGTCCCACCATCTCGTCCTCCGTCGTCCCCTTCTCCTTGTGCCCTCCATCTTTCCCAGCATCAGGGTCTTTTCCAGGGAGTCTTCTCTTCTCATGAGGTGGCCAAAGTCTTGGAGCCTCAGCTTCACGATGTGTCCTTCCAATGAGCACTCAGGGCTGATTTCCTTCAGAATGGAGAGGTTTGATCTTCTTGCAGTCCATGGGACTCTCAAGAGTCTCCTCCAGCACCATAATTCAAAAGTACCCATTCTTCGGCGATCAGCCTTCTTTATGGTCCAGCTCTCACTTCCATACATCACGGCTGGGAAAACCATAGCTTGAACTATACGGACCTTTGTTGGCAAGGTGATGTCTCTGGCAGGATGATACCTCATAGCAAATCAGGGAGCCCATGGTCCATCTAGTCAAGGATCGACTCTGCTGGTGAGCAGCAGCTCTCTGTGGTCTCCAGTGAAAAGAGAGTCTCTTTCCCAGCTCTGCTTCCTGCAGAGTCTTGGGCCACTGGCATGCAGAGGTCCTGCTCCTGAAAGGCTTTGCCATATAGAAACACCAGCTCCTTCATCTCTGCCTTGGATGTGAAATTACTGTCAGGTCCTCTTCTCAGTGAGGCCAGTTTCATGTATGCAAGGATCCAACCTGACTACAAGACTGGTAAGAAGCAGCTGAAGGGAAACTTACAGGCTCCATGTAAGGTTCAAGGAGGGTTCCAGCATGTACAGTAAAATAATGGGTTGAATAAGGTTGCATTTCAAGGCACGTGGTCAGAGGAGAGATAGTGGGGTGAAAGCAGCTGGTCGGGTAGAGAATGAACAGCTAACATGGCATAGTTTTAGCCTTCGTGACATTTTCTGTGAAGGCAATTTCCTGAGCCAAGCTTGTTGAATGGTTTGTACAGTGGTACCTCGCAAGATGAATGCCGCGCAGGACGAAAAACCTGCAGGACGAAAGAGTTTTTCGTTTTTTGAGTTGCTTCGCAAGACGAATTTCCCTATGGGCTTGCTTCGCAAGACGAAAATGTCTTGCAACTTTGTTTCCTTTTTCTTAAAACCGTTAATACCCAGGGTGCATTGCTTGAAGAAGTGCAGTTGCGACTTGACTTCGAGGAGCAACTCATAGCACGTGGTGTGGTAGCCTTTTTTGAAGTTTTTGAAGATTTTGGTGATTTTTGAAGCTTTTCCAAAACTTCTTTTGCAGCCATTTGGTAAGTTAAACTTTTAAAACTTTTTTTGGGGTTTTTGGGTTGGGGTGTTTGGAATTCAAGGACTTGGTGTTGAGAAGGGGTTTGCAAGAATCTGGAAGCTTGTGTGTTTTCTGGGAGGTTTGGTGCTTTTGAATTTTTTGGCTGTGAAGCACTGATGATTATTTTTTTGGGGTTTGCGAAGGTAGGAGCTGTGCTGCCATGGGGCCCAAGAAGACTGCTGCTGCAGAGGCTGGCGAGAGGAAGAAGGAGAAGGTGACGCTGGAAATGAAGAAGGAGATCATCCGGAAGCACGACGGTGGAATGTGTGTGACGGACCTCGCCAGGGAGTACAGGAGGAATCCATCGACCATCGGGACCATCCTGAAGATGAGGGAGAAGATCCTTGCAACTGATGCAGCCAAGGGAGTCACCAGGATCGTGAAGAACCGCCCAGCTGTTCTGGAGGAGGTGGAGAAGTTGCTGGTGGAGGAGCACGACCACGAGCTGACCACCCAGGAGCTGGTCGAACTGCAGGCAGAGGCTGCGCAGGAGCAGGCCTCGCTGGAAGAGGAGGAAGCAACTGAGGAACGGCTGTCCTCCAAAGAACTGAAGGACATTTGCCAGAAGTGGAAAGATGTGCAGGCTTTTGCACAGCGGCACCACCCTGACAAGGACCTGACATGTGACCTTGCGAACACTTTTGATACAAGGGTCATGTCATCTTTCAGGGAGGTGCTGAAAAGGCGGATGAAGCAGCAGACCATGGACAGGTTCTTCAGCAAGAAGCAAAGAGTGGAAGAAGAACCTTCTTCGAGTTGTCCACCAGAGTCTTAGAAAATGTATGTACAGTACACTTTGGTTATTTTTAAATGCTTTTCTGTCATGTTTAGAAACTTAAATTATTGTTCCTTCACTTTTTGAAATGCTCTTTACAGTATGTGTGACTTTAAAGAGCACTTAATAAACTCTTTTTGTACCAAATTTGGCTTTGTTTGGACTTTTTTTGACCATAGGAATGCATTAATTGATTTTCAATGCATTCCTATGGGAAACCGTGCTTCGCAAGACGAAAAATTCGCTAGACGAAAAAACTCGCGGAACGAATTAATTTCGTCTTGCGAGGCACCACTGTACTCGTGTGGTCTGTTCGTAGTTCTTTGAGCTGTATTGACCAGTCCAGCACAGTGGGAGGCAGGGGGATAACCTCGTCTAGTGAGGTCTCACTCTGAACTCTCTTGCTCACTTCTTTTTGGGGAAAAAACTGGTGATTTTGCTTTGCCTCCTTCGATGCTCCGTAGAGCTATGAGGCAAGGTTAGCGTGACTCCCAGGTCCTTACAGTTCTTCCTGGTGAGGACCATAGTAGATATAGAGCATGGAGTAATTGACTATCAGCAGTTCTCTGATGTCTCTCTGCTCCGGGGTGTGTGTGTGTGTGTGTGTGTGTGTGTGTGTGTGAGCTTGCCTTGGCAAATGCCAGAGTCCGGGTGACGGGAATCACTAGCGAGGGCATGGATTTATAGTAGTTGCCACTGGAGCTTACTGATATCTCTGACAGACGATAAGATAATAGCTGATGCCAAATAGAAATTATTGAGCCAAACTTGCTTTCAGTTCCTCAGGTAATCAACCAGTTCTGGTTTCTAATTGCGACAGAGGTCTCAACGTCTTTGCATAGGGA
This sequence comes from Podarcis muralis, assembly GCF_964188315.1. Classification (NCBI taxonomy): domain Eukaryota; kingdom Metazoa; phylum Chordata; class Lepidosauria; order Squamata; family Lacertidae; genus Podarcis; species Podarcis muralis. The sequence continues at coordinate 99,526,190 of NC_135659.1, forward strand.
GTGCTTTAGACCCGTCTGCTAATAAGCCTCTTTGCAATATTTATTATTGGGAGCAGGTTGTCGAGCCTCTCTCAAAGTGAAGTTGTGAGCCTTGTGAGGCAATAGAAACTCATTAATAATGCCTCTCATTCGGGGGGGGGTGGGGGTGGAAGAGAGCTCAGCTTTTCCTTTCCTGCAACCTCACGGTGGAGGTTGTTAGTCCGATAAAATAGCAGGGTAGAGCATAGAACGCAGCTTTGAGAAGAGCTCTAATAAAGCATTAAAAGGTAGAACAGGTAGGCAGATAAACTGGTGCCAAGAAATAGATTAGGAGCGTAAATCTTGCCTTCAGTTAGGGAGTAGCCAGATTCACCATGTCTCCTCCATCTTGACCGGAACCGGAACCCTAACATGGCATATATTTTGCCTGTACTGTATAGTTTGTGTTCTGGTGGAAATGTTCTCACAGATTCTTTCAGCTCTGTCTGGTAATGCCGTCCCAGATAAAGTCTGACCAACTGGGAATCTGGGTGTGAGCCTCTGTACTTGAAGCCTCAAGTATACCTGAAGGAGCATCTCCACCCCCATCGTTCTGCCCGGACACTGAGGCAGCTGCATGTCACAAGACAATGTTTACATTCCACAGTTCAGTTACTGTTGTGTTCTCACGGGAAAGGGAGACTGGATGTGACGTACACTGGTTTCCTGTTCCTTTCTTCCGTCGTTTCTTTGCTGAGTGAGTTGCTCTCTGCTCTCACAGAGGCAAGATGCACATTTGTGTGTTCTCAGTATAGCTGAGAAATAAAGTTTAGCAATGTAGCACTATACCTGCTTATCCTTTCTTTGCAGACTACACTCTGCTGGGCTCAGGACAAGACGAGCCATATCAGCTCCAGATGGGCCGGAGCTGAATAAACTAACACTTGAAGCCTCAAGTATACCTGAAGGAGCATCTCCACCCCCATCGTTCTGCCCGGACACTGAGGTCCAGCTCCAAGGGCCTTCTGGTGGTTACCTCTGTCAGTGTTTGTAAAAAAAAAAAAAAGGGGGGGGGGTTCTGACCTCCCTTTGTCACCTCAGCCTGGTCCTCAGACCCTTATCGGCATAAAAGAGTCCACGAGAAAAGTATCCTTGCAGAGTACTTTCTGCTTTTATTCTTAAAAGTCTTTCTGCAAAAGCGACTGACCAACTGTATACACATCAACACTACTAGCTTTCACTAACCAACCAACCAACCAACCAACCAACCAACCAACCAACCAACCCAACAACAAACTAACATTTCTCACTCTATATATACAACCCGGAGAAGGCCGCTGACTCATGCTGACCCAGCTTTTTAAGCATTAAAGAAACAGCGGCCAATTTTTAGCCGTGACAACCTCACTGTGAGATGCCAAGTTATAGGGAACCAGGCAGAGGGCCTTCTTGGTGGTGGTGCCCGCCCTGTGGAACACCCTCCCATCAGATGACAAGGAAATAAACAACTATCTGACTTTTAGAAGACATCTGAAGGCAGCCCTGTTTAGGGAAGTTTTTAATGTTTGATGCTTTAGCGTGTTTTTAATATTCTGTTACGGGACGTGGGTGGTGCTGTGGCCAAGGCTTGCCGATCAAAAGGTCGGCAGTTGGAATCCCTGAGACAGGATGAGCTCCCGTTGTTTGGTCCCAACTCGTCAAAGTGCAAGTAGATAAATAGGTACTGCTCCAGCGGGAAGGTAAACGGCGTTTCCGTGCACTGCTCTGGTTCACCAGAAGCGGCTTAGTCATGCTGGCCACATGACATGGAAGCTGTACGCCGGCTCCCTCGGCCAATAAAGCGAGATGAGCGCCACAACCTCAGAGTCGGCCACGACTGGACCTAACAGTCAGGGGTCCCTTTACCAATACCTTTAATATTCTGTTGGGAGCCGCCCAGAGTAGCTGGGGAAACCCAGCTAGTTGGGCAGGGTTTAAATAATAAAATTGCTGCTTTTGCTGCTGCTGCTGTGCGCGCGCGCGCGCGCGCGCACACACACACACACACTCCATTTTTACCCCATCCTCCTGCCTGATGAGTTGTGCAAGGGCAAAACCTGAGACCAAAGACCCAGAGGAAGCTCTCTGGCAGTGCCACCCCCTGGGCTAGGCTGCTTCTAAGTCAGAAGTCAGCAAATTCAGGGCTGGCTGAGAGAAAATTGGAAATGTGCAATTTTTTTTGGGGGGGGGGGGAATCTGAAAAAGGAGGTCACTCCCTCCTCACTTTTCTGTTATTTCCCCAAATCTTCAGAAACAAACGTGGAGGGAAAGGGGGTGGAATTGGGGTGGTTTCTCCTCCCAAAAAAACTTTTTGATCCTCTTCCAGGCCTTCACACCCCTAGGAAAAACTGGGATAGGTCAGGCAGTGCCCCACCCTCACAGACCAGCCGTAAAGTGCTTTGGGTTTTGAGTCCCCGGGCGACAATCAAAGGGAGGGCCAGGCCTTGCGTCTCTGTGGGGTCTCCTCCACTCATCAGCTCCTCACTCCTGATCTGAATATAGCCAGAGTGCACTTAGCGGCCTCTTTGTTTCCTCCTCGCTTGCAGAGCCAGCTGCATTGTGGCACCGGCGGGAGCTTTGATCGTAATTCCTCCCACATCAAAGCGTCCTCCGCGCTTTGAGTCTCTCAGCAAAAGGAGCTCTTCTAATGTGCCGTCTGCTATGTTGGCATCAAAGGGAAGAGGAGCCCGCGGGGAACTGGCACTAAACTGAGTCAGTCGGAGTGTGGAAAGTGGCAGCAAGAGAACTGTAGTCGTCTAAACCAGCCTCCGCCAACATGGCCCCCTCCGGGAACTACAAGTCCCATCAGCCCACAGCCATGGTCTGGGCCCCTCCCGATCTGTGGGGGTTTCATGGGTGTGTTCTGCAATGGGCCAATGGTGCCATGGGGCATCCCAAAGAGGATGGGGCAAGCTTGTTTTCTCCTGCTCTGGAGGGCAGGAAGAGGTTTCAGCTGGCTGCTCAGACCGCATGGCTCTCACCAGCCACTCCTGAGATCTTATACCAGCAATTTAGGAACTTTCCCCACTTTGTAACTAAGCAAAGTTTTACTGCCTGGGCAACTTTCTGAAGGACACGAATCTGACCTTTGAAGAGTTTGCAAGTAAACATTTTTATTTTTTACTAGTAGTCCTTTTCCCAGGCTGGGGGAAGAGAGAAACTTTGGAAAGAAACTTTTGAAGGAAATGTTTGGGAACTCACCATAGGAGCCAATGCCTAGGGGCCAAGAAATACAAAGCCTCTCTTTCTTTCCCCTCACATTATACGCTGTTTTTGTTCAGGCCAGTCAGTAAAGTGCTATCTGGATTTATTTCTCTCTGGACTCCGTCTGCATTATTTAAGTGACTTTGCTAAAGGCAGCTTTTCCACATCGATTGATTGGGGGCTGTCTGCACCATACTGTGGCCCTGTCTCTTTTAGCTGTGGCTTCCATTTTGCATTGTGCCACACACATACATCATGGCATTTTGTGATGGATGCCCATTGCACTTCCTTCAAATTCCATATGGGACCATTGTCCCCAAAAGATTGGAGACCCCCCCCTACTAACATGTAAGCAATGCAGCTACGTGCAAAGCACAGCCTTGGTTAGGTGCGAATATCGCAAGCAGTGAGGAGCTAGCTGAGAATTTGATCATTTAGTGCGATAGCGTCTCAACTTTGGAATTCGCTGCCTCTTGAGGCTAAGCAGATGTTTTTGCCATATTCTTTTCGGTATCTGCCGAAAGTGTTCTAGTTCACACAAACCCGTCCAGAGGCTTAGAAAGTTGATGCAAGTTTTAATCTGTTTTAACTCTCTGCATGTTTTAAAGTATTGCAGATTATTCATGATTTTGTCATTTCACCTTTTCGTAAACCACTTTGAGGTGTTTGTTTGAAGAATCAAACGGCGCATAAATTTGACAAAGCAATTAAATAAAGAAATATCAGATGCCACAACTCAGGAATGCAGCCCAAAGATTCTTTAATGAAACAACTTTCTTCTCACCCTTTAGCACTTAAAATCACCCCTGAAAACTGCCCTTAAGCAGAATAAGCACTGCTATTTTTCTAGAAAAATAGGTGCCAGAACTCGCCACAAACACCTCCCTTGTTCTCTTAGAATGGCACCAACTGAGTTCCAGCTGAAAAAAGCCCTGATTGCAAGATCTAAAGATGTACACAATTGCAGATACACCCCTGTGCATGATTGACCCCATCCCACTACAGAGAACATAGAGAAATCAACCACCCCAGTTTCCCCTCCTTTTCCCCCTTCTGAGCGAAGCAAAGGACCGCTCTGGCTTCCGTCGAAGGGTCTTCTCCAGCCACCCGAGGTTATCAGGGCAGGTAGTTCAGGTTGCAGCACCACATGGCAAATTTCTATTTAAAAAAAAAAAAAGGCCATAAGAGATCGGGTGAGAATGATGAACCTCCCATTTAACCCCTGGATTCCACCCTCTTCAACTCAGGCCCCTGTAAATTCTGGCACCTGAGGAAGAAAAACCCAAACAGTGGACACCTGCACTCCGGGGAATGGGAATTGGGGCCCCTGCATTACGTTAACACCCGTGTCGCCTTTGTAAGAACTCCATCATTTAGTGTGGCAGCATCCAAACTTTGGAACTCCCTGCCTATGGACATCAAAGTGGCAGGACTCCTTTTGGCACCTGCTAAAAACATTCTTGCTTAGACAAGCCCATCCAGGTGTTTAGAAAGCTGGCGGGACTTTTAATCTGTTTCAGTAATTAAACTTTCCCTATACATTTTCCTTGTACAATTATATTTCTTGCATTGTTACAAATACCTTGTACACATGTTCTTTTCTCTTTATTGCAAGGCCCCTCGAGGTTTTTCCCAATCAAAGGGGGGGGTGTAACTTTTATGAAATAATAAACTCGGGGCACAATTCCTTTGGGAAGTTCTCCTGCACAGGCCCTTTTGGAATGAACGGGGGCATGGGGGGGGGAAGGTGGCAATGGAAGAAATCCTGGCCAACTGGGACCCTTTCAGAATACAGTAAAGGTAAAGGGACCCCTGACCGTCAGGTCCAGTCGTGGCTGACTCTGGGGTTGCGGCGCTCATCTCGCTTTACTGGCTGAGGGAGCCGGCGTACAGCTTCCGGGTCATGTGGCCAGCATGACTAAGCCACTTCTGGCAAACCAGAGCAGCGCATGGAAATGCCGTTTACCTTCCCGCCGGAGCGATACCTATTTATCTACTTGCATTATGTGCTTTCGAACTGCTAGGTTGGCAGGAGCAGGGACTGGGCAACGGGAGCTCACCCCGTCGTGGGGATTCGAACCGCCGACCTTCTGATCAGCAAGCCCTAGTCTCTGTGGTTTAACCCACAACGCCACCTGCGTCCCTCGGGAAACAGCAGGAGGGAGATAAATGAAATGAAGCTTTACTATGGGAAGTGGAAAGCGGGATGTGTTGAAGCGGGAGCCCATCAGGGGCAGCTAAAGAGCTCCTTGGTGGACGTCAAGCTATAGCCAAAAGGTAGGCCTTCCTCACCCCAAACTCCCCCCATTCTCATGGCTACTAGCCAGAATGGCTCTGATCTGCCTCCAGAGCTGGAGTTAAAATACCAGAACAGAATAAAATTCACACAAGCATTTCTAAGCTCAACATCAAGAGGCAAGGAGTTCCAAAGGGTAGCTGCTGCCACACTAAATGATCGAGTTCTTATAAATACAGAAGAGGGATTATGGAACACAGTGCTCCCCCCCTGCATTATTTCCCAATTCTCCTGTCTCTTACGTCCCCCATTCTCTCCCCAAATGGAGATTTAGGCACTCCCACCCAACACTGGCATACAAATTAAAGTCTCTCTTCTCACCGGGATAACAATGACGTCATGGCAGGAGGCACAGGCACAGTTTATGGGGAAAGGCCATGGGAATCCGCCTCTCAGCCTCTCTGCAGGAGAAGATGGGGAATAAAAAAATTATTATGCAGTTATGGCTGTGGCCACATCGCAAGAGCTAAAGACTGATACTCCTGGCATTTTTGCCTTGGAGCACTTACGATACGATACACTATCTTTATTGTCATTGTCCCATACAGAACAATGAAATTGAAAATCTACATAAGACATTCAAAAACCCCTAAAAACTCTGAAACCCCATTTTAAAATACAATATACTATAGAGACTCCTTATGCTGTGTTTAGAACCAGAATTGCATTTGTGTAGAAACTGTTTCTCAGGCGGCTAGTCCTAGTCTTTATAACCCTGGACCTTCTTCCAGAAGGCATAAGCTGAAAGAGATCATTTCCGGGGTGCGCACTATCCTGCACTATCTCTGCAGCTTTCTTATGACACCTGGAAGCATAGATTTGATCCAAGGTGGGAAGAGTGCACCCAATTCTTCTCTCCGCAGTCTTTACAACCCTGGACAGCATTGTTTTTCCCCTGACCGTGCAGCTCCCAAACCACACACACAGACCATAAGTTAATACCCTCTCAACAGTACAATGGTAAAATGCCATCAACAGGTCCTTTGAGAGATTGTTTTTCCGGAGGATTCTCAGAAAATATAACCTCTGCTGTGCTCTCTTCATCAGGTCTTTGCTGTTTTCTCCCCAGGTTAGGTCATCTCTCAACTCCATTCCCAGACATCGAAACACCGAGACCTGTTCCACACACTTCCCCTCAATAATGAGTGGATGAATATTCCATTTACATTTCCTAAAGTCCACAATTATCTCTTTTGTTTTCTTTAAGTTAAGGAGTAAGTTGTTTTTCCTGTACCACCAAAGGGATGAGGAAGGTGGGTGAAATAAATTAAAGAAATCAAGGCATCAGAAATAATAGAAGAGCAAAAAAAGCAACACGGTATATCTGGGAAAGACTTATTGTCAGGTTGGTAGACAGCTTAAGACCATTAGGAAAGCCAAACTCCACTATATACTGGAGAGAGGGAGTCCTGACCAAGCAGCTTGGGTTTTTTAGAGTCCTCCAAGCCTTTGGCAACACATAATATTTGAGTTATTTTTTCTGCCATCCTTTTATATTTTTTTTTACCCACACGGAAGTTGCCAGTCTCAAAAGGCTTTCCATTTGGGTGCAAGTGAGGATTGGGCCCCCCCCCCGACATTCATGTCAAGTGTCCCTGAATGCTGGAACCTTTAAACCGACCATCCCCTAGATTTCGCTGCGGCGAAGTCGCAAGCAGATGCTTGAGCCGGTGCAAATCTCACCAGCCGTCTCAGCCAAACGCGCCCCTGAGGGACACTCACCGTTGAATAAGTTCTGGCAGTGTGTCCTTATCGGAAACAGTTCCTCTATCACGGAGCCCTGCGAAAAGAAAACCCTCCACGCGTCAAGAGAGAGGCAGATGGGAATCATGGAACTGTGGACTTCGAAGGGGTCCCCGAGGGTCACGTAGTCCAACCCGCTGCAGTGCAGGAACCACGTCTAAAGAATCCATGGCGCATGGCCATGCAGCCTCCAAATGAAGGAGAATTGGGCCACCTTCTGAGGCATCGCACCTTTCCTGCATTTGCACTTGCTTTCCATATAGGGAAGAAAGGGAGTGGGGCAGGAGGGTGAGTGGGAGACCACCAGCCTTTGGGCCAAAGGGGTGGACTAGATGCCTTTTGGGGTCCCTTTCAAAGCAACTGGAAGGAGACTGGGGGAAGGGTAGGTAAGTAGCACTTCTACCAGTGTGTGTTGGATAATAATAATAATAATTTATTATTTGTACCCCACCCATCTCGGTGGGTTTCCCCAGCCACTCTAGGCGGCTTCCAACAAAGATTAAGAAACATTAAAAGCTTCCCTAAAGAGGGCTGCCTTCAGATGTCTTCTAAAAGTCTGGTAGTTGTTCTCTTTGACATTTGGTGGGAGGGTGTTCCACAGGGCGGGTGCCACTACCGAGAAGGCCCTCTGCCTGGTTCCCTGTAACTTGGCTTCTCGCAGGGAGGGAACCGCCAGAAGGCCCTCGGCACTGGACCTCAGTGTCCAGGCTGAATGATGGGGGTGGAGATGCTCCTTCAAGTATACTGGACAGAGCCCTGAATGGCACAGATCGAGAGTTGGAGGGCTTTGGCAAATGCTAGTAATTTTAGAGGCGTGAAGACCCCAAGGAAGACCACGGGGAGAACCATCAAGCCCAGAAACTGCAAGATGCAAGGCGGGAGCGTATTCTCTGCATTGCAACCAGCATCGCTTCAGCACCAGTTCCACTCTGTCATGGCTTCCCCTTGAGGAATCATGGGAATTGTAGTTGGGTGTCAAGGCTGGGGGGGTCTCTGCTATAGGTCCCTGCCACCCTCAAAACCACAGGGCCCCGATTCCCTAGAGAGAGAGGGAAGAGATGTGTCACTCGGTTTAAAATCTGTGCGGTCGATACGCCCTACAATGGCCTGGGCAAAAATTCATGAGATGTTGATTTTGTCTGACTAAAAGCTGGAGGGGGGGAAAGGGCTGAGTGAGGTCAGCTCCACCCACGAGCCCCGCTGCCCCCATTAAATCACCCGATACTTACATAAACCGTGCAAGGGCTCCCGCTGCAAGCAGCTGTAATCTGGAGGTCACTGGGGAGAATGAGGAATGAGCCGCTGTGATGCGAGGCATAGCCACCCATCCCCTCCCCATCCATTCCCCAACTTTCAATGCCAAGCCAGCCCCAGGTCTCTTTGCAACTTTCAATCTATAGGGCCTCTTTCCTTCCTTGCATTCACAGCCTCAGCCCTGCATCCCTGCTTTCTGAGACAGATCTCTCCAACATCTGGGGACCTTTCCAGAGCCAGGAAAAGTCAGGTTGTGTGCAGGGAGGAAGAAGCGTCACGGGTGCCCACAAACAACGCTCTCTGCCCCAAGCCCACCACAGCTGCCCACGAGGGCCTCCATGCACAGTCCCAAGGGACCTAATCCAAACCAGGGGAAGGGTCCTTGCATGCATTACCTTATCACATCCACCGACAACAGCAGCAGTCCTCTTTGGCAGTCAGTGGCCGGGCGGAGAATTATTCTCAGTCTCTGAAATTGGGATGCAAAGGAGATTGAGAGGAATCTGGGTTTTTTTTAGGATGGAAGAATGAGGAAATCCGGACTAAAGAACAGTGGCAAGAGAAACTGATGGATTAGGTGGAATTGGCAAAATTGACACATAAACTATGTGACAATGATAACTGTGACTTTAAGGGAGAATGGGAACCTTTTACGAAGTACTTAAAGAAACAACAAAATGAACTGGACTCCTTGGCAGGTTTGGAATAAACATTCAAAAACTCTTTATTGGTAATATAGGTAAAGGGTAAAGGGACCCCTGACCATTAGGTCCAGTTGTGGCCGACTCTGGGGTTGCGGTGCTCATCTCGCTTTATTGGCCGAGGGAGCCGGTGTACAGCTTCCGGGTCATGTGGCCAGCAGGACTAAGCCGCTTCTGGCGAACCAGAGCAGCGCACGGAAACACTGTTTACCTTCCCGCCGGAGTGATACCTATTTATCTACTTGCACTTTGATGTGCTTTCGAACTGCTAGGTTGGCAGGAGCAGGGACCGAGCAACAGGAGCTCACCCCGTCATGGGGATTCGAACCGCCGACCTTCTGATTGGGAAGCCCTAGGCTCTGTGGTTTAACAGAGCCACCCGCATCCCATAAAGCGAAATAAGCATGTGCAAAATTAAACACGAAGCTCAAGTTGCACAGAGGAGTGGCTCATCTTTCACCAATTTATTGCCTTTCATTTATAGCTGCTTGCTGGTTGCTTTTAGGAGCCTAGAGAGCACGTGTGCCTAATAGTTCATATTTTCAGTACAGCAGGGTGGGGAGATCGGGGAAGACGCACTTCTTGTTGAGACCAAGGAGCAAAACAAGAATTGAGGAGGGAAATAGGTGTAGATAAAATCTTCATTGAGGTTTTCAGAAAATCCCACCCCTGATTCTCGGCTCCTGAAGGGTCACTTGCCCGGTGTTTTTACTTACCGCTGTGGCTTGAAGGAGGCCAACAAACTCTGACTGGAAATAGCCAATATTGATACGCAGCTCAGCATCAAGAATGACAGTGCTAGCAATAAACTGGATGGAGATGCTTGTGCACGAGAACTTCAGCAAAGAAGGAAGATCCGCTGGACAGTCAATCTGTGGGAGAAGAGGGTAGATGTGATCTCTCAGGATCATCTATCCTGGCTCTGGCGCATGTCATCAGTGGGGTGGAAGTGATCAATCAATCAATCAATCAATCAATCAATCCTTATTACGGTCCAGAGACCCAGTAAAGCAATGCACAATTCAGACAATCTACCTCCAGGTTAAACAAGCATTTTGTTCCAACTTAAAGATAGGGATCCTTGGTTCTTGCAACCACCGACAAAAACTTTGCCACTGCTAATGTTCTAGCATTTGTCCGGTCTTCCAATAGGAACCTGACATAGTGAGCCTCTGATTTTCCCGGGAAAGGTACCAGCAAGGGTAATATCAGTTCAGCCCTGGCTTGCTCATATTTTGCACAGTGCAACAAAATATGTTTTATGGAATCGATGTCTTGAGCACACGAGCAAAGTCTGTCCTGGTAGGGAGCTCCTCTCAACCTGCCATCCAACACCACAGAAGGAAAGACGTTTAGTCTGGCTTTGGTGAATAACCTTCGGTCATTTGGTACTGTCAGGTTTTTAACGTAAGGTGTTATGGAATTTATCTTTTAGAGGGAAGACCAATTTGGTATTTAAGGAGCTGTCAGTCAGTCAGTCAGTTGTATTGCACATAGCCAAAGGCTGCCGCAATGTACACAGAATCATTCAACAATTAAAAGAAAATCTACTGAATTGATACTTAAAACATTTATATTATCAAGACATTACCTACTCTAAACAGAACTATAAAAGTACCTTACTATACAAATTAAGACATTAAACAATAAAATTTGTAAGCTAAGATTGTCACATGGCCACTAATATATTAAAAATAATGTTAATTAATACAATGTGCAATTATATTTGGAGTTTGGTGATAAAGATAGAATATAGCTTGATGTAGATAGGGTCAAATAAATTCATCTCCTTTACAGTTGGTGGCTACCTTGGCTATATAATTTGCTCTAATTTTCCCGCTAAACCCCAGGAAGCGCTTTCTGACAGGAAGAGCTGTTGGACAGTGGAACAGACTCTCTTGGGATCTGGTGGATCTTTGCAGGTTTCCAGGCAGAGGTTGGGTGGCCATCTGTCAGGGAGGCTTTAAGCTGAGATTCCTGGACATGATAATAGATTTGGATGGCATGCCTACCTCTGGTATGGAAAAGCAAAAGTGCATAAAGGATTCCACAATCATTTAATAAGAAGATCACTGTTTAAAGTATGGGAGAAATACAAAGGTTTATTAGAACCCAAAGCGCCATGGTGGCTATCACCTATCGAAGCACTATCACTTAAAATATTGGGTAGAAAAGGAGAGTGGCCAACATAGAGAGAACTGTTGGTGGAACAAGAGGGGAAGTTAAAACTGAAAGAATATGATGAAATAAAAGAACATCTTCAAAGCTGGTTACATCATAGACAATTACAGGATATATTTAAGGAAGATAACAAAAAAGGCTTCTCATATTCGGCTTCCAACTTCCAAAAGGAAGTGATAGAAGAAAACACAAAATTATTTTTAAAAGGCATATAATAGCCTTTTGGAATGGGAGACCAAAGATGAAGAAGTAAAATCAGTACTGATTAAATGGGCACAAGATGTAGGACATAATATACAATTTCAATAATATACAATGACCCTGGGTGTCCCTTCCAGCTCCACCGCTCTATAATTCTATGAAATCAACTTATCTCACCAGGAGATGCTGGCGTTTTTGTTTAGAAATTGCTAAACATTGGTTTTCTGCAGCAGGCCTGTCGATAAGATTTGTGGCATGCTCAGGTGTGGCCGTGTTGCTCTGGTCGAGAAACTGACCTGCCAGCTCAGGGAGGCCAGAGGCAATATCTCACCATATGAGATGGGACAATCAACCGAGACAACCTCCCCAGACCCACAGATACATCTGGAGAGATTTCAACGTGCATCATAAACTTGTTCTAAGCAGCGATTCCAGCTATAAGCTGCTGCTGTTTATTGTATTTTAAATTGTGTTTCTCTTACGTGAGAAAACAATAAAATGCTTTTGAAAAAGCCAGCCCCGAGGATTCTTCACTTTCAGTCGGAGCTGGCTTCACAGTTTGTGTGACACACCAGCAAATCCTGATTCAGCTGGCAGTCCTTCCTGTCCCCATTGAAGCCCCTGAAAACAGCTGCAAAACTGCTCCATGGACAGAGCGGAGAGATGTGCTGGCGACAACACAGGCACTAGCCAATCGGTTCCTGCTGCGCAGCATCAGCTGAACCAAGCTGCAAACTTGCAAGGCTGGTTTCCAGAGCTTCTCCTGGGGAGAGGAAAAGGGTATCGTTGTCCGGAACTTGTTGAGGGGTGTTTCCAAAGTGGTCGGTATCGCTCCCAAAATGTTCTGTCCGTCGCTCACACGCAGGGGAGCCAAGAAGCCATTTCGCCACCCTGCCGGCCCATGAACAAATCTCTGAAAATCTCCCCATCACCTGACACACCCATCTCACAGCCAAGGAGGATCACGTACCTCAGGGATGTGGCTCTTTATTAAAGTGGTGGTCACAGTCGACTGTGGAAAGAAAATACATCTTGATTATAATGTTCTGCCATGGTTCCCCCCCCCCGCCCCCCCTTGCTGAGCTCTGTTCAAAGAGTCAACCAGGAGATTACTTAAATTAAAAGAAATTTAAGGATTATTTAGTAAAATATTCTAAGATAATATGAGTAGTAATATTTGTGAGTACCAAATTGGCTTGGGAGTTAAATGTTTTTAACTGTATGACACTATGGATAGAAGTGAATATGATAAGAAAGAAAGATGTTAATTGATTAAGTTAATCTTATTGGAAACTAGTATTGGAAAACTGCTATAATGAAATATATGGAAAATCAGCTAGAGGGATTGGAAGAGGTCAACTAACAATGGTAATAAAAGTGGGAGTATAATAGTTAGGATGAATGTTTGTATGTTTGTTTGGTTTTTTTATATGTATTTTTTATTTTTTGTTTATGTTTGTTATAAATTTGGAAAATCAATAAAAAAAATTGGGGGGGGGGGGAGGAGACACGCTGTCTGAAAGGATGTCTCCCTGGATACTTAAACTGAGGCTTGAGGTTGTGTGAAGCCACAGAGAGAAGACGAAACAGATGTCCTGTTGCAAATAGCACCGGATACTACCCTTATATTTATGGCAGGGGCTGGATCTACATTGATCTTACAGAACGTTATTTTTTAATAACGTTTAGAACGCTGAATGGCAGTTTCCCATTGTCGGTGGCTCTCTGGTGTCACATTTTAATAACACATTTTAAACGTTATCAATGGCAAGTGTACTACTGCCCTAAGGAGATCTTGGCTAATTGTTCTGGGGTTTTTAAAATGGGGGCTTTTAATTGTAGTTGTTCCTTTCTGTAGATTTCCCCATTTTTCTAAAAACACACACATCTGCTTTGCGATCCAGATGTGAAAAGCGGAGAGTGTTTGTGTGGGAAGTAATCCTTTGGAGAAGTCAAATTGAGTCAATTGAGTCAATCACCCATCTCCTACTACCCTCCTGAGAAAAACCCCACCCTCCCACTCTATATAAGGGTCTGGTGACTTCTGTTTCAGTGTACCTGAAGAAGTGTGCATGCAGACCAAAGCTTAGAAGAAGCGTGCATGCAGACAAAAGCTTATACCCAGAACAAACTTAGCTGGTATCTAAGGTGCTACTGGAGATTTAAAAAATTTATTTCGACTGCATCAGACCAACAAGGCTACGTACCTGACTCTAGTAAACTTCTTGCTACTTTTAAGGAAAGACTCTCGTGTCTTTATTAGTTTAAGAAGGATAAAAGGCGACACCAGGAATTATCCCTCTGAGCAAGCCAAATTGGATTGTTTAACTAAAGAGATTCAAACAAATCTGCAAAGTAACTTCCTGCTGTATTGAGAGGAAGGAATTATAATACTTAATCAATATAGCCTTTCCTACTATCCTTACTTTAAGCAGTATGAAGCAGAGAATTACGGTACCTGCCCAGATAAACAAACTGGTCCCTGGAGCTCGGGATCCCAGGGCTTCAGCTGAATCAGATCAAGCTGCCATCTTTGCACAGGCTTCATATTTCACTGAGCGGGGCAAAAATATTTCTGGTGTTGACCCTCTGACTCAGTGCTTCCTAAAGGTGGTGGAATCATCTTGGGGGGGGGGGGGCACTAAGAGGCAAAGGGGCAAAAGGGCACTGGAGGGGTCAATGACTTCCAGACTCTGAAAAACTGGTAACCCTGGATCAAGCTGATGACCTCGGCTGCATTAATTAAGCTAAACGAACAAATAAATTGGATTGTGGATAAATGTGCAATTAACTGTTACTGGTTTGGATTTTATTGTGTTATTCTCTTCCTTGGCAGGTTGTGCAAACTGCTGCTCTGAATGATGCTTTTTTAACAGGGTAAAGTTAGGGGGCACTGGGGGTGATCTTGTGGAATCAAGGGGGCAGTGGGCTCCCCAAAAAAATCGGCGCCCACTGCCTCCAGCTTGTTGTCAATTGCCCAGGGAAAGGGCCCGCATTGTGCAGAACTCACCTGGGTGAGCTCAAGGCTGAACAAATCTCTTGCCCTCAAAGTTGAAAAGATGTTGCCCATGTCAGCTTCGTTGAAAAAATAACAGAAGTGTCCGTCAGGAACGAGGGTGGCTGGCGGGTAGTAGATGGGATAGTTGGGCCAGGGAACCACAGCTCCTCCACAGGACATTTGAGGCTGCAAGGAGAACAAGAGGGGGGAAATTAGTGGGACCCAACTGCAGTCGCTGTGATGGCCTGGGATTCGGACTCAAAGGCTGAACCTGAGGGATCCCAGCCTGCACTGGATTCCCCACCTCCAGAACCAGCTGAGCCAGGGCTGGAGCATGAGCCTGAAGGGTCCTCACCTGTGCTGGATCCTCAGGTGCAGGCGTCAGCTGAGTCTGCTCTGGCTCCTGAGGTGATGGAGGACCCATTGTTCCACTCTCAGCCCCGTCAGAAGAAGGTGAGGTTGCCTCTGGGTCCGGTAACCCTCTAGCCTCTCCTGAGCTGCAGAGGCTCAGGGCAGAGAGGCGGAGGGAACTGGGTTCCTGGAGGAGGAGTGCTCGCCTCCAGGCCAGGAGAGGTGAGTCACCAGCGGATCAGGGCCGCCCTATGCCTCAGGACAGATAAAAGCCGGCCAGCCCCAGTCCCAAGTTGCAGGAGCAACATTGTTGGTTGCTAGTTCCTGCCTGAATCCTGTCCTGCTTTCCTGCCTGAGCTCCTGACCCACCCTGGCTCCCGGCTTCCATGCCTGTTCCTGACTTCACCCGACTCCCTGCCCTGCACCCAGCTTCAGCTACTATGGACTGTCTCCACGTTGCACCTCTGACCATGGACCGGACTTGGACCTCGCCTCTTGGGTAACCCACAGGACCACCACAGTCACCGTGAGTCAGCCTGCGCCCGAACATAAGATCTGGAGGCAAGAGGAAAGTCACTGGCTGGAAAACGACCCAAGGCAGGTCCAGCGGCCTTTCAGAAAGCAGGTGGGAAGGTCAGAGCGCCAACTGCTAAAGGAACTGCCAGCCCAGAGAGCAGCAAGCTGAGATTCTTGCGCTGCAGCCGGTTGAACTAAATGATCCTTGGGGCAGGAGCATAGCGTGGGTTGCTGGTACCCGGGATAGGGCAGGTGTTGCAGTGCCCTGGTGGACTGGTCAGTCCATAGCTATCAACGTTTCCCTTTTTTAAAGGGAAATTCCCTTATTCCAAATAGGATTCCTCGCAAGAAAAGGGAAAAGTTGACAGCTATGGGTCAGTTCCTTCACCAGCCAGCGTCTAATCAAGGGAGTCTCTCCTTGCAAGCTTGCTGATCAGAAGGTCGGCGGTTCAAATCCCCGTGACGGGGTGAGCTCCTGTTGCTCGGTCCCTGCTCCTGCCAACCTAGCAGTTCAAAAGCACATCAAAGTGCAAGTAGATAAATAGGTACCGCTCCGGAGGGGAAGGTAAACGGCGTTTCCATGCACTGCTCTGGTTCGCCAGAAGCGGCTTAGTCCTGCTGGCCACATGACCCGGAAGCTTTACGCCAGCTCCCTCGGCCAATAAAGCGAGATGAGCGCCGCAACCCCAGACTGAGCAACGGGAGCTCACCCCGCCGTGGTGATTCGAACCGCCAACCTTCTGATCGGCAAGTCCTAGGCTCTGTGGTTTAACCCACAGCGCCACCCGCGTATACCTGTACATAGCTTGATCCTTATTTCAGGCATAGTGATTTATCAGTATATAGCAATGTTTCGCTGGTGATATATCACAATCTTGAAATATCGCCCGGCCCTAATTCTAGCCCTCCCTCCCTGCGCCCATCATTCAGACTGACCCCCTCTGAGCCTGGAACAAGCCTCCTAGAAGATGAAGCCACTCACCACAAAAGGGACATCCAGGTAGGCAGAGTTGAGTTGAGGCGGATAGGGCCTTGTGCAGATGTACTGGCAGCCTGTGAAGAACGGCGTTGGCTCTGGGGGAGAAAGAATGGGAGTTTTCCAAAACTGGACCACAAAGCACAGCAGAACAGTAGCCCAAGCCGGGATGCCTGGCAGCTCTTGGGACTGATGGGGCAGGAGGCAGGGAGGCAGGCAGTAGGTGGCGCCAGAGAGCCAATGTCAGGCAGAGGCAACCCGGTCTGGTCTCCATCTTGCCCCCTGCTGAGTTCTGCAAGGGACAGCACTGAGACTAAAGGGGGGGGGGGCGAGAGGCGGTACCAACCTCTGGGCTAGAAGTACATGAGAAAAATGCTTTTTGAACCAAGTGGCCACACCTTTAGCATTCGTCAAAGTATCCGTGAGGTATACCTGTTACCCCCCCAATCTTTCATTCATAAAGATTTATCCTGTTCCATTAAATGAGCCTCCTGTAAATTGGCAACGTATGCCCTCGAAATTTTAAATACGTTAAATTACATTTTGATTCTCAGATTCTCACAACTCTTTTACATTAAGACTAACTGCATCCCTTAGTTTCACCTTAATTTCCCCAATACCCATTCATTTTATGACTTGTACCATTTAACAAATATCTAATACAGTGGCACCTCTGGTTGTGAATGGGATCCTATTGTTTTACATGTGGAATGTGGGCAGGGCAGGGGTCATATTCTGTTATTTATTTTGCAAGAACGATATAACGCTTTGCTTTAATGGAAAAAAACTCTTAACCATTTACATAGAATGGTGTGCAATATCCATTAACAATAGCTTTAAAAACAATGCATTTTTTAAAAAAGCCTGTAAAAATATAAGCAAAAAATCAACAGTTTGAAAAAGCAAATGCATAGTAGGCTTGCCTAGCGAAAAATGGCTTTAGTGGGTGTTGAAAAAAGTACCAGCCAAGGCATTGATAGGCAGGGAGTTCTGAAGAATAGGGACTTTCACCCCACCCCCCAAAATCCAAATGAAACCTTTTTCTCTCAAAACCTTTACTTCAAAAACAAAAAAAGGAGAATCCCAGGACTGGGAACCAAAGACCTATTTAACGCTAGACTTCATTTTTGACCCTCAGACCATCAGCTTTAGCCTCCTCCCAGGTGACCTCATTCCTAATGCCATTTGTGTCCTCTGCGTTGGCCAAAACCCATTTGCGTTCATTTTCAGAGCAGAGTTCAGCTGCGTTATTGGTTTCTGCAGTGGCCAACTCTGGCCATCACTGGGTTAATGTGAAGGCGCAGAGTTTTCTGGCTAAATATCATCTTATTGTGCCTGTTTAGACATTCTATTCTTTTGCGTACTACTTTGCGATTTTCTTAAAATATCAAAGCGACTCGTGAGTCTTTTAAGTAAACCAGCGGTGCACCCCATTAGCGCTTACGAAGTTGGAGGCCAAAGCCAATGTTCAGCTGTGTGATTATCTTCTGGGCTTGGCCACAAACCTGCAGAAAAAGAGAAGGTCCAGTGGTCAGAGACTTGGAACTCCCTGCCACTTGAGATTAAGCAGGTCCCTTCATGCCCCACTCTTTTTGGGGACTTTTTTGTGGGATGTGATCCACTGGAGCAGTCAAGTACAACATTACCTGTATTGCTAGAGTGGACCTACAGGGGATGACCGTCCAGCCAGTCAAACTTCCTCTTCCACTGGTCTGGAGTGTCCTCCCTCTGCATGTGACCTGGGAGATGGGCACAGCCCTGGCTGACTCCATAAAAGAGCCGAGTCACGCAGCCATCTTAAGCTTTCTCTCTCACACACATTCACCTGCTCTCTTGCTTGCTGATGTCTTACTGCAATGCTGCTCTTCGGCGGTCATTTTGTTCTCTTAATGTAATTTTGCTGTCTGCTGGCTCTCAGCCAGCAGCACATGAGTTCAATCTCCATGTGAGATGAACTCACAGATTCTGATGTAACTACTAGCTAAAGCCTGTCTTTCCGGGATCAAATTGTGAACTGAAATGTGAGTGAACTTTTTCAAAATAAATTTAAAAATTCTCCAGTAGCACCTTAGAGACCAACTAAGTTTGTTCTGGGAATAAGATTTCGTGTGCATGCTTTTACCAGGTCTGGAAAGGTCATGGCCACCTATTAGTCACATGAAATAGAAATCACCAGACCCTTATATATACTGGGAGGGTGGGGTGGGGTTTTTCTCATGAGGGTAGTAGGAGATGGGTGATTGACTCAATGGGTATGGTGAACCTGTGGACGACTGTTAACAACTGCAATTAGTCCTACAGGGAAAAGCAAAGGATAGCATGCAGATAGTATGCAATGACAAACCTAGACAGCATCTTATAAAGCAGAGACATCACCTTGCCGACAAAGGTCCGTATAGTTAAAGCTCTGGTTTTCCCAGTAGTGATGTATGGAAGTGAGAGCTGGACCATAAGGAAGGCTGATCGCCAAAGAATTGATGCTTTTGAATTATGGTGCTGGAGGAGACTCTTGAGAGCCCCATGGACTGCAAGAAGATCAAACCTATCCATTCTGAAGGAAATCAGTCCTGAGTGCTCACTGGAAGGACAGATCCTGAAGCTGAGGCTCCAAGACTTTGGCCACCGCATGAGAAGGGAGGACTCCCTGGAAAAGACCCTGATGTTGGGAAAGATGGAGGGCACAAGGAGAAGGGGACGACAGAGGACGAGATGGTGGGACAGTGTTCTCAAAGCTACCAGCATGAGTTTGACCAAACTGTGGGAGGCAGTGGAAGACAGGAGTTCCTGGTGTGCTCTGGTCCAGGGGGTCACTGTGAGTCAGACACGACTAAACAACAACAATAAAGCATAGATGCACAAGAGACACCAGATTCGCCTGAAGAGAGCATTGCAGAGGCAGAGGCCTCCGATCAACTGACTTTGCTTCCTGTTTTTTGGAACTGCTTTGTTGATGCGGGGCTGCTAGCAGAGGGGAGATAAAATGCTCTGTGAGACCTACCACAGGATCCAGCACAGGGGCCAGGATTTGCGCCACTACTGGCAGCTGCAAACTACAAAAGAAGAAGAAGCAGGAATTAAGTTAGCAGAGAGGTTCTTTGGAATCCTGCTCCTCTTTCCTTTCTTCATATTCTGTTTTTATCGTTCATTTCATTTATGCATCGCTTCCCATAATTGCAATTGAACCAGCCCCCCAGCAGAGATCCCCCTTGTGCCCTGCCAGCAGGGGGTGCTGGAGAGCATGGAGGGTGAAGTTCAGATCCTGCTTCCTCACGGCCGGCCCAGCAGCTCTGGCAGAAAGTGGGTTAGGGTTGGGTTGCAATGCTGCTGCGCCCTCTCCAGGACTGGGGAGCGGGAGTGAGCCCCTGCCCCATTGCTTGCAATGGGTTCCCTCCGCAGCACTCCCCTGGGGGGGGCGCCTTGCACACCCCACCTGGGCAGCAGTTTCATGCACTCCACCCCTGCATGGAAGCTGTAGCCCTTTGCCTCCCCGGGTCTTTCTTCTTGGGCAATGCCTCGTAGCCGAGGAAGATTGTCTTCCATAAACATGGTTTGAACAGTGAGTCCGTAAGTGACTGTGGAGGCCAGTTCTGGACCCACACCTCCTTCCACAGTGGCCCCTGAACAAGCTGCTTTCCTAGATATGGTGATAGACTTGGTTGGAATCTCACACACCTTTGACGGCTCAGGGCATTTCCCCTTGTTGTGGGAAAGAGAGGTGCTCGACCGTCCCCCACCTGTCCTGTCCCCCCACCAAGGAAAGGAAGTTGCACATCACCTACTTGATCAGTGGGTCTACACTGATTTCCACGTACTCCGAAGAGCAGCTGCCGACGCTCAGCCCCAAAGGTACCAGCACCAGCCGGGTGGTAGCACAAAATGCGACGCGCACTGCGGCCGGTAGCAGCCTAAGCAGAGAGGAGAGGAAGGTCAGCTACTATCCATCCCTGATTCGAGAGGCGAGGCCGAAACGAGGGCACTATGGCCGCCAACACCACCCCAGACGAGGCACGGCTCAGTGGCCAGGCGTGCGCTCTGAACACAAATGGTCCCAGGTTCAAATCTTGGCATCTTCAGATAAGACTGGAGAACTTCTGCCAGTAATGGAGCAGAATCAGATTTAGGGCGTTGCTGGTGGTTCCTCCACGCAGGGTGCCCAGCCAAGGGGGCACAGAATTGTGCAGATCTGTGATGGAGAAGATACATTTGGGGCAGCCAAATTTGGGGCTTGCACAGGGCGCCATATTGGAGGAATCAAATGAATCAAATGGGATTTAGCTACCCCAGCGTCCTGGCATCCCTTCACCTCCCCCCACTAACACAATGGGTGAATCATTGCAAAAGACAGCAGTTTACAAGAAAGGAATAAGGAAGTGAAGTTATCTTGAGAGGGGGACTAATCTTGAAATTTGCTTATAAATCATGCTCCCAACCGGTGGGGTGGAATTCTTCCTTGCTTCTAAAATTTTTATAATCTTGCCCTGGGAATGCTCATATATCCTGCAACAATATTACAAAAGATTACCTTCCTCCCCCCCCCCCTTAAAATTTAAGGGCCAATATTTGCAGCCTATTAAAGTGCTCAAGGAAATGGAATCTGTAAAATATAGCCACTAATTTTACTCTTCGGTTTAATTTGCATGCAAAAGGCAGGAAAATGTCAGTAGAAATGCTCCTCTAGACAAAGATGAGAAACATCAAACATTTTTTTATTCCCTTCTCTTCTGCTCAATATTTCCTAGATAGATAGATAGAAAGATAGATAGATGATGATAGATATAGATAGATAGATAGATAGATGATAGAGAGATATAGCTAGAGATACAAAAGATATACAAAAATACAAACCCACAGCAAAGTATATTTTTATAATATGCGGAATTAAAACAGCTACTTAATCGGGGGGAAGGAACAAAGGCAGAAAGAAAGAACGAAAAGAAAGGCCTTAAGAGAAAGAGAAAGAAGAGAACGATGGCCATATTATGAAGGTCCACCCAGAGCGTAGACAGCATGCAGTTAGATGACCAGGCAAAAAGCAGCTCCCGATGTTCCTATGCGCCCTTAGCCATGCTGTCAGGGGATGATGTGGAATGACAAATCATCTGGAGAGCCACCCTCCCGTCTTTAGCGCTCTTAAATGCAAGACAGAGGATGTCATGAGTCAGGCCATGTGTTCCTTTCACTCATTCTCCTGCATATTTCATCTTGGCGTGTAGAGATGTTCCTTCACTTGCCTACTGACCAAAGGCCAGGTCTGCCTTTGTTGAACAGCCCCTTTTCACCTCTGAGGTTCCCTTTCCCACCCAGCCAGAACAGACTGGCCCCTTATGCCCAGGAGACGCCAAGGGAACAGCTAGAGCTTTTTTGGACGGGAAGGGGGTGCCAAGAGATCAGCACCCCCCTGTCCTCAAACCACAGAGGTCACGGCCAAGGGGAGAGTCCTGCCGTGTGCGAGCAGCCGGGCAGAGCGGGCGCAAAGGCTTTTGCGGTTTTGTCTTTGCAACTCTCGGCAACGAAGGGTCTCCCAAATCTGCCCAGCGACCCGGGATGCATCTTACTCACAGCAAAGAGCACTTGATCTGGACCACGAGGCACACAACCACGTCCACTCCATAGGGCGGCCTGAAAACCACGCTCACACTCTTAAATGTCAGGACATCGAATCGGCAGCTGCAGAAAAGGAAAAGGAGCTGTTAGGAGGGGGCTGAGCAGCGCCAGCCGAAGTTTCCACGACCCAAGGAAAACACACTCCTTGCGACACAACCCTTTGCCAGCCATTTCCATGCTGGACAAGGGATCCTCCGGCTGTGGTCATCGCAAGCTCCGGCGTGTCAGCATTTACTACTATGCGACTGCGTGTGACCATCAAAAAGCAAAAGCAAAAAAGGAAGGAGACTGCCCAAGTATTGGGGTCTTGGGTTTTTTACCCCCATGCAGATATATGCACCTTTGAAGCAATTCATTAAGAGATACGGGCCACATGAACTCCTGCATTGATTTTGTAAAGTTTTTTGCAGATAAAGTCGCTCAGATTTGGGAAGAGGTAGACTCCACCATGGGAGCAGGGCCGGGGCAGGAGAGTGCTAGAGTCCTGTCTAGTCAAGTTGTGTGGGATCAATTCCAATCTGTTACCTTCGAGGATGTGGACAGGCTGCTTGGATGAGTGAAACCAACCACCTGTTTCCTTGATCCTTGCCCATCCTGGCTTAGAAAAGCTAGCCAGGAAGGACTGGGCAATGGTCTTTGTGGGGTGGTGAATGCTTTCCTCTGTGAGGGAGCCTTCCCAGACCCGCTGAATGAGACGGTTATTAAACCGCTTCTTAAAAAACCATCTTTAGATGCGGCCACGATGGCCAACTATCGCCCAGTCTCAAATCTTCCATTCTTGGGCAAGGTGACTGAGCTGGTGGTTGCTGAACAACTCCAGGCATGCCTGGAAGAAGCGGACCATTTGGATCCCTTCCAGTCGGGATTCAGGCCTCTTCATGGGACTGAAACTGCCTTGGTTGCACTGGTTGATGATCTCCTGCGGGCTAGGGACAAAGGTGAGAGCTGTTTCCTGGTTCTGCTGGATCTCTCAGCGGCTTTTGATACCATCGACCAAAGCATCCTTCTGGAATAAGGCTTTCTAGAGGGTAAGGCAAGGGGCATTGGGGATGGGTTTATGGAACCAAAGGGGCAGTAGCCCCCAAAGGTAGGGGGACCACTGATTTAGACGAAGCGTGTGGATGACAGCATGTGAGGAAGTCTGAGCTGTTTGCTCCAGTCGCATGGCTTTAACCAGCCTCTTTTGTTTCAGGAAGAATGGAGTCTGAAACTAGCTTTTCTCTCCTCTACTTCTACCTTTTATAACTAAGCAACATTTTAAACTGCCTGTGCATCTTTTCTGACTGCTGTATGGAAAAGCACATGAACCTGACCTTTGGACAGTTTGTAAGTAAAGCACTTTATGACTTACCGGACACGTGGCCTCTCTCTGTGCTAGGGAAGTGGGATAGCTTGGGGAAAGCTTTTAAAAGGGGACATTGTGCGACTCACCAGAAGGACACATTTGAAAGGTTTCACAGCCTAGATTTCTACACTTCTCTTTGCTGCGTGTTTTGCCATGCTACATCTCTGCTGGAGCGTCTTCTCACCAAAGAGCGCTTGCCCCAAACTTGGGTCTTGGCTTCCAGGATTCCAAGAGAAACAAGAACCCGGAGCAACTTGGAGAGGGGAGCTTGTCTCCCATAAAAGCATCTAAACTAATGACTTCCCGGCAGGAAAATCGTTACTCACCCAACCAGACCAGGAAGGGGGGGGACAGGGAGCTGTTGGATAGGACCTTGCATTGATTGCACCCAGTAATCTTTTGTGGAAAGGCAATCTGTAAGGACAACACAAAGAGGAGATTATTGGAGAAGAAAGAGGCAAGGGTTCTTCAATGCCCTGGAACAAGCCAGGGTTGGTGCAAGCCAGCAGTCTTCCACCTTCAGCATTGGGAAAGTCGTGGCCGTGAGAAAAGTTCATTTATTTCAGTAATTCAGCTGAAAAGGTGAAACTAATATATGAGGTAGACTCATGACATGCAAAGCGAGATATGTCAAGCCTTTATTTGCTGCGGCATACAGCTATTTGCAATCCTTGTTTTGCTGATTTCATTTAATATTCTAATTTTTTGAGATTGTTTATTTGGGGTTTTCATCAGCTGTACACCATGATCATCACAATTATAACAAATAAAGGCTTGACATATCTCACGTTGCATGTCATGAGTTTATCTCATACATTAGTTTCACCTTTTAAGTTGAATTGCTGAAATAAATGAACTTTTCCACGATATTCTAATTTTCCGAGTTTCACCTGCATATAAAGCTGTATAAAAAAATTATAATCAGAGGTCAGCTAGCTCTTACAGAAAAATGCCGTTCTTAATTGCCTGCTCAAGCCTGATGGAATAATTGCAAAAGTTTTCAGCAGGCACCTGGAAGTTGGAACGTCTGGCTGAACCTTGCCCGCCTGGGAAGGGAACCCATCTAGGAGAAGGAAACGCTCATCCGAAACCTCCACTGCCTTGCAGGGAATCTTTGGGAGAAGAAAAGGCTCCACCAGCACATTGCTCCGCTTTCCTCTGGACCACATCAGTGGGGCTGAGAGGGAGGTTTTGTCCTCTGGGCATCCCAGGACCTCCAAACGCACTGCCCAGGCTTGTGCCCCAGAGGTCGCTTTGGTGCTGTTAGTGCAGCAGTTGGACTTCACCCCCGGAGGCACACTCCAATGTCTCTGAAGACAGACAGATGCCAGCCACAACCCTATAGATGCCACACAGCTCCAGAATGTCTTAAAGGTCGTAGCTGGTGGTGCACAAGGAAGGAATCCTAGGAAAGGTGAAGGCCCAAGAACTCTTTGCGCCCTCGCGAAACTACAGTTCCCCTGGTTCTCTGAGGGAGGGGAGGCAGGGCAAGGAACCGTGTCTGGAACCTGTTCGTATGGGTGGTTGTTGCATCCGAGAAACACACCAAGCGTTGAGCTACCTGGGGGTTTTCTGCAAAATAAATAAATGGTTGGCTTGGGGATTTTAAGTGGCACATCTGCAGTAAGGGCAGCTTCACTTACAGTTTTCCAGCCCGGTTTGAGTGACTCTGCAGCCACTGATGCCCAAGGCGCCATGGAAGGAGAGGACGACACTCAGAAGGGCGACACTCAGAAGAACAGTCTGGGCCATGGCGGCTTCTGCAGCAACCTGGAGAAAGAGAGACAACCAAAATGCGTCAAAGGGCTTTGTCTGGCCTCCTTCATTAAAGCAGCACGTCTCTAGCTCACAATTTGAAATGAAAGTATGTTTAATTACTGTTGAAAATGATATGTTGAGAAATTAATTTAAAATAATATTTCTTTAAAAAAGACCCCCTTCCAAGTCTACCCCACCACTTCATCTCGAACCACCCCTCCTCCCAGTCTCCTTACCTTCTGTTGCTGGTTGATCTGGGCTGGGTGGTTGGTGGCTGCCTTGGACAGCCGTTCCTCAGGTGGCAAAAGGTGTGCATTATATAGACCAGCAAGGCAGGGCCAGTGGAGCCTAAAATTAGGAAGGCGTGGCCAAAAGAATAGCTCGGAGAGAGGGGTTGCGCTGCAAAGAGCCAAGCCACTTCAGACTGTGAGAAAAGGTTGAATGTGCTCCTTAGCTATGAACAGGCCATTCAGACCAAGAGCAGCCTGGCTGGTGCACACCATGGGCTCTGAACTCAATGCTTGTTGAGTGTGCTGTCTTTGGTGAGCTTAGGGGAGGAAGGAAGGAAGGAAGGAAGGAAGGAAGGAAGGAAGGAAGGAAGGAAAGAAAGTCAGGGTTTTTTTTTAACAAGTTTCCTCCCCCAAGTTCTACAGGTTGTTTGGCTGCTATCTGCAAAATACATTTCTATCCATTAAGCCTGAAAATACGTTATTTTTTCAGCTTCCAGTTTGACGCCATTTGTTCTAGATAAGAATCAGCAGCAGTTTAACTTTGAGGTGGCATCACCAAGCGCTGCAAGCAGGACGAACAGAGGCAGGGAAGAGCTTCCATTTATTCCTTAGTTAAAGGCAAACCTATAGAATCCGCGCTTTCCAAGACAATGTGCAAACAGAAATGCTGGAGCCAGCCTTTGGAACTGGCACTTTCCTGACTGTTGCAGGGCTGTTTGCCAGCCCAGGGATGCGCACAAAAACAAATATACCAGGGCAAATGGTGCATAAAAATGCATGCAGTAGTAAAAACTACATGCAAAAAATATATGAGTGGGAAATTTGCACAGTGGGAGAAACTGACACTAAAAGTTTGATGTATTTTCACGAGGACTTAAAAAAAAGATCACATGGAAATGTGTACAGCTAATCTCAAGACTGAAAAGTCAGAAAGATTCACCCATCCCTAATTACATATTGTGTATTTACAGACCTCTTGTGTTTATATATAGTTTTAATTCTATTGATGTTTAGGTGTTTTTTAATGTTTGGGTTTCCCCACCAGGGGCGGAGGAAGGGGGGGTGATATGCCCCGGGTGTCACCACTGAGGGGGGTGACAAAATGCCAGGTAGCACTCACTGCAGGGCCTGCAGCACGTCCGAGCCATGCGTCTCTCCTGGTCCGCCCGCTGCCTCCCCCCCAGCATCCTGCCCTGGCTCACACCGCCCCGCGGGCGACTGGCCACTGGGCACAGGGCACACGCGCTGCCCCAGAACCCGATTGGCTTGCTCCACCGCTGTTCCCCCCCCCTATGTTTTTAGCTGGCTCTGTTTCATGTGTAAGCCGCCTTGAGTCTCTGTCAGGGGGAAAAGCAAAGCATCGAAATAACAAATAATAATGTTAATAATCAAGGCATGGGCAGAAATGGTTGGTGCCCACCCACTCCAACGCCACTGCTGTGACCAAGACCAAGACCCCGCATGCTTCAGAATATTTTGGAAAAGGGGGTGATATTGATAGACAGGATTGTAAGTTGTTTTTATATGCAGCGACAGCAGCAAGAATATTATTGGCACAAAAATGGATGCAAGAAGAACTGCCGACGATAGAAGAATGGAGGATGAAGTTGATGGACTACGCAGAATTAGATAAATTAACAGGAAGGATTCGAAACCTGCGGGATCAGAGATTCTTAGAAGACTGGAGTAAATATATGAACTATTTGAAAAGTAATTGTGATGAGCAGATTACGCTAGTAGGACTGCAAGAGGTTTCATAGGGTGGATTATTTGAAATATAATAATAATAATAATAATAATAATAATAACAATAATAATAATTTTTATTTATATCCCGCCCTCCCCAGCCGAAGCCGGGCTCAGGGCGGCTAACAACAATAAAACAGTACAAAAGTACAGCACAAACAACACTCTAAAATCATTCATTATAAAATTAATTAAGACTATGAAGAGAATCATTAGTTAAGGACAATTAAATGTAGTATAGAAACTAAGAAATGCACAATAAGTGATAAAGAATGGAAAATCATCCGAGGTGTTGATGGAAGTCTAAAAAATATTGTATAAGATGAGAAGGTATGTGGTATGACTGTTGGAACTGATATGTTAAAAAATCAATAAAAATCTATATTAAAAAAACCCACAGAATATTTTGGAAAAGGGTTGGATGGAACCGGAGGAGGTGGAGCCGGGATACGGAACGCGGGGCGAGCGAGTCGCGTGAGGTGGCGGTTCGCAATGGCTGACGAGATCAGCAAGGTGCAGGTGGCGCAGCCGGGAGAGGACACCATCTTTGGGGAGGGAACAGAGGTTTCTTAAGCTTTATTTTTCGTGCTTTCTCTTTCGCTGCCCGCACCGGGTCATCCTCCCTAATTTTAGGTCTTGTGTGTTGACCTTGCTATGCCTATCATGGGGTCGTCTGCCGTTGGGGCAGGGGCCTGGTAAGAATTTTGTCCAATTGGCTGATTGGTGCTATTTGGTTTTTGCCTACTGTTTTAATTCCGTATATTAGAAAAAGATACTTTGCTGTGGGTTTGTATTTTTGTATATCTTTGAATATGTGTGTGTGTGTGTGTGTGTGTGTGTGTATATATATATATATTTATATATATATATATATATATATATATATATATATAATGAGCAGAAGAGAAGGGAATAAAAAAAGTTTGACATTTCTCATCTTTGTCTAGATGAGTGTTTCTAATGACATTTTCCTGGCTTTTGCATGCAAATTAAACGGAAGAGAAAAATTTTGTGTGTGTTTTATAGATTGTTTGAGCAGACCATACCATAGTTATGACCCTGCCCTCATTTTACAGTTTCTGACCTTCTTGTCCAGTGTTTCTCGTTTTTAAAATATATTAATTTTTTTATTGGTTTCCCCACATATTTTCCCACATATCATCTTTTTAATCAGCATTTCAAATTTTTTGGCTATCACAGCCTAAGACTTCCTTTAACCTCAACTGATGGTTTTCTAAAATCCTTTCTAATTATACATTTTGTTACTACAGTTATTGCTATAAATTCAAATCTTAATACCTATTCTTAATTCTTTTCACAATAATTTCTATATTACTCCTTATAAAACCTCTTTTAAGCCTACAAGCGATGTCAATTGGTTACAGTTGCTTTCCAAATATGTCGAAAACTTCTTCCATTCCTTTAGGAAAGTCTGGTGCTGCTGGTCCCGAATTTTCCCGGTGAATATCGCCATCTTAGCCTAGTTCATCAATTTCTCTTGCCACTCATCTTTTTTCGGCATTTCTTCTTGCTTCCATCTTTGGGCTAACAATATCCTTGCTGCAGTTATCGCATATAAAAACAATTTTTTATCATTCATATGAATTTCTGTACCCACAATACCCAACAGAAGGGCTTCTGGTTTTTTAAACAAATGTATATTTCAACATTTTTTTCAATTCATTATAAATCATTTCCCAGATGTCCTTCACTTTCACATTCCCCCCACATAAGGTAAAAAGTACCCGCCTTTTCTTTACATTTTCAACATTTGTTATCACTTTTGTACATTTTAGCTAACTTCACTGGTGTTATATACCACCTGTACATCATTTTCATAATGTTTTCTTTCAATGCACTGCAAGCAGTAAATTTTATTCCCTCTTTCCATAATTTTTCCCAATCCTCTATTTGTATATTATGACCAATATCTTTGGCCCAATGAATCATAACTGATTTAACTTCCTCATCTTTCAAATGCCATTCCAACAGTTATTTATACATTTTAGATAATATTTTAACTCTGTTATTTAATAACTCCAATTCATATCTTGATTTTGTGTAGCTGAATCCATTTTTATTCTTTAAACATTTCATTGACTTGACGATAATGCAACCAATCATTCACCATACATTTTACATCTTCATGTGGCTTTAGCTTCCATTGGTTCTCCCTCTCTATTACTAATTGTTCATAGGTTTTACTCATATTTCTCTTTTTTACATTCATTGCCTCAAGCGGTGAGAGCCACCATGGTGTCTTACGTTCTAATAGATTTTTATATCTATCCCACACCTCATACAATGACTTTCAAAATATGTGGTTTCCAAATCCTTTATGAACTTTTACTTTGCCATACCATAGATATGCGTGCCATCCTAATCTGTTGTCAAATCCTTCTAGATCTAAAAGATCTGTATTCTCCAATAATATCCAGTCCCTTAACCAACAAAGGCATGATGCTTCATAATACAAGTTCAAATGTGGTAGGGAGAAGCCTCCTCTTTCTTTTATATCTGTTAACAGTTTAAATTTACCGGTAATTCTTGGCTTCTTCCCTTGCCAGATCAATCTTGAAATTGCTTTTTGCCACTCTCTAAAGATACCAACTCCGTTAATTATTGGGATTGATTGAAATAAAAAAAACATTTTCAGTAGCACACACATTTTAATAACTGAAATCCTACCCATTAAGGATAGTTTCATTCTTCCCCACACTTCTAAGTCACTTTTAGTACCATTCCATACCGGTGTGTAATTGTCTTTAAATAAATTTATATTTTTTGATGTTAACCAGATTCCTAGGTATTTAACTTATTTAACAACCTCTATTCCACTCTGATGCTGCAATGTATCAATCAAATCTCAGTTCATATTTTTCAATAACATTTTTATTATTAAAAAATTAGTGGCTATATTTTATAGATTCCATTTCCTTGAGCACTTTAATAGGCTGCAAATATTGGCCCTTAAATTTTAAAGGGGGTGGGGGAGGTAATCTTTTGTAATATTGTTGCAGGATATATGAGCATTCCCAGAGCAAGATTATAAAATTTTTACTAGCAAGGAAGATCACAAGAATTCCACCCCACCGGTTCCTCCACTGGGGAACATGATTTATAAGCGAATTTCAAGATTAGTCTCCCTCTCAAGATAACTTCACTTCCTTATTCCTTTCTTGTAAACTGCTGTCTTTTGCAATGATTCACCCATCACGGGAGTGGCGGGGGTGTGTGTGTGTGTGAAGGGATGCCAGGGACGCTGGGGCAGCTAAATCCCATTTGATTCCTCCAACATGGCGCCCTGTGCAAGCCCCAAATGGATTTTCTCCATTCTAGATCTGCACAATTCTGTGCCCCCTTGCCTAGGCACCCTGCGTGGAGGAACCACCGGCAATGCCCTAAATCTGATTCTGCTCCATTACTGGCAGTGGCTCTCCAGTCTTATCTGAAGATGCCAAGATTTGAACCTGGGACCATTTGTGTTCAGAGCGCACGCCTGGCCACTGAGCCGTTCCTTGTCTGGGGTGGTGTTGGAGGCCATAGTGCTGCATCAGCACCTGTCGGGCCTTGACCACCCAGCCCTCGTTTCGGCCTCGCCTCTCGAATCAAGGATGGATAGCAGCTGACCTTTCTCTCCTCTCTGCTTAGGGTGCTACTGGCCACAGTGCATGTCACATTTTGCGCTATCATCTGGCTGACGGTGGTACCTTTGGGGCTGAGCATCGGCAGCTGCTCTTCGGAGTACGTGAAGTCAAAGTAGACCAACTGATCGAGTAGGTGATGTGCAACTTCCTTTCCTTGGCAGGGGAACAGGTGGGGGTCGGTCGAGCGCCTCTCTTTCCCACAACAAGGGAAAATGCCCTGAGCCCTCAAAGATTCCAGCAACATCTATCACCAGATCTAGGAAAGCAGCATGTTCCACTGTGGAAGGAGGTGTGGGTCCAGAACTGGCCTCCACAGTGACTTACGGGCTCACTGTTCAAACCGTGTTTATGGAAGACAATCTTCCTCGGCTACGAGGCATCGCCAAAGAAGAAAGACCCGGGGAGGCAAAGGGCTACAGCTTCCATGCGGGGGTGGAGTGCATGAAAATGCTACCAGCATGAGTTTGACCAAACTGCGGGAGGCAGTGGAAGACAGGAGTGCCTGGCGTGCTCTGGTCCAGGGGGTCACAAAGAGGCGGACACGACTAAACGACTAAACAACCACAACATCATCCTGCCATTGATTGGGTGGGTGCAGAGGAATGGTGGGAGGAACCAGCTGGGAAACCCCCAGGGGAAGATGGTTCAGAGCCTGGGGATTGGTGGTGGGACAACTATGAGTGGTCAGAGAGAGAAGAGGGAGAAGAGGGAGAAGACTGGGAGGAGGAGGTGCCAGAAGGTGAAGAGGCAACAGGGCTTAGTGAGCGGGGAGATTCTGTGGCAGAGAGAGGTCCAGACTCAGAGGCAGAAGCTGAAGTGGGAGGGAGGCCAAGAGACAGAGATGGGTCAGGCTGGTGAAGAAGCAAAGGTGTCTTTTCCTCCTGCTGTGATGAGCTCCCCTTAGCACTGGTCTTCCAGTACCAGGAGAGGCATGAAGAGGGTGGAGGAGAAATTAGCTTCACGCAGGCACAGTCTCAGATTGATTGGGGGAAACCCTGGAGAGGAGGGGACTTAGACAGCTGTGGGGAGGCAGGGACCTTCAGTCTCAGCAACCGCTTCTTGGGGGGCAAGACCTGCGGGAGATGAGTTGCTGTGCTCATTAGGCCTGACGCTCCTATGCAGATCCCGCTTTTGCTAATAAAGATTTAACTCTAACTCGCTCTGCGTAATTTACCGCAGGCTCACTCCTGTCACATGCTATGAATCCTATGTCCTGTAGTTAACTATTCTATTCATAGCAATTCTGCACTTGGGTTCCTCCACCCAGGTGACCTGCATCTCCTGCATCCCAGAATAAGTGTCTTCATTGAGCTGTGACCGTCAGCAGGAGAAACCCAGAGAAAAACGGCTGCTTCAGATTTTCCCAAAATAGCTGCACTCATGCTTGCAGCCACTGGGGAGCACTAAAAGACAAGGCAAAGATTGTTTCTAGCTGAGCTTGCAACTCAGTTAGCTCAGAAAGTGCCCCCCCCAAACCCTAGTTTAAACCAATGCAAGCAAGCAAGCCTGCTTCCAAACCGACTTAATTTCCTGTACTTCAGCTCAGTTTAGGCTGAACAGGCGGCTACTGCATTTGAAAAGTGAGGAAAGCAATGTGTTGGGTGTGTTGGGGCTCCCCCCCCCCATGGGAATGACTTCTGATGATGATGATAATGATAATAAAAATAAATTTATTATTTCTATCCCACCCATCTGGCTGGGTTTCCCCAGCCACTCTGGGCGGCTTCCAACAGAAGGTTAAAAATACATTTTTAGACTACAATGAACTGGGTCAGCTCATCCCTTTCTCTCTCTAAAGCAATTAATTGCAGCTTCTGCACCTTCTCACTTCTCTTGAGAAACCTGGAGTCCTCCTGAACAGGAGTGGAAGAATCTGTCAATTTGGGTTTTTTTCCTCAGGTTCTCATTTTCACAATCTTAAACCCAGTTCTCCATGTTTCTATATCAGTTTTTTTTTACAAAGTCTTCACGAACATTCATCAATATTTGAGTGCAAATTTCTCCTGACACATTATATTGTTTGGTATACACAAATGGGCATCCCAAAACCCTCCATCATTTCTCTGACGAAATAGGGACGTCCCATTACACAAGTTTGTACCCCAAACATCTGACTGGGTTGCCCCAGCCAGCTACCAACTTATATAAAAATATGATAAAACATTAAACATCAGAAAAACCCTTCCCTATTCAGAATTGCCTACAGAGGTCTGGGAAGTTGAATAACTCCATACCCTCCAATGTTTCTCCAATGAAAATTAGGACATCCTAAGGAAAGGTGCAGATGACACAACCTTGATGGCAGCAGGAGGAATTAACGAACCTTTTAATGAGGGTGAAAGAGGAGAGCGCAAAATATGGTCTGAAGCTCAACATCAAAAAAACGAAGATCATGGCCACTGGTCCCATCACCTCCTGGCAAATAGAAGGGGAAGAAATGTAGGCAGTGAGAGATTTTACTTTCTTGGGCTCCATGATCACTGCAGATGGTGACAGCAGTCACGAAATTAAAAGACACCTGCTTCTTGGGAGAAAAGCGATGACAAACCTAGACAGCATCTGAAAAAGCAGAGACGTCACCTTGCCAACAAAGGTCCGTATAGTTCAAGCCATGGTTTTCCCAGTAGTGATGTATGGAAGTGAGAGCTGGACCATAAAGAAGGCTGATTGCCGAAGAATGGATGCTTTTGAATTATGGTGCTGGAGGAGACTCTGGAGAGTCCCATGGACTGCAAGAAGATCAAACCTCTCCATTCTGAAGGAAATCAGCCCTGAGTGCTCACTGGAAGGACAGATCCTGAAGCTGAGCCTCCAATACTTTGGCCACCTCATGAGAAGAGAAGACTCCCTGGAAAAGACCCTGATGTTGGGAAAGATAGAGAGCGCAAAGAGAAGGGGATGACAGAGGACGAGATGGTTGGACAGTGTTCTCGAAGCTACCAGCATGAGTTTGACCAAACTGTGGGAGGCAGTGGAAGACAGGAGTGCCTTGCGTGCTCTGGTCCAGGGGGTCACAAAGAGGCAGACGCGACTAAACGACTAAACAACAACAAAGTAAAAGTGGGACAATCTGGGATCAGATCAGAAACTGGGACAGCTTCTCTACATCAGAGATGTCCCTGAAAAATAGGGACACTTGGAGGGTCTGGTATACACAGATTTCTATTATACACACACATGTGTATGGCTGTTGGGTCCATGGGCATTTGAACAATTACGATACGAGGCGGATGCTGTACTCAGCAGTGAGCTGGTCCTCAGTTTCTGTAACTATTTAGGCTTTTTTAAAAAAATGAGTAGAACTTTTTGGAATTAAACGGAGAGCACAGAAACCTTCCCACTTCTTCTTCTTCCTTGCTCAGAGTGGGCTGTTTTAGTAGCTGAGATTGCTTCACAGAATCTAGTGTGTCTCATTTCCGCCCTCGAGTGCTTCTTCGGCCTGTCGCCTTCCCTCTCAGGCTTTGACGCTCCCGTGGCTGATGCAATTCCAGCAACACCTGTGGCTCCCTGTCAGAAGCAATCAGTTCTAAGGGACTGAACTCACGGAGGTGGCGCTGGAGATGGTTTATGGGCTCAGCCGCCTCCATCAGGAGCTGTCTCCCTTTGCAAACAGATTTGTTAGCCTTTGCCTCAAAGTAATGGGATTTGGTTCGGGGATATTCTTAATAAGCAGAGGCTGTGCAATTTCTTCCCTTCTTGCCCGCCTGCTCTTCTTATGTTTTCGACAAATGACAAAGAAAGCGCCACCCTTTGCCATTGGAGGAAATGGCAAATATCTTTTCCGAAGGTCTCTCTCTGCCATCCCAGATCCGCTGCTGTTATGTACTGAGTTGAATAGGATCCAAACTGCAGCAGTCTGATTGGTCCTAGAACAATAGGATCCAAAAGGCAGCAGTCTGATTGGTCCTAGAACAATAGGCTTCAGAATGCAGCAGTCTGATTGGTCCTAGAGCAATGCAGCAGTATGATTGGTTGGCAGGAACTACCCAATCATGCTCCAGATAGAAGTGAATCCACAACCTGATTGGCTTACAGTAGAATTCCGGAATTAGCCAATCATGTGCAGCCCATTGTGTAAATAATGTATATAAAGCAGATACTGAGGGGACATTCATTCATTCCTCCTCACCACTATGAGCTGAATAAAGAGCATGAAATCACTTTGCGACTCTGAGTATATTTCACTGGCGACGAAGGTGGGATCCCGCTGAGCTGACTGCCACACACAGCACCGCAGCACCGCCACCTGCCGCACCGCTGCCTCGCACCGTGTATCCAGGCTTCAGCTCCGGGACACAAGGAACTCAGAATGGCAACCGACAACAGCTTCTCGCCATTCAACCCAGCATCTGGAGACTGGGAAGCGTACGCCTCCCGTTTCACCTTCCTCCTAGAAGCCAAAGGGGTCACCGACGAAGAAGACGCCAAGAAGAGGGCGATATTCTTCAGCGTCTGCGGAGAGGAGACGTTTGAAATCGCCCGGGCTCTCCTTGCGCCTGAAGACGTTGCTACTGTTCCATACAAAACAATAATGGAACAGCTGAAGGGGCACTTTTCGCCACAGCCCTCAGTGGTGGCTCGTCGAAATGCCTTCTACGCAAAGCGGCAAGCCCCTGGGGACACCATAACTGGGTTTGTGACCTCTCTCCGCCAAGCCGCCCGGTTCTGCAACTTCTCAGAGCTGGAGAACATGCTTCGTGACCGCCTCGTCGGTGGCCTGAAGGATGAGAAGCTTCAACGACGCCTCTACGCTAAGAAGGACCTAACGTTCCAGGTCGCTCTGGAGGAGGCCCTGGCAACGGAAGCTGCCGAGAGGTCCACGCAAGAGGCACGGCCGAGCCAGCCGTCCCAACTGAGGGTCCACCACGAAGACATCACCGACGACTCAGGATCCAACAGGGAGGAGGTGCACCG
Source organism: Podarcis muralis (assembly GCF_964188315.1). Taxonomy (NCBI): domain Eukaryota; kingdom Metazoa; phylum Chordata; class Lepidosauria; order Squamata; family Lacertidae; genus Podarcis; species Podarcis muralis. The sequence goes on from NC_135659.1 coordinate 99,561,852, forward strand.
AGTACAGCAGCGCACTAGAGCAGCCCACACACCACAGCGGCCTCGACGAGAAGGAGGGAACTGCGCAAGCTGTGGAGAAAGTCACGAGAGGAGGACCTGCCGTTTCCGCAACGCAGAGTGCAGGCAGTGCAGAAAATCGGGGCACATCGCCCGGGTGTGTCGGGCTCGGCCCACCCGACGCCAGGCATCAGATGACCAGTCCAAGAGCCCCAGGTCCCAGGCCCCAACGCACCAAGGCAACTCGACAGAGCTCAGGGACTTCCAGGTATACCAGTTGCCCCACCCCAACGTAGAGAAAATTTATGTAGAGGTACAGATAGAGGGGGCCCCATGCCGCATGGAGCTTGACACGGGTTCAACTCTATCCATAATCTCGGCAAAGACCTTAAGGAAACTGTGTCCTACTGGGGGTCCCAAACTCAGGCCGGCCCCATTCACCCTCCGGGACTTCCAGAAACGTAAGGTCCCCACAATGGGGGTGGGGACCTTCAGGGTGCAATACCGAGGGCGGACGCGGCAACTGGACTTGCTGGTGGTCAAGGGCCCCTACATTAGCTTACTGGGATTGGCATGGTTTGGACCACTGGGGCTAGCCGTCACCGGGGTGAACAACACTAGCTTACAAGTGGACGTGGACGCCATATGCAAGGAATTTCCGGGGGTTTTCGATGGGAAATTGGGACAGTATACGGCCCCCCCATTGCTCTACAGCTTGACCCCGCAGTACGACCGGTCAGGCTCAAGGCCCGCCGGGTCCCATTCGCCCTGAAACCCCGTATAGACGAGGAATTGGACCGGCTCGTGGAGCAAGGAGTGCTGGAGCCAGTGCCTAATGCCCCCTGGGAAACCCCAATCGTCACACCCGTCAAGCCTAATGGTTCGGTCCGCATCTGCGCAGACTACAAATGTACCATAAACAAGGCCCTCACGGCCCATGCATACCCAGTGCCAGTGGTCAGCCATGTTCTTGCCACCCTGGCTGGGTCGAAATTTTTTGGCAAGCTGGACTTGGCCCAAGCATATCAACAGCTGCCAGTAGATGAGGCCACAGCAGAGGCACAGACGATTGTGACGCACAGAGGAGCATTCAGGGTAAAGCGGCTGCAATTCGGTGTCAGTGTGGCACCAGGCATATTCCAGAATCTGATGGACTCTCTACTTAAAGGGATCCCTGGCGTCACCCCCTTCTTCGATGATGTGTTGATTGCTGGGCCCACACCAGAGGAGTTTGAGGACCGCCTCCGCACCGTTCTGCACCGTTTCCAGACGGCGGGTCTCAAGGTGAAGCGGGAAAAAATGTCTACTAGGAGTGCCTCAGGTGGACTTTCTGGGATTTATGGTGGACGCAGAAGGGGTCCACCCAACTGGGGACAAGGTACGGGCCATTTGTGATGCCCCAGCGCCCAAGAACAAGACTGAACTTCAGGCCTTCTTGGGACTATTGAACTTTTACCATTCCTTCCTTCCCCACAAGGCGGCGGTAGCGGAGCCCCTACACAGACTCCTGGACAAGCGGGCCCCTTGGGTGTGGGGCCAGCGCCAGGAGGCCGCATTCCAGGCAGTCAAGGACTTGCTTGTCTCAAACTCGGTCTTGGCACACTTCGACGAGAGGCTGCCGGTGGTGCTAGCATGCGACGCCTCGCCCTATGGAATTGGCGCTGTCCTGGGACACCAACTCCCGGATGGAAGAGAGGTACCAGTGGCATACTTTTCCCAGACACTCAACGCAACCGAGCGGAACTACTCGCAAATCGACAAGGAGGGTCTGGCAATTGTGAAGGGAGTAAAAAAATTCCATGATTTCTTGTACGGGCGGCCCTTCACCGTGGTGACTGACCACAAGCCGTTGCTTGGCTTGTTTGCCCCTGAAAAGCAGACCCCCCAAGTGCTGTCTCCTCGCGTCCTCAGGTGGTCAATTTTCCTTGCCAGCTACCAGTATGCACTGATTCACCGTCCGGGGAAGGCGATGGGCCATGCGGACGCCCTCAGCAGGCTACCACTACCGGAAACAGGCCCCGACCCAGCACCTGCACAAGAGGTTATGAGCCTGGAGCTGCTTCCCGACCGCCCCATTCAGGCACAAGAAGTTGCACACCATTCCAAGAAAGATAGGGTCATCTCCCGGGTCCTGGACTGGGTGTGGAGGGGATGGCCCAGCAGCAGCCCCGGGCCAGAATTCGCCGGCTACACAACCCGCAAACATGAACTGTCGGCCCACAAGGGGTGCCTGTTATGGGGAAGCAGGGTGGTTGTTCCCCAGCCCCTCCGCAAAAGGGTCCTCACAGCCCTACACGAGACACACCCAGGGGTAGTAAGAATGAAGGCCCTTGCCAGGAGTTATGTGTGGTGGCCGGGGATCGACGGAGAGATAGAGGCCTGGGTCAAACACTGCCAGGCCTGCCAAGAATCCCGCCCAGATCCCCCAAGGGCCCCAGTCCAGTCCTGGGAGTCCGCCCGAGCACCATGGTCACGCCTGCATGTGGACTTCGCTGGCCCCTTTCAAGGGAAAACATTCTTCATAGTGGTGGACTCCTACACCAAATGGCTGGAAGTCGCACTGGTACCGTCCACTTCTACGTCCGCAGCCATCCGGGTACTACGCAGGCTGTTTGCAACCCACGGGCTCCCTGACACTCTCGTCTCAGACAACGGGACTGCATTCACGTCAGGAGAATTCCAAACCTTCACAGCGCAGAACGCCATCCGCCACATCCGTTCAGCGCCATTCCACCCTGCCACCAATGGCCAAGCAGAACGCATGGTGCGGACCACCAAGGACACCCTTCGCCGCATGACGCAAGGGGATTGGGAGTACCGCCTTGCCACATTCCTTCTAGCACAGCACAGCACCCCCAGCTCAACGACTGGCCGGAGCCCCGCTGAACTACTAATGGGTCGGCGCCTTGCAATCAGATTGGACCGCCTTCACCCCGATAGAGCTCAGGATGAGGTAGTGGTGGGGGAAGGCAAGAACCCCCGGACCTTCGAGGCTCAGGACCCAGTGTACGCAAAGAATTTTTGGGCAGGCCCAGCATGGGTACCCGCCACAGTCACCAGGGTCACTGGCCCCGTGTCGTATGAGGTGCTAACGGATGGGGGGCAATGCTGGCGCCGCCACTGCGACCAGATACGGCGACGATTCCCGGGAGAAAACCAGGAGGAGGAAAGGGCAGAGGAGTCCCAAGGGAACAGAGGGGCAGTGAGGCCCATAGAGCACGAGGGGCCAGCAGGAGAGGCAGAATCAGTCAATACAGAGAGGACCTGTGAGGCCGAAAGGACACCGGAACCAGAACCACGACTGAGCGAGCCGGTTGCGCCAGACCAAACAGCCCCATCACAGCCAGCATCCTCGGAACACGGGCCAGAACCTGAACCCCAGACCAGGGAACACCCTAGGCCGCAACGCACACGTAGGCCGCCGGCGTACCTCAAGGACTATGAATGCGACCTCCCGGGCAGGACTGGAACTTAGAGGGGAGGGGTGTTATGTACTGAGTTGAATAGGATCCAAACTGCAGCAGTCTGATTGGTCCTAGAACAATAGGATCCAAAAGGCAGCAGTCTGATTGGTCCTAGAACAATAGGCTTCAGAATGCAGCAGTCTGATTGGTCCTAGAGCAATGCAGCAGTATGATTGGTTGGCAGGAACTACCCAATCATGCTCCAGATAGAAGTGAATCCACAACCTGATTGGCTTACAGTAGAATTCCGGAATTAGCCAATCATGTGCAGCCCATTGTGTAAATAATGTATATAAAGCAGATACTGAGGGGACATTCATTCATTCCTCCTCACCACTATGAGCTGAATAAAGAGCATGAAATCACTTTGCGACTCTGAGTATATTTCAGCTGCATATTTTGGATATTTCCTGCTCCCAAGTCAAATGGACAAATTTGGGGGAAATGAGACAGGGGACTCGTTTTAATATTCCGTTTTTAATATTCTGCTGGAAACCGCTCAGAGTGGCTGGGGAGGCCCAGCCAGATGGGTGGGGGTATAAGTAATAAATTATTATTATTATCAGTACTTTCCCCCCCCCTAAAAAAATGTTTAGGGGTACTCTCATTTTCCTACTCATATTGAAATGCTGCCCCTCAATGAGGCCAAACTTAGATTCACATAATGTTTAGGGGTATGTCAATAAAAAGTTTGTGAATGTTTATTCAAAACCTGCCAAGGAGTTCAATTCACTTTGTTGCGTCTTCAAATATTTTGTAAAGGGTTCCCATTCGTCTTTGAAATCACAGTTATCCTTGTCCCGTAGCTTATGTGTCAGTTTTGCCAGTTCTGCATAGTCCATCAGTTTTTCTTGCCACTATTCTTTAGTAGGAATTTCTTCAGTCTTCCATCCTTGTGCTATTAGGACTCTCGCAGCTGTTGTCGCATACATGAAGATGTTTTTCAACTTTTTTGGCAGGTCTTTCCCTACAATCCCTAACAAAAATGCTTCAGGTTTTTTTAACAAATGTTAGATGGAACATTTTCTTCAACTCACAACATTATGATGGAAGATTGGGAAAAATTATGGAAAACTGATTTGAAATTTACAGACTGTTCCCTGTTGACGGAGAATGATATGAAGATGATGTACAGATGGTATATGACACCAGTGCAGTAAGGGAAAATGTACAAAACTAGTTCAAATATATGTTGGAAGTGTAAGGAAAAGGTGGGGACATTTTATCATATGTGGTGGGATTGTAAAGTAATTACATTTTTTTGGGAAATGATATACCCTCACCTGCATTTTGACTTTGTGTGCCTGAAATCCCCCTTCCATGGGAGCCCACCTCCGCCAGTTCCTATTTCATTCCCTTGCAGATCATTTCCTTTAGTGATTTCCAATCGCCTCCTCAGCCAAGCCGTTTTGTCAAATTGAAAAGCTGGGAGAAGACAGAGGAGCAGGAAGAGAGACGTCAAGATCTGGTCTGGCAGGTTTTTCCAAGTGATCAGAGGGAGCGCTGAGTAAATAGCCAACTTAGAACCGCCGGACATAAATCAACCTGCCAGTCAGCCAGGCCAAGGGGAGAAAAAGAGATCAAGATGTAACAGCATTTAAGGAGAACTGGAGAATGTCTGCAGACCATACGTAGAACAGGTTAAATTGTTAGCAGGTTTAGAGCAAAATCAGCTGCAAAAGTAATATTGAGACTAAGATGAGAAAAATAATGTACAGTTGGATTATAATGTGCAGCAGTAATTGTTATTTGGAGCAAACCGTGGAAGGGAAGTCGACGTTTAATGTATTGTTATTAATAAGGTGTGAATAAATGTTGTTGTTGTTTAGTCGTTTAGTCGTGTCCGACTCTTCGTGACCCCCTGGACCAGAGCATGCCAGGCACTTCTGTCTTCCACTGCCTCCCGCAGTTTGGTCAAACTCATGCTGGTAGCTTCATGAACATTATCCAACCATCTCATCCTCTGTGGTCCCCTTCTCCTTGTGCCCTCCATCTTTCCCAACATCAGGGTGTTTTCCAGGGAGTCTTCTCTTCTCCTGAGGTGGCCAAAGTCTTGGAGCCTCAGCTTCACGATCTGTCCTTCCAGTGAGCACTCAGGGCTGATTTCCTTCAGAATGGATAGGTTGGATCGTCTTGCAGTCCATGGGACTCTCAAGAGCCTCCTCCAGTACTACGATAATTCAAAAGCATCCATTCTTCGGCGATCAGCCTTCTTTATGGTCCAGCTCTCACTTCCATAAATCACTACTGGGAAAATCATAGCTTTAACTATACGGCAAGGTGTTGGCAAGGTGATGTGTCTGCTTTTTTAGATGCTGTCTAGGTGAATAAATGCATTGTTGAAAAATTATGGTGTTTTTTTTTAAAAAAAGAGAGAGACAAAGCTTCTGAAGGTTTATGTTTAGACAGCATCCACAGAGGGATGGTGTGTGTGTGTTGGGTGTGTGAATTGCTGGTTGTGCTCATTTGTTCACACAGACACACACAGAAACCTGTATCTTTGAATCCTGGACCCCTGTGATTCATGCAATACAATAATCACAGCTAAAGCTTCCCTGAGAGATGGCTATCTAACCTCTGCTTAAAAACGCCCACCACCTTCACAATTAATAATGTCCCTCTCTTATTTGCAGTATGTTTCCTTTGCATAACGTAACACCAACTGTCAGGGGTTCAGGAGCAGAGGGACAGGAAAGGGAGGAATTAGAGACCGAGGGAGAGGAATCCGAGGGAGAGGTCAGCGATGATAGCCATCCGAGGTCTCTAAGTCTCTCCAGCGAATCAGAGGATTCACAGAAAGGGGCTCCCGTGGTCAGAGCTAGGGGGTTGCCAGAGGGAACACCCCAGGAAGGAGGGGCCAGAGGGGACTCAGAGAGCAGCAGCTGGAAATCGGGACCAGCTTCCCCACCGGAGAGCAGTAAGGGGGAGGAGTCCCAAACATCGGCAGCAGGCAGCTTTCCGTCAGCGGAAGGACATGAGTCAGGGTTAGCCACGCCTGCATCAGAGAGCGAGGAAACGGTCAAAAGGAAGGTCAGGGGCAGCGCGCGCGCGCCAAGTTCAAATGTACAAGAGGGGGGCGCAGTGAGCAGCCCGGAGAGGGAGCCGGGTCCCAAAGCCCGCCGAAGAGAGGGGGAGGAGTCCGAAGGGTCCGCTTCCGAGGCGTCCAGGAAGGAAGGCACCCAGGGGGGTAGTAGGACCCAGAGGAGGAAGGAGAAACGTAGAAGGTGGAGTAAGGCTAGAGTCTTAAACTGGTGTACAGGGGGCGGAGACTCAGACGAGGCTTCGCTGGTCTAGGGTCTAGACGTAGAGACGCACGCTAGGGTTTGAAAATGGGAACTAAACTTCAATAAAGACTTTGTACAGTTCTGCTGGCTAGCGTTGGTCTTCTGTGACCTGGGACCTGGAGGCAGTCTCTGACACCAACGTATTTCACATAATTTTGCCGCAGTGGGCAGCAATACAAATAATGTACATTTTGGTGGAAGGCAAACTGCAGCAGAACGGGGAAACCTTCTTCAGAAAAGGCATTTCAAGGTCCGGATAGCAGTTTTCACATCTAGGAGGGCGTCGGTCTCTCCCCAAAAGTTGTTTGCCAATTCCAAGAGGAGAATATCACTGCAGGGCCCACAGTCAGCCTGTTTGATAATCCAGCCTTGCTTTTTGTTTAAGAAGTGGCCTTTATCCCTGTGAGAAAAGAAAGAAAGGAATGCAGTGTGTGATCAGGTGAACTGCCCTGAGACCTCTGGGTATAGGGCGGTATATACATTAAATAAATAAAATAATAATAATAATACCAAATAAAATAATAATAATAATACCAACTCATACCAAGAACTAACTTAGTTGGTCTTTAAGGTGCTACTGGAAGGATTTTTTTTTGTTTTTAATAATAATAATAATAATAATAATAATAATAATAATAATAATAATAATCTACAGATTATACCATCACCTCCTGGCAAATAGAAGGGGAAGAAATGGAGGCAGTGAGAGATTTTACTTTCTTGGGCTCCATGATCACTGCAGATGGTGACAGCAGTCAATAAATTAAAAGACGACTGCTCCTTGGGAGAAAAGCAATGACAAACCTAGACAGCATCTTAAAAAGCAGAGACATCACCTTGCCGACAAAGGTCCATATAGTTAAAGCCATGGTTTTCCCAGTAGTGATGTATTGAAGTGAGAGCTGGACCATAAAGAAGGCTGATCGCCGAAGAATGGATGCTTTTGAATTCTGGTGCTGGAGGAGACTCTTGAGAGTCCCATGGACTGCAAGAAGATCAAATGCATCCATTCTTAAGGAAATCAGCCCTGAGTGCTCACTGGAAGGACAGATCGTGAAGCTGAGGCTCCAGTACTTTGGCCACCTCATGAGAAGAGAAGACTCCCTGGAGAAGACACTGATGCACAAGGAGAAGGGGGCGACAGAGGATGAGATGGTTGGATAGTGTTTTTGAGGTTACCAGCATGTGTTTGACCAAACTGCGGGAGGTAGTGGAGGACAGAGGTGCCTGGCGTGCTCTGGTCCGTGGGGTCACGAAGAGCCGGACACGACTAAACGACTAAACAACAACAAAATCCTTGATTGTTCTGCAACCTTATCATGGAGACTCCACTGGAAAATTCAGTTCATGCAGTTCACAGACCACAGTGTGAGAACCTTATTCTGGTCAAAACAGATTAGGATCTTTCAAGTCTGTGGGACACACTCACCACTTTGTGGAACAACAGATTCCACAGCACAACACCCCACCATTTTTAAAAAAATTTGGCTGCCGAGAACACTTCATAAGAAGAGCATCTGCTGGTTCAGGCCAATGGCCCATCTAGTTCAGCCTCCCATTCTTACAGGGGCCGACCAGATGTCCATAATGGGAAACCTGCAAGCAGGATTTGAGTGCAAGAGCAGCTCTCCTCTCCTGCAGTTTCCAGGAACCAGCATTCAAAAGCATTGCTGCCTCTGACTGAGAACTTCACCATTGTGGCTAATAATAATAATAATAATAATAATAATAATAATAAACAATTAAATATAAAAGCAGCATAAAAGGCAGTATAAAAACGTAAATAACAATAAAATTCAAAAATCAGTTAGATAATCCCCAGGGCTAGCTGGCTGAATTGGTCCTACTTGGGCCAGCGAGGAGACCAGGGGAGAATTAGCTGTGGGGTCTCAGACTGGGTGAAGGAAGGGAAATAAAAGATCAGGCTGAATTCAAATTAAAGGCCAGGCGGAATAGCTCTGTCTTAAAGGGCCAACGGAAGGAGGTTAAATCCTGCAGGGCCCTGGTCTCCTGGGACAGAGCATTCCACCAGGTCAGAGCCATCACTGAGAAGGCCCTGGCCCTGGTGGAGGATAGGGCCTGGGACCTCTAAACTATGATTATTCATGGACCTTAAGGTCCTCTGCAGGGCAGACCAGGAGAGACGGTCCCATAGATACGAGGGCCCTAAGCCACAAAGGGCTTTAAAGGACCAGCACCTTGAACCTGGCCCAATACTCCACTGGGAGCCAGTGCAACATAGCCCCAGACCTCCAGGGATGTCAGCAAGTAGCGCTAAGGACACGTCAGCCAAGGATTTGCCAATGGAGAGGAAAGAGAGCAAAGCCCTGGCTTAGCTTTTGGGTAAACACTTTTTGTTGAACTTTGAGGAGCCTGTGCCCTTTCTGCCATGCTCACGCCCTCTTCGTAAGTCGCTGTGGTTTTCTAAGAGCTTTATGCTTGATAAAGCATGGGAGGGCTGCCCATCCCATCTTACCAGGTCATTGATGTTAGTTTTGAATTGCAGAAGCAGAACACAAGGGGGAGGTTCTTCTGAGGGCTCCATCGACACAGCCAAATTGGTGTGGCAGAAATATACATAGCTGTCAACTTTTCCCTTTTCTTGCGAGGAATCCTATTTGGAATAAGGGAATTTCCCTTAAAAAAAGGGAAATGTTGACAGCTATGGAAATACAGCAATGTGTAAGACATTATCCACCTCTTGTGAAATATACTCGGAGTCCTGTAGTGATTTCATGTTCTTTATTGTAGCTTGTAAAACAGTGATTGAATTGCTCCTCAAACCTCAGGCTTTTATATACATTATTTACACATTGAGTCCTTTTTGATTGGCTGATTCTGCTTCCCTCCTGGAGCCTGATTGGTCTTTTCCTGCAGGTCAATCAGTTGTTGCATTCTAGGATCCTACTTGCCTATTGCTCTAGGATCCAACATCTTGCCTCTTTGCCCCACTCACTCCCAGTACCTGCAAGTCAGTGGGAAGACCGATACAGTGGTACCTTGGGTTACATACGCTTCCGGTTACAGACGCTTTCGGTTACAGACACCTCTAACCCAGAAATATTACCTTGGGTTAAGAACTTTGCTTCAGGATGAGAACAGAAATCGTGCTCCAGCGGTGCAGCAGCAGCAGGAGGCCCCATTAGCTAAAGTGGTGCTTCAGGTTGAGAACAGTTTCAGGTTAAGAACAGACCTCCGGAACGAATTAAGTACTTTTTTTTTTATCATATTTATTGAAATTTCCAAAATACAGAAAGTAAAAATAAAACAAAAATAAAATACATTTGAAACCTTACTTTCATTACCCACTTTCTGGGACTCCCCCCACCCCCCTCCCTACCATATTCCCCTTTCATAACATTGGTTCTACAAGCTCTCACTCCCAATTTAAAATTTAATTTGTTTAACCCAATGTTCAAATTTAAATTTATACAGTCATCATCATTACCTTAAATAAAAATCAAAGATTCTCTCCCCAAGGTCCACCCCATTTTCCTTCCACGAATTCCCTTTTTTTTAAATAAAGACGCCCCAACAAAGTATAAAAACTATATAAAGATATAAAAGATAACAAGTATATAAAAAGAAAAATTCAGCAAATAGTTACACAGTCTTTGGATTCTAAATCTCCCCCCCCTTCCCCGGTTTAAATTCCCCATGTCCATCAATCTATCTGTTGTCTGCCTGGAAATCTTAGATCCATAATCAGATTTTCCCCCAGTTCCTTGCCAGTTTTTTTTTTTAAAGTTATTTTTATGGTATTTAACTTCAAATCTCCAATCCAAAAACGGCCCCTAAGGGCCTTTAGTTTCCTTGGTCTTTAAGGCTCCCCCCATTGTTCTTTCCATGTTGTAATCCAATTTCTTGTCTTGTTCCGCTGCTAAAACGTTCTAATTCAGAAATTCAGTAGCTCTACAGGGGTTGTTGTTATTCAGGAACAAAAACTTACGTTCAGTCCCTTCCTTTCTTCAATAGAAAATTCTATTGTCTCCTTTAATATAAACACCCCTGTAGACAAAATACTATTTCAGTTTTGCAGCTTTCCCAGGAGATAACAAGTCCTGTACAATTCCAAGAGTATTTTTCCACTTACGACCATCTTTGTAATGTCCCGAAACCCCTCTAGGGGGATTGTGGTAACTTTGTTTCCTCTGATCCAAAAGTCCGAATGTTGTTCCATGTTTTCGACATTTTGTATCCAAATCGTAGCACATTGTAACGAAATTAACTAGCAAAGTCCTCATAGCATAGTCCTCTTTAAATTTTCCGACTTTGACAGCTACTTTGACAGCTGTCAAAGTCTCCGTCTCTTTTCACCAGGCTCTCTCACAAATCGCCCCGGTTCCCAGGGGGGGTTACATTTTCCTTCTCCCTCCACTCTTCTCCTCCAGCACAGTTCTTATAGTTTTCCATTGTGGAATTCTTAATTTTTGTCAGACGCTTCTTTCTAGACCTTGGTTACCCAGTCCTTGTTTTAAAATGTTTACAGTAGGGAGGGGGACTGACTTCCTTTTTGGATCCCCCCCCCCGCTTGTGCCAAATCCGAAAAAAGATTCATTTTTTTCTCCTTTTAAACCCGGTTTCCAAATTACTCACGGGTTGTTGTTAAAAGTCCGAATTTTCAATGGAAGAAGTCAGCGCTCTCCGCCGGATGGCATGCGGCTTCGCTCGGCAGGCAAAGCAGAGGACTCAAAGCACCACGCCACTGCCCGGCACCCGATCCATAGCCTTTAAAAAGGCTCCTTCACGAGTCGGGAGGGCGCTAACGGTACCAGCCGAGTCACCCATGTCCACGGGCTCCGTGCCCGTGGTTTTTAAGGGTCCCCACGTCGCCGGCGCGGTAGGACCCAGCCCCTGCCGAGCAGGCTCCCTCCGGAGCTCGGAGGGAGTCCGCCATTCGGCGATGGCGCCAACCCGGAAGTCCGGAACGAATTAAGTACTTAACCCAAGGTACCACTGCATGTTGGACTGCAGTTTTGCATATGTCATCCTCAGGTCCCGCTTGCCAGATTCCTGCAGGCATCTGTGACAACACTGTGACAACAGGATGCTGGTCTGATCCAGCAGATACTGGAAGAAACACCAAGGATCACTTAGTCCCACCCCCTGCAATGCAGGGATCTCAACTGAAGCATCCATGACAGATGGCCAGCCAACCTCTGCTTTAAAAACTCAAAGTCCACCACCTTCTGTTGAAAGTTCTTCCTGATGTTTAGTGGGGATCTCCTTTCTTGGAACTTGAAGCCATTGGTTCGGGTCCTGCCTTCCAGAGCAGAAGAAAAGAAGTTTGCTCTACCTTCCACATGACAACCATGAAGATGGCTATCATATTTCCTCTCAATCTCCTGTTATCCAGGCTAAACATACCCAGTTCCATCAACTGTCCTCCTAAAGCTTGTTTGCGTGGCGAGTTCCCGTCCGCCCCAGTGGAAATAATGACACATGACACAATTATTAAGGTTAATGGGCTAAATAAGGCCACAACTTTATTGGTTACAGGTGATGAGCGCTATTGGCTTAGGCATTGATCCTAACCGACTATATTTGGCTTCAGCCTGTCCACTTGAAGTCTGGGAAGGGTTAACCACCAGTAGGGGGAGTCCTGCTGATGCACATCAACTAGGAACTCCCCCGGGGTCACCGATGGGGGTGTGTGTGGCTTAGGCCCTCACCTCCCCAGGCTTCGGCTTGGCTGGCCAGGAGGTGACGCGGATCCCCCAATTGCGTGGGGGCTGGGTTCCAGCCACCGCACGCGTGGTGGGGCCGTGAAGCCTGCAACTCCACCTCCTCCGAAGGGCGGAAGTAGCTTTTCCAGACCCTTGACCATCTTGGTTGCCCTGCTCTGCACACCTTGCAGCTTGTCAACATCCTTCTTAAAATGTGGTGCCGGAACTGGACACAGGGCTCCAGGTGGGGTCTGACCAAGGCAGAATAGAGTAGGACTATTACTTCATTTGATTGAAACACTAGACTTCTGTCAATGCAGCCTGGACTTCCATTCATTTTTGTTTTGTTTTGTGGTCTGCTTACCCTTTTCACCAAAATGGTCAAAGGCCTGGAAACGATGCCTTATGAGGAACGGCTAAGGGAGCTGGGCATGTTTAGCCTGGAGAAGAGGAGGTTAAGGGGTGATATGATAGCCATGTTCAAATATATAAAAGGATGTCACATAGAGGAGGGAGAAAGGTTGTTTTCTGCTGCTCCAGAGAAGCGGACACGGAGCAATGGATCCAAACTACAAGAAAGAAGATTCCACCTAAACATTAGGAAGAACTTCCTGACAGTAAGAGCTGTTCGACAGTGGAATTTGCTGCCAAGGAGTGTGGTGGAGTCTCCTTCTTTGGAGGTCTTTAAGCAGAGGCTTGACAGCCATATGTCAGGAGTGCTCTGATGGTGTTTCCTGCTTGGCAGGGGGTTGGACTCGATGGCCCTTGTGGTCTATTCCAACTCTATGATTCTATGATTCACATGTGCTACTGGCAAACCAGGTGTCACCCATCTTGTATTTGTGCAGCTGGTTATTCCTGCCTAAGTGCTGAACCTTAAGTCAGGGGTCAGCAAACTTACCGTGCCTCGGGCCGGTGTCTCCAGCGCTGATTGTGCAGCGGGCCGGAGGGCTGGGGAGCGCGTGCCCATACGCGTGCCCACACGCTATTTCCGGCGCACTTCGGGGTCGGAAGAGCACCGGAAATAGCTTGTGTACATGTACATGGGCCTCCTCTGACCCGGATGTGCACCAAAAATAACACTTGCGCATGCACACAAGCTATTTCCGGTGCTCCTCCGACCCGGAGGTGGGCAGCTGCGCAGTGCAGCGCTGGTAAGAGTGGGCAGCAGCAGCCGCTGTGGGCCGGATAAACAAGTCCCTTGGGCCTTATCTGGTGTGCAGGCCTTAGTTTGGGGACCCCTGCCTTAAGTGATGCTCTCCAGTGTGATGGGCAGGTGAACCCAAAGGTGAAAGCTTTGTGGTTTGCTCCTAAGTGGCAGAGAAGGCAGCCCTTTTGCAACGTCAAGATCTCTTTAGCAAGTCCAGGATCAGGATGCTGAAAGATGGGAAAGGACTCTGAAAGCAAATAAACCTGCTAGTTCATAACAAAGGGATGCCTAAATGGCTTAGGAACTCAGGAGAATGAGTGTTGACTCAGAGATGTCCTCTTCTTGCAACTTTCACTGGGGCGTTTCAAAAAGAGCCATTAACACACACACCCTGCCCCCACTTCTGGTGCTGTCTCAACAAACAAAAGAGCCAGGAGATTACGGTAAATCCCATATCCAGGCATGTCGTAAGCAGTGCACACAGACCTCCTCTCCTTTGCAAAAGTTATTTGGGCGATGAACTGAATTTTAGGAAACCTGCCCCAGAGGGGGAAGTCACATTTGTCTGTGGCAGCCAAACCAAGATGATTCCCTAACAGCTTAGACGGGGGTCAGCAAACTTTTTCAGCAGGGGGCCAGTCCCTCAGACCTTGTGGGGGGCCGGACTATATTTTGAAAAAAAATAAAATAAAATGAACGAATTCCTATGCCCCACAAATAACCCAGAGATGCATTTTAAATAAAAGGACACATTCTACTCGTGTAAAAACACGCTGATTCCCGGACTGTCCGTGGGCCGGATTGAGAAGGCGATTGGGCTGGATCCGGCCCCTGGGCCTCAGTTTGCCTACCCATGGCTTAGAAGATTAGCTAGAAGGCAAACTTAAAGCCTATGGTTGCTGTGGAATGGTTGAAAGGCTGAGCTTTGAACCCGGAACTGCCTCTCTTGGACTCACTCAGTGCAAACCCTTCTCTTTCTGCCTCCATTTGCAGGGTGGCTTTGCTAACAATGGCCTACCTCGCTAGGGAGGGAGAGACTGTGTCGCCTAGTGGTTAGAGTGCTGGGCTGGAGAGGCCCAGGTTCAAATCCACAGACTAACCTACCTCAAAAGGCTGCTGTGAGGATAAAATTGGGGCAGTGGGGGAGGACTATGCATGCCCCCTTGGAGGTCCTTGGAGGAAAGGCACCTAGGACAGGAGCCAATGAAATGATGTGAGGATTATTGAGATAATACAGTTATGTGCCACCCCATTCTCAAAGCAATGAGAGGCTCTGGGAATTCCAGGTCCTTACCCAGAGTTTGGTTTCCTTGGGATGAAGGTCAGCAGAGACTCTGGAGTTTTTAACATATATGGTTTTATTTACACATTTATACAACTTGAGCATGGACGTGAGTGGCGCTGTGGGTTAAACCACAGAGCCTAGGACTTGGCGATCAGAAGGTCGGCAGTTCGAATCCCTGCGATGGGGTGAGCTCCTGTTGCTCAGTCCCTGCTCCTGCCAACCTAGCAGTTCGAAAGCACCTCAAAGTGCAAGTAGATAAATAGGTACCGCTCCGGCGGGAAGGTAAACGGCGTTTCCGTGCGCTGCTCTGGTTCGCCAGAAGCGGCTTAGTCCTGCTGGCCACATGACCCGGAAGCTGTACACTGGCTACCTCGGCCAATAAAGCGAGATGAGCGCCGCAACCTCAGAGTCGGCCACGACTGGACCTAATGGTCAGGGGTCCTTTTACCTTTACAACTTGAGTACAGGATGGGGGGTGCTCACAGCATCTACACCCCAGGAGATATTTCTTCTCCATCAGTCACAGCTTTGGTTCCAGCACAGAGCAAGCCGGTCTCTGTTTCTCCAGCTCAACTCACAGCCCAAAACTGTGGGTGTCCTTCTTCTACCTAGCAGCCAGGTGAGTTGGGGGGAAGGAGGAAAGGCCCACCCATGAGCCTGGAGGGACTAACAACAACAACAACAACAATAATAATAATAATTATTATTTATACCCCGCCCATCTGGCTGGGTTTCCCCAGCCACTCTGGGCGGCTTCCAACAGAATATTAAAATACAGTAATCCATCAAACATTAAAAGCTTCCCTAAACAGGGCTGCCTTCAGATGTCTTCTAAAAGTCTGGTAGTTGTTTTTCTCTTTGACATCTGGTGGGAGGTGCCGCTACCCATCCCTTCATTGCAGCTCCTGCAACACAGCTTCTTCGGATCAGGACCCTTGAGTGGACAGCGGAGGTCATTGTCTTCCAAAGAAACTTCTTCAGCAGTAGAATCCGCCATTAGATTTTAACTCACACCGGGTACTGGACCCCAAGAATTCATCCAGATAGACCCCCCTCGGACAAACAATACAAATGAAATGGCTTTCGTCCTTTGCAAAGGAAAAAAAATGTGTCATAAAGGGCTAGCAGTTCCTGCTGGATCCTAAAGTTTGACTTGGTGGGGTCTGAATCCCAGATGCCTCGTCATCTCAGAAGCTCTGAGACCTGCTAATCCTCTCCCCGTTTGACCAGGCACGGTGCTTCTTTGAGAGTGATGGATGGATAGATTGATTGGTTGCATCCCAAATATACATTGTGGCTTTTGTGCAGAAAGCAGGCTCCCCATTTTCCCACAAGTAAACGTTTCACGCCCTCGGCAAACCGAAGCTTGACATGTCTCCTGACCTTCAGCTTTTTGCCCACACCTGGTAGCCAAATAAAAGCCAAGTCTCCTTCGCCCACAGAAGCAAGGGAGGCAGCAGAAGTGGTCCAGCCAGTGTCTCTGGGATCTCCCACCTTCCCAAAGCAGTAAGGTAAGATCTGAGTCTCTGGGTGGGCTGGCGAGTTCAAGTACCCCTGAAAGACAACCATCCAACCTCTCTTTAGAAACCTGCAAGGAAGGAGAGTTTGCCACCTGCAGCCAAAGATATACCACCTTTTCCATTGCACATTAAAAGCCAAAAAATCACAGCATCAGAGAGCTGGAAGAGAATCTTGTGGCTCAACGCAGGTTGTAACTGCAGCATCCATGACCGATGGCTCTCCAGCCTCTGCTCTATATTATTATTATTGTTTGTTGTTGTTTAGTTGTTTAGTCATGTCCGACTCTTCGTGCCCCCATGGACCAGAGCACGCCAGGCCCTCCTGTCTTCCACTGCCTCCCCCAGTTTGGTCAAACTCATGCTGGTAGCTTCAAGAACACTGTCCAACCATCTCATCCTCTGTTGTCCCCTTCTCCTTGTGCCCTCCATCTTTCCCAACATCAGGGTCTTTTCCAGGGTCTTTTCTCTTCTCATGAGGTGGCCAAAGTCTTGGAGTCTCAGCTTCACGATCTGTCCTTCCAGTGAGCACTCAGGGCTGATTTCCTTCAGAATGGAGAGGTTTGATCTTCTTGCAGTCCATGGGACTCTCAAGAGTCTCCTCCAGCACCAGAATTCAAAAGCATCAATTCTTCAGTTATCAACCTTTTTTATGGTCCAGCTCTCACTTCCAGCTCTCACTTCTTCTTCTTCTTCTTCTTCTTCTTCTTCTTCTTCTTCTTCTTCTTCTTCTTCTTCTTCTTCTTATGTCATGCAGCAAGAATGCCCCGGCTGCATAGGTGGGCATGCGCAGAATGTTACTAGTCCTGCTGTGGTCTCAACCACGGAGCCTCTTGGGCTTGCCGATCGGAAGGTCGGCGGTTCGAATCCCCGCGACGGGGTGAACTCCTGTTGCTCTGTCCCAGCTCCTGCCAGCTTAGCAGTTTGAAAGCACACCAGTGCAAGTAGATAAATAGGCACCACTCTGGCAGGAAGGTAAACGGGTTTCTGTGTGTTCTGGTTTCAGTCATGGTGTCCCGTTGCACCAGAAGCAGTTGAGTCATGCTGGCCACCTGACCCGGAAAGCTGTCTGTGGACAAACACAGGCTCCCCCGGCCTGAAAGTGAGATGAGCGCTGCAACCCCAGAGTCGCCTTTGACTGGACTTTACTGTCCAATAATAATAATAATAATAATAATAATAATAATAATAATAATAATTTATTTAAACCCCGCCCATCTGTCTGGGTTTCCCCAGCCACTCTGGGCAGCTTCCAACAGAATATTAAAATACAATAACCTATTAAACATTAAAAGCTTCCCTAAACAGGGCTGCCTTGAGATGTCTTCTAAAAGTCTGGTAGTTTTTGTTCTCTTTGACATCTTTGACACCTTGACATTCCACAGGGCGGGTGCCACCACCGAGAAGGCCCTCTGCCTGGTTCCCTGTAACCTCGCTTCTCGCAGGGAGGGAGGGAACCGCCAGAAGGCCCTCGGTGCTGGACCTCAGTGTCCGGGCAGAATGATGGGGGTGGAGACGCTCCTTCAGATATAGTGGACAGAGGGGTATTTTACCTTTTTACCTTGTGAGTGAGTAGGCATTTCAGGTTGTAGCAGGTTGAACGCACTATTTGCTCCCATGGACCTTCTGTTGCTGGCCTACAGAAGCTGCAAGATCCTTTGGGTTTTGACCATTGTCCTTTCTCTCGTGCCTCTTCCTTCCCCCCTAGGTTGCCCAGCGGCTGCACCACAAAGCAGAAGATGTTGAAGCTTTGCGTCCTGAGTGTCCTCCTTTGCCTCCTTGTCCCCTCGCAAGGGTCCACCCCAGGGACTGTAGTGAGGGTCAACCAAGAAGCCCTTGAGTATGGTGAGTGCCCTCTACACAGCACCTTCCATCTCTTCAAGACCTGGACTCAACATTAGTGAACTTTTGTATTCATACAAGAATTAGCACGAATGACACAGCCCAGCTGACTCACGTTCCTGGACGCTTGCAGGTCCTTCGGTGCTCTGTGGTGCTATGCAGTCTATTCAGAACCTCTTCTGAATGGATTTCCCCCCAAATTGATTTTTGAATTCTGAATTTATTGTTATTCATGCTTTATACTGTATTTTATGCTGGTTTTTGTTGCATCAATTAAGTGTTTTAAATTTGTTGTTAGCCGCCCTGACCCCGGTTTTTGAACCGGGAAGGGCGGGGTATAAATAAAAATTTATTATTATTATTATTATTATTATTATTATTATTATTATTATTCAGAGTAGACCTGTTGAAAGCAATGTGTGAAAGCCCGTGTAGTGTAGTGGCTGGACTAGGACCTGGGAGCAGAGGCGTTGCCTTGCACCCACGATTGGGAGCTGGGGCTGGCATGTGGGGCACATGCAATGTCATGCATGCAACATGCATCACACATGTGATATATCATGCACACAACGCACATCACATCACATTGGTGGGAGGGGGCCAAGCCTAGAGCCCAGCGTGGCAACTTCCTCTCTCATGCTCAGGAGGAGTCAGCGAACAAACTGCTCTCCACTCAGCCTCTTCCACCCCCTGCCAGCAGATATTGAGGGGGGGGGGGCAGAGACTTCTCCATACCCAAGGAGTTGGTGCACCTGCCTGGGAGACACCAGGGTTCAAATCCCCACTGGGCCATGCCGCTCCCTGGGTGGTCGGGGGGGGGGGCAGACACTGCCTCTCAGCCTGGCCTACCTCACAAGGTGGTTGTGAGGATTAAATGAGGACGGGGAGGAGAACCACGTCTGCCACTTTGAGCTCCCGGGAGGAAAAGGTGAGATATAAATGCAATAATCCACACCAGGGCCAGGGCCTTCTCAGTGATGGCTCCGACCTGGTGGAATGCTCTGTCCCATGAGACCAGGGCCCTGCAGGATTTAACTTCCTTCCGTCGGGCCTGTAAGGCAGAGCTGGCCTTTAATTAGAATTCAGCCTGATCTTTTATTTTCCTTCCCTCCCCCTCCCTTTTTATGAAGATCACCCACTCTGAGACCCCACAGCTAATTCTCCCCTGGCCTCCTCGCTGGCCCAAGTAGGACCAATTCAGCCAGCTAGCCCTGGGGATTATCTAACTGATTTTTGAATTTTATTGTTATTCATGTTTTTATACTGTATTTTATGCTGCTTTTATAATTAAGTGTTTTAAAGTGTTTCAATTTTTTTGTTAGCCGCCCTGAGCCCGGTTTTTGAGCTGGGAAGGGCGGGGTATAAATAAAAATTTATTATTATTGTTATTATTTTGGAGCTAAGTTGCGCATGCCCATTAATTAGGGCTGCCATATTTCAAAAAGTGAAAATCCGGACACAAAAGTTGTTGAACTCTTTTTTTTGGGAAATTCGGCCACTTCCGAATGCCATATACTGTACCTGGATTTCCCCAGACATTTTCAACCCATTTTGAAAAATTCCAGCAGGACACATTTTTTGGTGGACAAATCCCAGATATGGAACGGAAAACAAGCGAGGTCCCAACCAAAGAAGAATTGCCACTTAAGCTGGTGGAATTTGGGCAGCTTGCAGACTTAACATATAGAATAAGAGAACAAGAAGAACATAACGTTTAGAGAAGATTGGGAAATGTTTATTGAATATATAGGGGGAAATTGTGTACACTTGAAAACACAGGCAGCATTAAGATAAACTCAACGGTGTAAATAAGTTTTGATGGATGCAATAATGGAATACTGATTGGTATAGTTTTTGTAAAATATGCAGGGATTTATGATATGTAAAATGAACCATGGAAAGAGAAGAATGGAAGTTATTGATATTGTAAGGATGTTTAAATGAGTATTTAAAATTGCAAAACAGAAAATCTAATAAGAATTATATAAAAAAAGTGCCCCTTCTCTTAATATCTCCACAGTCTGCCAGCAAGGGAAGCCATCCTTGCTGCGAGGTCTCATGGTCATTCAGATCCCGAATTTCATGAGCCCACGAACCATTATCGGATCACTTCTGAAGGTCGTGGGGTGAGTGATGTCTCTCGCAGGGGTTTCTGGAACCCAAGGAGGTGGTGGCCCGAAAAAGTTTGGGAACCACTGCATTCGAGTTTTGATGGTTATTTATTTCCCCCCTCCTTTTGCAGAATCCGAGTTTTGAATGCTCAGCTCCCTCATCTCTCTGTGAAGCTGATCCCAAGGACTGGCGTCCAGCTGTCCCTCAGTGCCCAGCTGCACATCCGAGGCAGCGTGTGAGTCACCTGCTTCCGGTTCGGAGTTCTAAGGGGTGGTTAACTTAGGATACTAGCAGTCGCTATCAGACCTAGGTGTCAGGGCAGGGGCCTCAGGGCCACGAGGAAGGTAATCTGGAAGGTGGGTGAGAGGGCCTTTAAATACCGGTACTTTTTGAAAAGTATTCAGAAGACCGCATGCAGTTTGCAAGCTTCAGCCCATCAGAATATGGCTGCAAATTGAAACATAGACACTCTCTGGGAGATCTGCTCTCTTCCACTATTGAATACGAATACGGATACGGATACAGATACAAATACGAATATTATATTATTTATACCCCACTCATCTGGCTGGGTTTCCCCAGCCACTCTGGGTGGCTCCCAACAGAATTTTAAAAACAGGATAAAAGATCAAACATTAAAAACTTCCCTGAACAGGGATGCTTTCATATGTCTTCTAAAAGTCAGATAGTTGTTTATTTCCTTCACATCTGGTGGGAGGGCGTTCCACAGGGTGGGAGCCACTACCGAGAAGGCCCTCTGCCTGGTTCCCTGTAACCTCACTTCCTGCAGTGAGGGAACCGCCAGAAGGCCCTCGGAGCTGGACCTCAGTGTCTGGGCAGAACGATGGGGGTTCTCTGTCTCTCCTTCTCTCTCCTATTACTTTCTTGATCTTTCTTTCTTTCTTTCTTTCTTTCTTTCTTTCTTTCTTTCTTTCTTTCTTTCTTTCTTTCCAGAGTTTTAGGTGCAAGTGATGCAAAACAAGACTTTATGTTGAGTAAACTTTGATAGTAAACTTTGGACTATGAAAGCTCCATGTTTGCCAACTTGACATTTAATAAGAGGTTGAAAAATTCAATTGTGTAGGAGGTTTTGGAGGAGCATTTTCAATTTAGCTACAGAACTGTGGGCGGGTTAAGTCAGCTCCCATGAAAGCAGCAAGCTGTGCACTCATCAGTCTTGGGGCGAACTGAGAGATGTGAGCTCCCTGGGCACCCAGCGCCCTCAACTGACTTTCCCCCTTTCCCCTCGGTGCAGCTTGATTGCTCCAGTGGAGCTGAGGGTGGGCTCCTCCATCCTGCTCGATGTCCGTGTCATGAGAAGCCCCCATGGATTCCCCATCCTGAGCGTCACGGCCTGCAAGTCCCTTCTGGGAGACGTGGACATCCTCCTGGGAGGAAGCAAGTGAGTAGCGGATACCTGTGCGCAGGTTGGGCTAGACTTGTGCTTTCCTGCAAGGGGGGGGGGGGGTGAAGTTTCACCTTAGCTAGATTTCGTTCTCCTACCCTGAAAAAGAGAGTTTTGTTGAGCAGCCTGGGTCTATTGCTAGATTCATCTCCTGCTAGCGAACTCTCATCACCTGAAGAACATCTGAAGAACATTTTTATGTAATCTGAAGAACGTTTTTATCTAAGCCCCCCTGCTATGTCCCACTTGTCTTCCATCATGGAACTCAAGGTGGCAAGAAGATGGGTCCTCGGCAGTCTCCCTCCACCCCACCCCACAATTTTTTTGGGATGCAACCTCTTCTCCCTGGGAGAGAAATCTCTGTCCATAGATTTGCAGAGGAGATGAGGATGGTGGAAAAAAAGACTAGAGGTCGCTAGGAAAAAGTGGGGTGTGGAAAATGTCACCCTCCTGCCAAGGATTCTATCTCCTTAAAGGTCATTTGTGGGGATGGTGTTTGGTCCCCCTCTATTGTGGATTGTATGGGACGCGGGTGGCGCTGTGGGTTAAACCACAGAGCCTAGGACTTGCCGATCAGAAGGTCGGCGGTTTGAATCCCCGCGACGACGGGGTGAGCTCCCGTTGCTCGGTCCCTGCTCCTGCCAACCTAGCAGTTCGAAAGCACGTCAAAGTGCAAGTAGATAAATAGGTACCGCTCCGGCGGGAAGGTAAACGGTGTTTCCGTGTGCTGCTCTGGTTCGCCAGAAGCGACTTAGTCCTGCTGGCCACATGACCCGGAAGCTGTACACCGGCTCCCTCAGCCAATAAAGCGAGATGAGCGCCATAACCCCAGAGTCGGCCACGACTGGACCTAATGGTCAGGGGTCCCTTTAACTTTTTATTGTGGATGATCACCCCTTGGTTCTCTTCTAATGGGAAAAAAATATGCATATGAAAGTTGTATGCAAGAGAAAAATGGAAAGTGCTTGAACACTTGCTCTTTCTGATGCTTCTTCTCTGCGTCCTGTTCTCCAGTTTGCTGGGCTTCCTGAAACCCCTTCAGAACCACATCCGTGCTGTTTTGGTTGACAAGGTAAACTGCTTTGCTCATTCCTGTCCATTTTAGCACACACACACACACACACACACACACACACACACACACACACACACACAAAAGGTCTTTGCTCTGGACCTGATCATGAGGCAATATGAGGCAGTCATCTCAAGCAACCGAGTGTCTTGGGTTCTGCAGTGTTGCTGTCGACAAAGTGCGTTGGGATGTGAGTGGCAGGACGCCTTTGACTAAGGTTACCAGACGTCCCCGTTTCCCGGGTACAGTCCCTGGATTTGTGAATAAGTCCCCGGACAAATTCCCTCCCCGGAATGTCCCCGGATTTCATCTAATGTCCCTGGGAAACGCAGCAGCGGCAGTCTCAGCAGCCCAAAGCAGTTGGCTCTGGCTGGCTTCAGGAGCTGCTCGGAAGTCCCCATATGATGGTGGTGCTGGGGCTCTAAGACGCAGTTTCTGGGCTGCCTCCACCTTCCCTGACCCCAGCAACTAAGCTGTGGAGGGAGGCTTCATGCTGCCTATCAGAGCTTGCATGCAAGCAGGAGGGGGCCGGGATCTCTCAGTTAGGCAATGGGGAGCCTCCCTTCCCAGCTGAGGGATCCCCACCCCCTCCTGCTTGCACACAAGTAGGAATGAGATTCGGGCTGCTCCGATGGGAAGGGAGGCATTACGCTACCTGAGCCTCGCCGCTGCCACCACTCTCTGCCCTCCTTCTCCACCTTCCATGCCTGACCCACCGCTTCCCCATCAAAACCACAAGCACCACTGAACAACCAACAACTCAGGGGCTGCCCAGGCTCATGGAGAAAGGAGATAGAAGCCTCGGTGGAAGGGGAAACGTGGAGGTTGAGGTCAAGGCGGTGGCCACCCCTCTGGCACTGCCATCACTGCAGCATCAATGTCCCGAACGTGTAGTAATTAATTAAAGTGTCCCCGGATTCGTTAAAAAATAAATAAAATCTGGTAGCCTTACTTTTGACTTGCCTCTTTTCCTCCCTCCCCTCCCTCTCCCTAAGGACAACAAGACATGGATGGAAGGAAGGAAGGGTAAAGCAATCAAAGATGTAGAAGGGTTGGGGGAAAGCGAGTCAGTGGCCTTATGACCCCCTCTAGCTCCCACAATTTAAGAAGGATACAGACAAGCTGGAGGGTGTACAGAGGAGGGTGACCAAGGGTCTGGAAACCAAGCCTGATGACTAACGGTTGAGGGAGTTGGGTATGTTTAGCCTGGAAAAGAGGAGACTGAGAGCAGATATGAGAGCCATCTTCAAACACATTGCCACAAGGTAGGGTGGCCCACCTGATAGTGACCTGTTGATGAAACTCTCGCGTGACGAGACAAAGAGCTAACCCCTTGCAGCTGACTCACTGACCCTCTTTCCCCACCCCTCACTTTCCCTTTCACACAGATGTGCCTGAGCCTCTCCAGCGTGGTCCTGGGACTGAATGCCAGGCTGGGCACTTTGGTTGGTAAGTTGCCACATGAAGGGAGGAGCTTCTGGGTTCCTCTGCCCGCCCAACCCATAACTCATAGCAGAATCGAGGGCTATCTGTGCACCACACATTGTGGAAATGCAGAGTAAAAAATATTCTATTATTTTCGATAACATCATCATCATCATCATCAACAACAACAACAACAATAATAATAAATTAAGAAGTGCGCCACCTCCTGATGGTGAAACAGCCATGTAATGCATTTCAATGCATTTAAATTGACAAGTGTGAATGCAAGGGCCATTACAAAATGCACCAGAGAAAGGACTTCTTCACGTCTTAGGACCCTTATGCCTACGGGACCGCCTCTCCCGGTATGCCCTGCAGAGGACCTTAAGGTCCATAAATAGCAGCACCCTAGAGGTCCCAGGCCCTAAGGAAGTCAGATTAGCCTCAACCAGAGCCAGGGCCTTTTCAACACTGGCCCCGTCCTGGTGGAACGCTCTGTCTCATGAGACCAGGGCCCTGCAGGATCTGATTTCTTTCCTCAGGGCCTGAAAGACAGAGTTGTTCCACCTGGCTTTTGGCTTGGAATCAACTTGATCCCCTCCCCCTCTTTCCTTTTTCCTTCTGTGATGGAACTCCTATTTGGGGACTTCCCTGTCTTTTTTCTGGCCCATGTAGGACCAGTCTGGGTAGTTAGCTTTGGTGAAGACTTGACGTTTTCATCCCCCCAAAAGTTTTTGAGTTTCTGCTGAAATGAGGCTGCATTTTAATGTTGTATTTCAATCTTGTTTTTAAAGTTGTATTTCAATCAATTGTTTTATATCTGGTGTTAGCCGCCCTGAGCCCGTTCTTGGCTGGGGAGGGCGGGGTATAAATAAAATTTATTATTATTATTATTATTATTATTATTATTATTATTATTATTATTCAGCACATAGTTAAACTATAGAACTCCCTTCCATGGTAAGGGCCACCAGCCTAAGTAAAGGTAAAGGGACCCCTGACCATTAGGTCCAGTCGTGGCCGACTCTGGGGTTGCGGCGCTCATCTCGCTTTACTAGCCGAGGGAGCCGGCGTACAGCTTCCGGGTCATGTGGCCAGCATGACTAAGCCGCTTCTGGCGAACCAGAGCAGCACATGGAAATGCCGTTTACCTTCCCGCCAGAGCGGTACCTATTTATCTACTTGCACTTTTTAGCGTGCTTTTGAACTGCTAGGTTGGCAGGAGCTGGGACCCAGCAACGGGATCTCACCCTGTCATGGGGGTTTGAACCGCTGACCTTCTGATCGGCAAGCCCAAGAGGCTCTGTGGTTTAACCCACAGTGCCACCTGCGTCCCAGGCCACCAGCCTAGATGGCTTTAAATGAGGATTGGGCAAATTCATGTAGGAGGGGAGGGCTATTGATGGCTACTAGGAAGGATGGCCTTACTCCACAGCTGGAGGTAGCAATGCTTCTGAAATCAAGGGGCTAGAAGCCACAGGAGGGGAGGATGCTCAAATCCTGTTCAGCTGCTGTGAGAACAGGATGCTGGACTAGATGGGCCGATGGCTGATCCAATAAGCTCTTTAGAATTTCTCATGATGGCATCCGAAAATGCCAACGATGAGAGGAAAGGTGAAGAAAGGGGGAACAGCCTGAGTCTTTTACATAACTTGCTTGCAAAGGGATTGGGCAGAAAACCAACCCACCCGATATGTGTGGAGACCTTGTTGATGGAAGGTAGAGCTCAGTTTACCTGTTGGAGGAGCAACTTCCTCTTTGCTCCGCTCCTGAGCCCAGTGTCGGTTTCTCCTGAGCCCCTCTGTCCTTTTTTGATCCCTCTTAATGGGAAAATTAAATATGCTTTAAGGGCCGTGTAAGCAGGAAGGTCAATATTGACCAGCACCTGCTCAGTCAACAGAAGATTACAAGAGCCACCTTCCTGCAACAAGGTCTCCTGGAGCTGAGCCAGCTGGGAATATATTTCAGAGAATTGCAGTGGCATGTGTATTTATGTGTGTTCCTGGTGAATGTTCTGGAGCCTTGAGGGTTCCTTTTCTTTTGGGTGTATCAGAGATATTTTGCTGAGAAAACAGCTGCAAGGTTCATTCCCTGACTGGCTCTCTGTTGGCCTACTGGCTTTGAACAGGTCCATACTGGTTCTCTTGTGAGATCTTGGGTTTTGTGTGGGTTCTCATAGGCAGTTTCAACAGCAAGCCAACAGATCTGGGTTAAGGGCAGAGCTTCTCCATGTTCAGGATACCAACACAGCCCCATTGGGTAGATCTCATGCATCCCCTATAGAAGGTTCAACTTCAGTCCTCCATTCTGAGGCTTCTGAGATAGCAAAGACCACTGCAAGGCAGAGTAGAACCTAATTTGTTATCAACACAAAAATGTGATGCTTCAGTGTGCAGGGTCAGCCCATTGATCCGTGGCTGTATGATTATAGTTCGATAACAAATTATTTTGCATCCTTTCTTATTTACCCAGTTAGAGAGTGCAAGCTTGTAGGCAGGGATTCTCCCCACCGTTAAAAAAACCACAACTTTATTGAAAATTGTAAAAACATTTGCCAAACACAAAGTGTTGTCTCCCAAGACGAATGCATGTACAGATGTTAGGTCTTGTATGCAGCCATCCATACGGCATCAAAACAAACTTTTCTATTACAGATTAAGCTCACACCCACAGGATAGGCTTCAGTCTAAAGCGTTTAGGTCATTTCTCCATAGCGGTGTACTTTTAAGTCTTACTCTTCTTACTCACAACATATTATACCCTGCTCTCTATATAAAAAGGCCCTCAGATTGGCTTATAAAAGCTAGTACTAAGTCCTCGGTCCCTGACATCAAGCTCTAAAAAGGCACAACACACAAGGAAAGAGGAAGGTGAGAGGAGGAGGAAAAAGCAAATTCATGCAGAAGTTCTTAAAAGTTGCAGCTGATGCCCGTGGCAGTTCTTAGTGTCTTCACAGAATCATAGGACTTTGGAGTTGGGTCATCTAGTCCAGCCCGCTGCAATGCTGGATTCTAAAATTGCATTTTAACCTGTATTTTAAATTGGGTCCCCCCCTTCTCCCTCTCTTTCCCTCTAGTATGTTTTTACTGTGATTTTATTTTATTGGTGTTAGCTGTCCTGAGCCCGGCTCTGGCCGGGAGGGCGGGGTATAAATAAATTATTATTATTATTATTATTATTATTATTATTATTATTATTATTATTATTATTATTATTATTCCCTTGATAAAGAGCAGTCCTTCCCTTGAATCACCCCCCAGAGGTAGTGGACAGGGTCCAGGCCAGAAGGGCAGGGCACCTTGTACAGTACTTGAATTGGAAGGCACTTCATTACGACGATTGATTTATGAATGATGATGTAACTGCAGAGTTAAAACTGCGCGCAGAGCCCTCAGTGTAACCCAATGTCCTCTTTCTACCATCATTTCGCCCCCTGCAGGCCTGAATTCCATCAACCCCATGTCAAGCCTCCAGTACGCCATGATGGAAGATCCTGAGATCACCGAAGATTACATCGATTTGGATTTAAACGTAGGTTCCCTACACCCCACCCCAAGCCTGCGGGGCTCCCACTTAGCCTGGGAACCAGACCTCGCATGAACACTGATGTGCCATATAGCTCAGGAGCAGGACAGCTGCCCTGCATGTAGAAGGTCCCAGGAAGATCTCCAGGTAGGAGCGAGGAAGTCTTGTAGGAGCGAGGAAGGGCATTGTAGACCCGCCTTCCCCAACCTGGTGCCCAACAGGTTTTTTGGACCACAAGACATATCTGATGTAGCCAGCTGGACTCATAGTCCAAAATGACTGGAGGGGATCAGGTCGTAGAAGATGGATGGAAACAATATTGACGGATCCTCGGTTTGTCTTGCAGGATAACCTGGAAAATGATGACCAAAAGTCCAGATGTAGCATTATTATCAATTTACGACGGGGTAGAAGGTTCACAGGCTATGGAGAACTTGCTCACAAATCTATTGACAGCTGGATGAACTATGATAGCCAGGAAGTGGAAGGGGCAAGGGGAATATAAAATGGAAGAATGGTACAAGGAGGTGTGGGATACAGCTATTAACGATAAATTAGCGTGGGCCATTAAGGTAAGACGGGGAATATGCAGGAGAGATGATTTTGAGGAGATATGGAGAGTGTTTGTAGAGGCAGGAAATGCTTCTGCATACCAGTCGTTGGAAAACGCAGGAAGGGAGATGGCACTTAATTCTCTCTGTCTCTTTCCAAATCTCCGCAGGCTGTCATTGCGCTGATGGGGAAGCCAGTCGACTTCGAAACCGCCGGCCCTCTGCCCCCGTTCTCTCTGCCACCCCCAGAGACGGTTTCCGACGACTCCATGGTGAACATGGGCCTCTCGGAGCATCTCTTTGCCAGCCTTTTCGCCAGCCTGGAGCAATCGGGAACCCTGAACCTCCAAATCGGAGGCCAGTCGGTCAGTAGAGGGAGTGTGATTTGTGCGTAGTGAATACCACCCTAATCCGAGCCGAGCCCAAACCTGTTTATTTATTTCCCAACATTTATACCCTGCTTGATTGCAATACACACACACACACTCACACTCAAAGTGGTTTATGGAAAATATAAAACAATGGAATCACCAATGAGAAGAAGTCACAGCAATAATTTAATTATTTAAATATCCTTTATTCATAAAAAAAATATTTGCCTACAGCTGTGTGATTTACAAAAATCTATCAAAGCAGTTGCTTTTGTTGTTGTTGTTGATTATGTTTATTTAAATCCCTCCTTTTTCCCTGTCAAGGACTCGAAGTGGCTTACAGATAAAATAGAAACTGCTAAACACATAGGGAAACAATTTTTAAGAAGGAATTAAATACACACACACACACATGCAAGTTTAAACTTGCATGTGTTTGTGTGTGTGTGTGTGTGTGTGTGTGTGTATACACACACACACACACACACACACATACTATTCTAAAAGAAAAAAAAGTGTTTGCAGATAATGCAGAAATGGGACAGACTTCTGGAAACAGACAAACCTGGAATGCCCTAGACTCTCAGAGCAGGGGGACAGAGGAGAGACCCAAGCTGTTCCTAAGACCCGAGACTGAGAATTCTTTGCTTCTTTTCAGAGCCACCTCACCACCTCCATGCTGGAGCAGGCCATCCCCTCGGTAAGTAATGTCCAGGAACCAATGCAGGCCTGGCGAACCCTTTATTTGATTGAGGTATTTTAAGGTAAAGGTAAAGGGACCCCTGACAGTTAGGTCCAGTCGTGGCCGACTCTGGGGTTGCGGTGCTTATCTCGCTTTATTGGCCGAGGGAGCCGTCGTACAGCTTCCGGGTCATGTGGCCAGCATGACTAAGCCACTTCTGGCAAACCAGAGCAGCGCACGGAAACGCCGTTTACCTTCCCACCATTTACCTTCCCGCCGGAGTGGTACCTATTTATCTACTTGCACTTTGACGTGCTTTTGAACTGCCAGGTTGGCAGGAGCAGGGACTGAGCAACGGGAGTTCACCCCGTCGAGGGATCACCCCGTCGAGGGATTCGAACTGCCGACCTTCTGATTGGCAAGTCCTAGGCTCTGTGGTTTAACCCACAGCGCCACCCGTGGACCATAGCTGTCAACTTTTCCCTTTTCTTGCGAGGGATCCTATTCAGAGTAAAGGAATTTCCCTTTAAAAAGGGAAACATTGACAGCTATGCCAGGGATGGGGTACACATGGGCATGCAACTGCCTAATGGCATCTGCGTCACCCAGGGGATTGCAGCTGCAGAGATAAGAAAAGAAGAGTTGTTCCATTGTCTGGAGAGGTCGCTTCCTGGTTTGCATGGAGAAGCCATTTTCAACGGATCCCAGCGACGGAAGCGTGCAGCTGTATTGAGGCAGCGCCGGGTGTTGACATTTTGCGCCCCTAACAATTTTGTGCCCAGAGCAACCGCCCCTTGTGGTCCCCCCCACTACGTCATTGGGTAGAGCGTCTCTGCCAGGGCTAAAGGGGCCTAATTCTGCATAAGGCAGCTTCAGGTGTGCGATGGGCCGCAACAATGCAAATAACACCCCCCTCCTTCCATTCCCACTATAGATCTCAAAGCGTTACCCCCAGGCTGTTGCCTTGATGCTCAACGTGGTGGTCAGCAAGCTCCCCATCATCAGCTTCCATGAGGGCGCAGCGATCCTGCGCCTCAGTCCCGCCATCCAGGTGGGCGTGGCTGAATCCGGATCTTTCCAACAGTCGCAGGCGCTCTTCACCCTGGGCGTGGTAAGTAAAAGCACCTAGCCTTCGTTTCCTTGTTCTCCTGCCTTGGTGACTTGCAGCTCTCAGGGACATGACGGCTCGCTCGCCACGAAGGTTGGATGTTGAAGCTCTTGCTGGACAACAGCCGTTGTGCTGGGCTCCATCTGAATGCAGCTGGGACGAGTCTCGCACTGCAAATGCACACCTGTGTGTGAACCGCGATCTACAATGGTTGTGCATCCATATGGATCTCCTAAGGGACCATCTCTGGGCTGCATCAATAGGAGTATAGCATCTAGATCAAGGGAAGTAATAGTGCCACTGTATTCTGCTCTGGTCAGACCTCACCTGGAGTACTGTGTCCAGTTCTGGGCACCACAGTTCAAGAAGGACACGGACAAACTGGAACGTGTCCAGAGGAGGGCAACCAAAATGGTCAAAGGCCTGGAAACGATGCCTTATGATGAACGGCTAAGGGAGCTGGGCATGTTTAGCCTGGAGAAGAGGAGGTTAAGGGGTGATATGATAGCCATGTTCAAATATATAAAAGGATGTCATATACAGGCGGGAGAAAGGTTGTTTTCTGCTGCTCCAGAGAAGCGGACACGGAGCAATGGATCCAAACTACAAGAAAGAAGATTCCACCTAAACATTAGGAAGAACTTCCTGACAGTAAGAGCTGTTCGACAGTGGAATTTGCTGCCAAAGAGTGTGGTGGAGTCTCCTTCTTTGGAGGTCTTTAAGCAGAGGCTTGACAACCATATGTCAGGAGTGCTCTGATGGTGTTTCCTGCTTGGCAGGGGGTTGGACTCGATGGCCCTTGTGGTCTATTCCAACTCTATGATTCTATGATTCTATGATTCTATCTCACCTCATATATCCCTGCGCCGCAGCTATGTTCCTCAGATGAAGGCACTGCTGAGAGCACCATGTGACCTAGGGATGTGCTTAGTATGTACTAGAACCTGGGCTTTTAGTGTTGCAGCTCCAGCCCTCTGGAATGAGTTGCCAGCTCAAATAAGACAAGTGTGTAGCACATTGATATTTTATGCATTGTCCTCTTGCAAATCAAGCAAGTGATGCATCTAAGCAGAAGTCTCCTCTTGAAGTCTGACCTGGTCATTTTAGGGAAAATTAATTGTACTATTGTAGAAACGAGGCTATTTCTTTTAGTTTACCAAGTCTGCAATTTTTATTTACAGTCTGTATTTTATCTTACTATCTGCCTATTTGGCAGCTTTCAATTGTCAAGTGGTTTATAAATATTTGCACTTGTCCATCGACACTCAGGAGACTGAGTGTGCCTACCCAGGTAGGATTTTAAAATATAGGATTTCTGCTCTCAGTGGGCAATGGGTTGGGCGAGCTGTGGGTGGGTCAGGGAGCTGAAGCAAGCTGCACAGGTGGGGTGTGTGTGTGCGGCAGGTTGGGTGAGGTGTAAAAGGAAGAGGGTGTGGGGTGTGTGTGACAAGCAACACAATCACAGGAGGCAGCTCCTATTATTACTACAGTTGTGCCTTGGTTGTGGAACGCCTTGGTACTCGTACGTTTTGGCTCCCGAACTTTCGAAACCCGGAAGTGAGTGTTCCGGTTTTTGAACTTTTTTTGGAAGCCGAACGTCCGATGCGGCTTCCGCTATTGTTTCCAGTGCGCCTGCGCAATCGGAAGCCAATCAGAAGCCGCACCTTGATTTCGGAAGTCGAACAGACTCCCTGAACGCATTCTGTTCAAAAACCAAGGTACGACTGTACAGTCATACCTCGGGTTGAAGTTGCTTCAGGTTGAGCGCTTTCGGGTTGAGCTCCGCGGCGTCCTGGAAGTAACGGAATGCGTTACTTCTGGGTTTTGCCACTCGTGCATGTGCAGACGGTCAAAATGATGTCATGCGCATGTGCGGAAGCAGCAAAATGCGACCCACACAAGCACAGATGCGCAGTCGTGGGTTGCATTCACTTCAGGATGCAAACAGGGCTCCAGAATGGATCCCGTTCGCATCCTTAGGTACCAATGTATATTAAGGTAAAGGTAAAGGGACCCCTGACCATTAGGTCCAGTCACGGACGACTCTGGGGTTGCGGCGCTCATCTTGCTTTATTGGCCGAGGGTGCCGGTGTTTGTCCGCAGACAGCTTCTGGGTCATGTGGCCAGCATGACTAAGCCGCTTCTGGAGAACCAGAGCAGCGCACGGAAACGCCGTTCACCTTCCCGCCAGAGCGGTACCTATTTATCTGCTTGCACTTTGATGTGCTTTTGAACTGCTAGGTTGACAGGAGCAGGGACCGAGTAACGGGAGCTCACCCCGTCGCGGGGATTCGAACCGCCGACCTTCTGATCGGCAAGTCCTAGGCTCTGTGGTTTAACCCACAGCGCCACCCGCGTCCCACCACTGTATATTACTACAGTGGTGCCCCGCAAGACGAATGCCTCGCAAGACGAAAAACCCACTAGACGAAAGGGTTTTCCGTTTTTCGATGCGCTTCGCAAGACAATTTCCCCTATGGGCTTGCTTCGCAAGACGGAAACGTCTTGCGAGTCTTGCGATTTTTTCCGCTCCCCCCCCTTTTCTAAGCCGCTAAGCCGCTAATAGCCTTTTAGCTGCTAAGTCACTAAGCCTTTAATAGCTGCTAAGCCGCTAATAGCCTTTTAGCCGCTAAGCCTTTAATAGCCGCTAAGCCGCTAAACCGCTAATAGTTCTAATCCACTAAGCCGCTAATAGGGTTGCTTCGCAAGACGAAAAAACCGCTAGACGAAGAGACTCGCGGAACGGATTAATTTCATCTTGCGAGGCACCACTGTATTACTATTGCTATTACTATTAAAATTTGAATACCACCCTTCATTTGAAGATCATAGCATGGTTCACAACATAAAAGTATTATAAACAAACAAGGAAACAAACAAACAAACGAAGGATAGAGCCTTTGTAGCTTTCTCTCATGAAAACGATCCCTTCCCGGTCTTCTGTTTGCAGGACCTGACCTTAGCTGTCAAGCTGGATGTCACCATTACAAGTCTGCATCTGACAGTCGCCATCCATGGGTGAGTTCAGCCAGACATTTTACTTTCCTTACCATTTTACTTCCTGCCTCACCCCCCACCCTGCCTGATGAGGGCCAACTGTTTTCTGCTTCCATTGTGTCGAAGGAGGAAAGGGACACTCCAGTCCCCGTCCTTTCCTCAGGGACCTGATGGACATGAGTGTCCAGTTCAGTGGTGCAGCTGATGCCATCATGGCTCATGTCGTTCTGCTTTGTCTTGCAGAGATGTCGGTCTGGAGGTGGAGTCATCCAGCGTGGAGATAACAGAGGTACGCCATCTGCCTTTTGCCTTCCTTGCTGCGCTCCATGGACGTAGCCAGGATTTTTGCTTGGGGGGGATTTAGCTGGGGTGGTGGTGGTTTGCTGTGTATTTTACGCCCATGTTGTGCTCCCAAGTGGGTCCCATAGCTGTTCTGAGCCTGTTTAGGCCACGTCTTCTGTAGCATCCCAAGACTCTAGTGGGCTCTGGGTGCCTGAGCACCCACAAAAAAATTGTTGTGGGTGCTCAGCTCCCACACCGCAGGGTCCCTGACGCAACCTCTGAGGTTCTACAGCAGGGGTCAGCAAAATTTTCTCTGGCCGGCTTTCAACAAAATATTAAAATACAGTAATGCACCAAACATTAAAAGCTTCCCTAAACAGGGCTGCCTTCAGATGTATCCTAAAAGTCTGGTAGTTGTTGTTCTCTTTGACATCTGGTGGGATTCCAGATGTGTAAAAGTTGTGTAAAAGCCCCAGGTCTGACCCTTAGAGTCATCACTAACTTTTGGCCTCTCCTACTGTACGTTGATCCTCTGTGTCGTTTCACCAGTAATGAATTGTAGCCTCTCTGCAGACGGTTTTTTCATTCTTACTCTGTGCGCACGTGTATCCGGGGGTCAGGTGGCCCAAACCTCCCTTGCTTATGGGGGAAGGACCACTGGGCAGTGGGTGGCACACCCGTTTTGCTTGCAAGAAGTCACAGGTTCACTTCCTGGCAGCATAATAATAATAATAATAATAATAATAATAATAATAATTTATACCCCGCCCATCTGGCTGGGTTTCCCCAGCCACTCTGGGCAGCTACCAACCGAATATTAAAAACGCAATACAGCATTAAACATTAAAAACGTCCCTAAACAGGGCTGCCTTCAGATGTCTTTTAAAAGTAAGATAGTTGTTTATTTCCTTGACATCTGAAAGGAGGGCGTTCCGCAGGGCGGGTGCCACTACCGAGAAGGCCCTCTGCCTGCTCCCCTGAACCTCGCTTCTCGCAGGGAGGGAACCACCAGAAGGCCCGCTGCGCTGGACCTCAGTGTTTGGGCTGGACAACAGCATCTGCTGAATGACAGCATCTGCTGGTAGGGCTGTGAAGGAGCCCTGAGTCTACAACCCTGGGGAGTCGCTGCAAGACATGGAAGAATCTGTCCATTTCGGCTGCTACGGTTTCTCTTTCTTCCATTCTTAAATTCAGTTCTCCACATTTTGCAGCAATTTGTGATGTTTCATAAAGTGAAACTTCTCTAGCATCTTAGTGCAAATTTTGTCTAATAAACACATTTTTATATGCAGTTTTGACCGAAGAGGCATTTTTTGCAAGCAATTTCCCCACATGCAATGTATTTTTTGACTCTTATGTCTTCATTTTCATGCACACTCCCCCTTCACCACATGCATTCTTGTAAACGTTGGTTGCTTTGAGAACTGCATTGCAAAATTCAGGCGAGTGCGGATTTCAAAGCCTAGTCCTGTGTTTCGGTCTGCCTATTGTTTCTGAATGTGTGAATTGGATAGAATAGGCTTTCGGTGCTTCGTCAATCAAATTTCTTCCCCATCCCTAGTTGCTGTCAGTCAGAGCAGATGAAATTGTGCTAGGAAGACCGGTGGTCTGACTCTGCACAAGGGAGCTTCCTTTGCTCCTCTGTGCTCACTCATGTCCAGATCTGGGACCAACCCATTGCCTTTTCTCTCCCTGACAGATCTCCCATTTGAGACGTGTGGTCCTCTCTGAATTTCAGGATGCTTTCCTGGCTCACGTCAACGGTAATGCAGGCGAATCGCTTCAACAGCCGCTCCACTGAGGTCCTAGGAGCTCAGCACCGAGAGGGAGGGGGGCTGTGTGAAGAACATGGGGCCATGCCCCACAGTTGCCCCATCAAGTTGGGGGTGTTGACCGTGTTGTCGTTTTCCCTTTGCAGCTGCTCTGAGAGTGGGGATCTCTCTTCCCAAGCTCAACAACGTCCAGTACATCGAGCCTGAGATCGAGATTCATGAGGTGAGACTCCTTGGGCTGCGCTGCCTCCGTCCTTTTCTTCAGCCCCACTTATTTAGCTAAGACATTCCCAAATCACCTGCCTGAGGGTTTCCCCACAATGGGCATCTGGTTGGCCACTGTGAGAACAGGATGTGGGACTAGATGCTGGGCCCATTGGCCTGGTGCAGCTGATGTTCTTCTGAGTGGTCCATGATGAACACAACAGCTGAAGATGCTCAAGATCTTCTCCTTAAACACTGAGCATAACTGAGGTCAGATTGACCCACCTTTGGAAAACATGGGAGCCTGTCCATAGTAGTAGCAATAATAATAATAATTATTTATTATTTATACCCCACCCATCTGGCTGAGTTTCCCCAGCCTCTCTGGGCAGCTCCCAATTGAGTGTTAAATACAATACAGCATTAAATATCAAAAACGTCCCTAAACAGGGCTGCCTTCAGATGTCTTTTAAAAATAAGATAGCTGCTTGTTTCCTTCACATCTGCTGGGAGGGCATTCCACAGGGCGGGTGCCACCACCGAGAAGGCCCTCTGCCTGGTTCCCTGTAGCTTTGCTTCTCGCAATGAGGGAACCGCCAGAAGGCCCTCAGAGCTGGACCTCAGTGTCCAGGCAGAACGATGGGGGTGGAGACGCTCCTTCAGGTATACTGGACCAAGGCCGTTTAGGGCTTTAAAGGTCAGCACCAACACTTTGAATTGTGCTTGGAAATGTACTGGGAGCCAATGCAGATCTCTCAGGATCTGTGTTATGTGGTCTTGGCGGCCGCTCCCAGTCACCAGTCTAGCTGCCACATTCTGGATTACGTAATTGCAGTTTCCAGGTCACCTTCAAAGGTAGCCCCACGCAGAGCGCATTGCAGTGGTCCAAGCAGGAGATAACCAGAGCATGCACCACTCTGGCGAGACAGTTTGTTGGCAGGGAGGGTCTCATCCTGCATACCAGATGGAGCTGATAAACAGCCGCCCTGGACACAGAATTGACCTGCGCCTCCATGGACAGCTGTGAGTCCAAAATGACTCCCAGGCTACGCACCTGGTCCTTCAGGGGCACAGTTACCCCATTCAGGACCAGGGAGTCCTCCACACCCGCCCGCTTCCTGTCCCCCCTCCTGTCTGGGCAGAACGATGGGGGTGGAGACGCTCCTTCAGGTATACAGGACCGAGGCCATTTAGGGCTTTAAAGGTCAGCACCAACACTTTGAATTGTGCTCGGAAACGTACTGGGAGCCAAATGTTGTTGGACCACATACGACTCCCATCATTGCTGCCCCTTGGCCATGCTGGTTGGGCCGATGGGATTTGGAGTGCAACGCCATCTGAAGGGGCACTGCGTTGGCTCCTGAGTGCCATCTTGCACCCAGTCTCCTGAGACCCAGAAATAAACTGCTTCTGTGTAGGATAATTTGAACACCTTTCCATATTGTTCCTCTACCCAAGATCCCTCTGGCAGCATGTATTGACTCTCTTCTTGCCTTTTAACTTACAGGGTTATGCTCAGGTCAACTGTGACCTTGACTACCAGCCCTGAGCTGAAAAGAAGAGCACAGAGTCCTCCTCTGCAAGGCACATTTATCTCTGCTCTTTGCACCTGCAAATCCTTTCGCTTTTGAATGAAGGAGAGTCTACCTTTCTTTGCTGCATGACACAGAGGAAACACACCTGGTGGTTTGGCAGCAGGCAATGAACAGGGGTGCAATCTGGAACTCAGAAATAAGGCCTGCCAATTTAAAGGAAACTTACTTCCCAGTAACGCACGGGTTCATGCATTCATTAGGTGTTCTGCTTTCTCAATTCTTTTCCTGTAAATGTTGTTGAGTGAAATAAATACTATGGGCAGCAATCGAGCCAAAGCAAAGTGTGATGATTTCAGTGGATTCTTAACTTTTCCTGAGGAAATCAATGGGATTTGCAAGTGCTGAAATGCAACTGGATCGTGTCCATCATTTTGCCTCATTAAAATACTCTTTCTGATCTCAATTGGTTGGGGTGTTGCAGCCGTTTTCAGAATGAAATAGCCAACCATCATGCTCTGCAGGGTTTTATTTTATTTTTTTAAATAATATTTTATTAGGATTTTCCAAAAAGTTGACAACCAACAAAAATCAACAAAAATCACAAAAAACTGCAGGGTTTTAGCCAATGAAGTTTTCCAGTTACAGCACAAGGGCTTTCGCCTGCACAGTGGGACTTCCTCTTCCCATACACCCCATATCTATTTTAGGGGTTCCCCCAGTCCCTAGTTTTCCTGGTGGGAGATGTATAAGGCCCAGAGTTAAAACACGAGAGGGCCACGTCTGGCTCCTTTGCAGAGGGTGCTCAAGAGGAACCCTTGAGTGGATCTTGGCCATGCCTGATTCACAAGTTGGATTATAGCACCCCGCGCTCCATGTGCAGCTGGCTCCCTCCACATGCTGCTCCCTCCTTACTTTTAAAAAGCACACGGTGGCATTTTTA
The DNA here is from genome assembly GCF_964188315.1 of Podarcis muralis. Lineage (NCBI taxonomy): Eukaryota > Metazoa > Chordata > Lepidosauria > Squamata > Lacertidae > Podarcis > Podarcis muralis. The sequence goes on from NC_135659.1 coordinate 99,600,038, forward strand.
TTTTCCAGGTGTTTTAGGGGGCTCACAACCGTCTCCTCCCCTGGGTCTCCTTCCACTCTAATCCCAACATCTTTCCCCTTCGTCTTTGCTTACAGCAGCCCTTGCGCCAGACAGTGATGCAAAGAGTTGCTGTGTAAATGACGACATTAGTCACGTAATAGTGAAGGGCGCTTATGGTTTAATACCCCCCTGGAGCCCATAGCCGGGAGAGTAACTCTCCGCAGGGGCCCACAGCAGTCGTTGCGTTGATGTCTTATGGATATCAGCCCTGAAATACCAAATGCAGCGGCTGTTTCTGGTTGCGGCCAAAGGAGCCAAAGCAGTCGCAAGGATCACTGGCAGCATCACAAAACAGAAACACCCTCTGGCTGTTGAGGAAAGCGAAGAAGTTTTATTGTGAAGAGAGACACCGTGAGCGTAGAATATCACCCACAATCCAGCGCTCAAAGCTTAAAAAGCACCTAAATTGTACCAGTGACTGTGGGACAGCAAACCTTAGTTGACACCTGTCTATCTCGGGAGACAATGGAGAAGGGCATGAAGTTTAACAAGTGCCTTTGAATAAGGTCATTTGAAAACTGTGCATTTCAAACTATTGTTTTCTCCCTCTGGTGCGATTCCTCTGATTCATAGAGTTGAGTGGTGAAGGTCATACCTCAGGTGGAGGCTTGCATGTTTGAATGCCACCCCCCCCCCCAAAAAAAATTGTGCCTCCCTCCCTGCACACAGAAATGTAGCATGCCAAGGAGAAGCCTATGCTGAACTCTTCATTTCAACCTGCTAGCTTTCTGTGCCTAGGGAGATGCTCTGTTTCCATAGGAGAGCTCTAAGATGTGAGATCTTTCACCTGCAGTCTGGTGAAAGCTACCTGGTCTTCTGTGTTTTATGCTGCTGCTCCTTTGCATTGGACCCGCAGCCTAACACAGAGAAGATGAGTTTGGATTTGATATCCTGCTTTATCACTACCCTAAGGAGTCTCAAAGCGACTAACAATCTCCTCCCTCTGTGAGGTGAGTGGGGCTGAGAGACTTCAAAGAAGTGTGACTGGCCCAAGGCCACCCAGCAGCTGCATGTGGAGGAGCGGGGAAGCGAACCCGGTTCACCAGATGCCAGGGAACTGCCATCGGAGCCAGAGGCGGAGGGAAGGCTCCAGAGGGATGCCGGAGAGGGTCCCAGTAGGGAGAGAGGCAGCCCATCTGATGGGGAAGGAAATCAGCGTAGCACCAGTGGAGAAGGGGGGCAGATGGGGGGATCGGCGAGGGGGCTCCAGGACTCCTCGCCGGAGACCAGCGGGGAGAGCACGGGTCCTCCGCTGCCCACACCCTCCCTGCGCAGAAAACTTCTGCGCAGGGAGAGTAGGAGGAGACTAGGCGTCAAAGAACTTATTTGCTGGAAGAAGTTCAAGAAACGCCCACTGACTGATTCTGCCAGCGATTGAGACAGTCACGGGTGAGAGGCTGTCCAGACAGAAAGGGTTCACCCAGGTAACCTAGCTAGGAGTGGCGACAACTTACGCACGAGCAACCCCCTAGAACCATTACAACAGATTACGAGACTACCGCTCTGAACCACTACACCACGCTGGCTCTCTGAAGCACACTGAAGCACATTCAGACCCAGACACATGCTAAAATTCAGCATGGGTTTGCAATGCCAAACTTAAGAGTCCACTCTTACCTTTCTAATATTATTTTTTGTATCCATCTTTTCCGTTAATGGAAAACACCCGAGGCCTAACCACCTACAGACTATGCAAAGACTCCTGCCTCCTATTTGAGAGTGTCCTGCTACTAGCATCTAGCATTTGTGCAAATCACCCTCAACTTGACCCCAGGCAGGAAACAAAGTGCAAAATGTTATTGTTGTTTTTATTATTATTATTATTATTATAATTTATATACTGCCCTATACCCGGGGGTCTCAGGGCGGTTCACAGTTAGGAAAATAAAGGATAAGATAGGTATAGGTTCTTCTTTCTTGCTAAGATATCCCTCTTGCCTTCCTGCCGCAGCCGAAACCAGGTGGAATGTCTTCAGATGCGAGGTCCCCTTGGCCATCTCACACACACAGTGCCAGCATCCCCTGCAGATGTTGGAAAAGCGAAAAGTTTAGCTCATTGTCTCCCATAAATAACAGACGGTGACATCTGGGAGAAAAGAATTTTCTCTTGGGAGAAAAGCAATGACAAACCTGCATCCTAAAATGCAGAGACATCACCTTGCCAACAAAGGTCCTTATAGTTAAAGCTATGGTTTTCCCAGTAGTGATGTATGGAAGTGAGAGCTGGACCATAAAGAAGGCTGATCGCCGAAGAATGGATGCTTTTGAATTATGGTGCTGGAGAAGACTCTTGAGAGTCCCATGGACTGCAAGAAGATCAAACCTCTCCATTCTGAAGGAAATCAGCCCTGAGTGTTCATTGGAAGAACAGATCCTGAAGCTGAGGCTCCAATACTTTGGCCACCTCATGAGAAGAGAAGACTCCCTGGAAAAGACCCTGATGCTGGGAAAGATGGAGGGCACAAGGAGAAGGGGACGAGATGGTGGGTCAGTGTTGTTGAAGCTACCAGCATGCGCTTGACCAAACTGTGGGAGGCAGTGGAAGACAGGAGTGCCTGGCATGCTCTGGTCCAGGGGGTCACAAAGAGTTGGACACGACTAAGCGACTAAACAACAACAACTTCCATAAATAAATGGTGGGGATCGTATTAGGACAGGCCTACATAATTTAGGAAGAATCTGAGTGCTGGAGGAAGTCCTAAGCAGTGAAGAGCAGAAGATCTAGGAGTCTTCATGTCTTCTCTCTGCATTCCAGCCCATGGAAACTAGGGATAGAAGAATCTATCCATTTCAATTCCTCTCCATTTTTCATTTTCCCCAATCAGCTATCCACATCAGTTTGTAATTTTATTTAAAGTCCTCCTGCTGGGAATTTCTGGGAATCGCAGCAGGGGAGAGTGCGCTTTTGCTTGGATCCTGCTGGCTTGGCCGCTGTGGGGTAGACTGCTGTGAGAACAGGCTGCTGGACTCGTATGGAAACGTACTGGGAGCCAATGTTGGTCTTTCAGGACCGGTGTTATGTGGTCTCGGCAGCCACTCCCAGTCACCAGTCTAGCTGCCACATTCTGGATTAGTTGTAGTTTCCGGGTCACCTTCAAAGGCAGCCCCACATAGAGTGCATTGCAGTAGTCTAAGCGGGAGATAACCAGAGCATGCACCTCTCTGGCGAGACAGTCTGCGGGCAGGTAGGGTCTCAGCCTGCATACCAGATGGAGCTGGTAGACAGCTGCCCTGGACACAGAATTGACCTGCGCCTCCATGGACAGCTATGAGTCCAAAATGACTCCCAGGCTGCGCACCTGGTCCTTCAGAGGCACAGTTACCCTATTCAGGACCAGGGAGTCCCCCACACCAGCCCGCCCCCTGTCCCCCCAAAACAGTACAGTCATACCTCGGGTTACAGATGCTTCGGGTTGCGCGATTTTGGGTTCCACACCGCACCAAACCCAGAAGTACTGGAATGGGTTACTTCAAGGTTTCGGCACTTGCGCATGCGCAGAAGTGCTAAAACACGCTTTGGGCATGCACAGAAGTGCCAAATCGCGACCTGCACATGTGCAGACGTGGCACTGCGGATTGCGAACACTGCAGGTTGCGAACGTGCTTCCCGAACGGATCACGTTCGTAACCCGAGTGTCCACTGTACTTCTGTCTTGTCAGGATTCAACCTCAATCTGTTAACCTCCATCTTATGCTATTATTATGGGATATGCATCTCCATCCAGAGCCACTAGTTCTTACTCATAGTTTACCACAGCTAGAGCTGAATCAGGGCTACGCTGTAGAGAACAGGGTCTGCTAGGGAAGTAATATATAAGGAATATTTCTCTTGGAAAGCAGATTATCTGGCTGGTCCAGTATGGAAAAGCATCTTACGTGTGGGATTTGCTAATGGGGAGAACATGGAGCAGAGAGTCCAGTCACATTTGGATGCGAGGCTGGAGGGAAGGTACCAGTGGCAGACTTACCTGCGTAAAGTGAATCGCTGGATAATTCCAGCGAATGTGCAGCACTGGAGGCAGAGGGATCCCGACGTCCAGGCACTCTGAAAAAAGCAACCAGAATAAGCACAATAGCAAAGAAGAGCAGAGAGGAGCATTTTCTTTTGGTCATGTCTGAGCCATAGTCTAGACCAGCATTCCCAAAACTTTTCATTGGCCTAGGCAAGTCAAACCGCGGCATTAGCAACACTGAAGTGACCTCCCCGAGTGTGATGGCCTGGGACTCTGGCTCGGACTCAGACCCAGAGGAGTCTCAGTCCGCACCGGATCCTTTGCCTCAGGCATCATCTGAACCAAGTCTGGGGCCTGATCCTGAAGAGCCCCAGTCCACACAGGTTCCCCTGCAACAAGCACCAGCTGGGCCGAGTCAGGGGCCTGAGCTGCCCTGGCTCCAGATGCGGGGATGACCTCGTTGCCTCCAGCTGAGCCATCACTTACAGCTGCTCCACTACCAGTTGGGTCAGGAGAGGCTGAGGTGGCCTCTGGGTCTAGTAACCCATCGATGTCTCCCGAGCTGCAGAGACTCAGGTCTGAGAGAAGGAGAGACCTGAGTACTCGCAGGAGGAGTGCTCGCCTTCGGATGAGGCAGGGAGGTGAGTCACTGGGGGATCAGGACCGCCCTGACAGAGATAAAAGGCTGCTGGACCCTGCCCCAGGTTGCGGGAGCAACATTGCTGCTTGCCTGAACCTGCCTGTGATCCTGTGCCTGACCTCGCCTGGTTTCCTGCCTCGTGTCCTGGCTTGGCCCTGTTTAACTGACTCCTTGTGGAACCCTTGGATTCGGGACCGGACCTGGACCACGTTACTCGGGTTACCCCTGAGCCCAGCACACCGGGGCACAAGCCTGGGCAGTGTCCCCGGAGGTCCTGGGATGCTCACACAACAAGACCGCCCTCTCACCCTCACTGATGTGGTCTAAAGGGAAGCAGAACAAGACCTTTGGCATCAGTTGGGCTGCAGGAGTTGCCGAAAGGAGGCGTACAAGGCACCATCCAAATCCACATACAAAGAAACGCACCAACAAAAATGGAGGATACGTTTTTTTAAAAACCAGAAGCATTTTTACTTGGTATTATAGGTCAGGACATTAATAGGCAAGATGTTAAATTGTTTTTATAGGCAACAACTGCGGCAAGAGTATTGTTAGCCCAGAAATGGAAACAAGAAGAAATTCTGACGAAAGAAGAACGGCAGATGAAAATAATGGACTATGCAGAATTAGATAAAATGACAGGAAGGATTCGAAACCTGCAGGACCAGAGATTTACAGAAGATTGGAAGAAGTATATGAACTACAGTGGTGCCCCGCAAGACGAATGCCTCGCAAGACGAAAACTCGCTAGACGAAAGAGTTTTCCATTTTTTGAGTCGTTCCGCAAGACAAATTTCCCTATGGGCTTGCTTCGCAAGACGAAACGTCTTGCGAGTTCTTGTGAGTTTGTTTCCTTTTTCTTAAAGCCGCTAAGCCGCTAAGCCGTTAATAGCCGCTAAGCCGCTAATAGCCGTGCTTCGCAAGACGAAAAAACCGCAAGACGAAGAGACTCGCGGAACGGATTAATTTCGTCTTGCGAGGCACCACTGTATTTGAAAAGCAATTGTAACCAACAAATTACGCTAGTAGGACTACAAGAAGTTTTGTAAGGAGGAATATATGAAGTGCTACAAAGTAGATAAAGAATAGAGATATTGGTTTCTGAGTTTGAAATGTAACAGGGAAAATAAGAAATGTATACTAAGAGATTACATTGGAAAATTTTCAGACAGGACTGATGGAAGTAAAAAAAAATGAATAAGATGTAAAAATATGTTTAATTACTGTTGAAAATGGTATGTTAAAAAAACTAATAAAAGTTTATATATAAAAAAAAACAAAAATGGAGAATCTAAACGCTCTTATGCACCGGTGTTGCAGTTGTGGCTCCATGAACATGGGAAGGTTGAGATTGGTATTAGAGCTTATCCGTACTTCATCTCGTCCTGCTGCTTTCTCTGAGGAAAACTGCTCTTTCGTGCTCCATCGGAGCAAACAGCTATTTGAATTTTCTCCAGATTGCCGTTTGCTCTGATTTAGAGCTAAGGAGTGGGTTTTCCCTGGAAAGTCAAAGTGTGAGAGGGCTTTTCATGTATAGAGGGTGTGTCAGAGATGGAATTTGAGCTGCCTTACCGTTGACTTTTGGCACAAATGTTTCTGCTATAAGCAACTTCATCAACTTCACGAGGACAGAGACCTGTAAGACAGAACAGCGGAGGCAGTGATCTAGGAATCAAACTGGCAGAGGATGTATGTGCCATCACAAGGCGGATTCACACTGGATCCGGCTCAAGAGGGTGCATGGGCTGGGGCTGTTTGCTTTCTGTCAGTGCAAATGACCTCCTCAACAACTGCTTCTTGTGAGATGAGTTGATAGATCCCCATGGAGGATTTAAGTCTCGAGTGGTTTGCAATGCCTCCATAACCAACATCTCTCCAGGAAATACGATCTAGAGAATATTGTGTCAATTGCATGGCAGCAAAAAAGGGTCCTCCAGTGGAATTCATTCAGAGTCAGGATCCTTTCCATCCGCAGCTTAGCAGTCGCTTCTTTGGCTCCGAATACCCACCCACACCACTTTAGCATTTAGGCAGCTATTCCCAGGTTTGCACTCTCGGGGCATTTGCAGCAACAGTAGACCACTCCCCCTCCACCAGTTTATGTACCTCCCCCCCCAAAGGACTGTGTGCATGCAGCCAGAGACTATACCTGCATGGAAACTGCCTCTGCTCCTCCCTCTTCAGTCCCCTCCTGGTACTGGGATACTGTGGTGCAGGAGAGGGAGGGGAAGAACCTGGCCCTTCACTTGCCTGACCTGCTTCCTCCTCCTCTTCTGACCCATCCTGTGCCCCACCTTCTGGCTCTGAAGCTTCCCCTGCCTCCGACTCTTGTCTCCTGGCTGGTACACTTCCCTACAAATCACTGGCCCCCTCTCCTGAGTCAGAGACCTGCCCCTACCCCCCTGAAGCTCTCTGGAGCCAAACTTCATCTCCCTTCCACAAACACTGCTCCACCTCTCTGATTTGCCTGGCTTCCCATGGCCAAGATGAAGCTTCTAGAACAGGCATAGGCAAACTCGGCCCTCCAGGTGCTTTGGGACTACAACTCCCATCATCCCTAGCTAACAGGACCAGTGGACAGGGATGATGGGAGTTGTAGTCCCAAAAAACATCTGGAGGGCCGAGTTTGCCTATGCCTGTTCTAGGGGGTCCCCTATTTAAGCAAATGTTTGCGTGTCAGATTGTTCTGTCTCTCTGTCTCTCTGTCTAGCTAGCTGTGTCTCTATTTCTTCTACTTTAATACTGTACCCAATTCTTGTCCCTATGGAAGGTGCAATCAAGGCGTCAAATCAATTCGGTCAATCACTAAATGGAAAAGAGCTTACGTTAACAGGTCCAACTTGGGAAGAAACCAGGAGCAGCTCAAGACTGTGGAAAGAAGAAGTTGTACATAAGGGTCAAGAGAGACATCATGGAGGACCCAAGTGAGCCAGTTACATCCCAAAAGAAAGGACAGACGTGACAATTCACATCATGCTGCCTCCCAGGACTGGCCAAAATAGGAAACTGCTGGACGCCCAGCCACACAGGCAACTAATCCAGAACGCGGCAGCTAGACTGGTGACTGGGAGCGGCCGCCAAGACCACATAACACCAGACTTGAAAGACCTACACTGGCTCCCAGGACGTTTCCGAGCACAATTCAAAGTGTTGGTGCTGACCTTTAGAGCCCTAAACGGCCTTGGCCCAGTAGACCTGAAGGAGCATCTCCAGCCCCATCGTTCTGCCTGGACACTGAGGTCCAGCTCCGAGGGCCTTCGGGCGGTTCCCTCGCCGCGAGAAGCCAAGTTACAGGGAACCAGGCAGAGGGCCTTCTTGGCAGTGGCTCCCGCCCTGTGGAACGCCCTCCCACCAGATGTCAAAGAGAACAACAACTACCAGACTTTTAGAAGACATCTGAAGGCAGCCCTGTTTAGGGAAGCTTTTAATGTTTAATAGGTTTTGTATTTTAATATTCTTTTGGAAGCCGCCCAGAGTGGCTGGGGAAGCCCAGCCAGATGGGCGGGGTATAAATAATAAATTATTATTATTATTATTATTATTATTATTATTATTATTATTATTAGGAAGGCTCTTTATCCCAATAGACCAGAGTAAGTGAGGTGATATCCCTTGAGACTTATAAAGTCTTCTGGTTCCAGGTCAGGCTTGCTTTCTGGTCTGGACAAGATTGTTGGGTTTCTTTCACTCCAAGCTCAACCGCACAGCAGCAGGGCCTGACTGCAGCCGACGGGAGCTATAGGACAAAAGATCTGGAGGGCACCAGGTTGGGGAAGTCTGCTCTATTGAAGGACCACACATATCTGCTATTGGGTCCCTGAAGCACAGATTCACACAAAGCGGCAAAACGTCCTTGCAGGTTATTAACAGGATTTTTATTTGAAGTGCATATGCAAAACAAAGGTACAGGGTGATCAGTACGCAACCTGCACACAGTAGTCAGGGTGCGCCCCCTTTATATAGATTTGCAGAATAGAATACCACCTGATCTCCTGTAAGCCACCTGATTTCTTGTAAGCCGAAAGTTATGGCAACTTCCTATGTCCTTACATGGGCTTGCCCCCCCTTTTCCTTCCTGCACCAGCCTCTCTACGCCATGAGCCTCAACACGTGTTCAAATGTAAATAATAATAATAATAATAATAATAATAATAATAATAATAATAATAATAATAATTTATTATTTGTACCCCGCCCATCTGGCTGGGTTTCCCCAGCCACTCTGGGCAGCTTTCATAGAAACCAAAGATACAGTAAAATATCACAGATTAAAAACTTCCCTGAACAGGGCTGCCTTAAGATGTCTTCTGAATGTCAGGTAGTTATTTATCGCTTTGACATCTGATGGGAGGACGTTCCACAGGGCGGGCGCCACTACCGAGAAGGCCCTCTGCCTGGTTCCCTGTAGCTTTGCTTCTCGCAATGAGGGAACCGCCAGAAGGCCCTCGGCGCTGGACCTCAGTGTCCAGGCAGAACGATGGGGGTGGAGACGCTCCTTCCGGTATACAGGACCGAGGCCGTTTAGGGCTTTAAAGGTCAACGCCAGCACTTTGAATTGTGCTCGGAAACGTACTGGGAGCCAATGTAGGTCTTTCAAGACCGGTGTTATGTGGTCTCGGCGGCCGCTCCCAGTCACCAGTCTAGCTGCCGCGTTCTGGATTAGTTGTAGTTTCCGAGTCACCTTCAAAGGTAGCCCCACGTAGAGCGCATTGCAGCAGTCCAAGCGGGAGATAACTTGTAAAACATGTGATTTATGCTGATAGCAATAAGATGGGGCTTTGTCTCCTGCGTTACCCTCCTCCCGACTGGGGCCCATTCAAACTTGCTCTTATCTTTATTGCCTAAGCTAGACATTTCAACGAGAGGCCCATTTGCACCGTAACATTTAAGCAAGAAAAAGCCTTGTTCTTCTGGCTGGTGGAAAACCTCCCCCCTTTGGAAAAACCTCGCCTTAGACAGTTTTTGGGATCATATAGAGAACAATAGTCTAATGGCCCCTTCACTATAACATCCCACAAGTTGCAAAGAAGTCCACCCCTGCTCTGCTTCGACTCCCCGAGACTAAGCGATCGTGAGGCAACATTGAGGTTAGATACCTGGCCAGTTTTGTAGTGAAGAACAGTCTGCCGCCGAAAACAGAGGCGTGGACGCTCAGTTTTAAGTTCTGCAATCAGACAAGGGGGGGAAACAACGTCTCAGATGGTGGGGAGACTGGAAAAGTCCTCCCTCCCTGCCATTCCCTGGACTTGAAAGCCAAACCACGCAGAAAACTCTCGATTCCAACACTTACGGCCTTCATGACAAAGAGCCCAACGAGGGACCCGGACGGACCTTTCGCCAACAAGGCAATCTCGACGGAAAGCTCAATCACGGCTCTCTTGGGCTCCAGGATGATCCTCCGGATCCCGACCAAAGAGATGGTGATTTTCAGCGGCGCCTTCAGAGGGCACTTGGGGCACTGTGAAAAGTGTGGGGCACAAAGGATATTTTTGACGCGTTTCTCTCTCCTGATTTTAACGTATCTGTGCGGGACTTATTATCTGTAAGTCAGTGGCGTAGCGTGGGTTGTCAGAACCCGGGGCAAGGCAAGTAATTTGCACCCCTAACCCGTGGATTTGCACCCCCTAACCCATGGATTTGCGCCCCCTAACCCTAACCCCCAGATGTTGCGCCCGGTGTGGCCGCCCCCCCTGCACCCCCCACGCTACGCCACTGCTGTAAGTTGCTTTGCTGGGCAAGAAAAAGCGATGGACAAATTGGAGAAACAGACGAAAATAAAAGATGCCTGTACGTGGGCATGTGCTTCTGGCGAGTCAGTGGGGCAGGATCTTTCCCCAAGGTCCCTCAGACCTGCAGCCGGTGGAGGCTGGTTCATGAAGGCCAACAGGGCACTGCCCCACAAACATCAGCCTGCCCCCACTTGCCTGCCCCCTTAACTTATAACCAGTCTAGGCCAGGGTTTCCCAAGCTTGGGTTTCCAGGTGCTTTGGACTACAGTTCCCATCATCCCTGACCACTGGTCCTGCTAGCTAGGGATGATGGGAGTTGTAGTCCCAAAACAGCTGGAGACCCAAGTTTGGGAAACCCTGGTCTAGGGCAGGCAGAGGCAAACTCCAGCCCTCTGTTTGGGACTACAATTCCCATCATCCCTAGCTAATAGGACCAGTGGTCAGGGATGATGGGAATTGTAGTCACAAACATCTGGAGGGCTGGAGAGTTTGCCTATGCCTGGTCTAGGGGATGCAACTGTTGGTCAGTTTCCTGCTCTTCCTTAGCCTCAGCAGAACTCAGCTGGGAAAAGGAAGATGGGGGCATTGGCTCTGCTTGTCTGTGGCTCTGGCTCCCCCTACTGGTGGCCTCCTTGCCTTCCGCCTGCCAGTCTCACACTGCACCAACCACAGCTGCCTGCAGCAATGCTTTCCCTTTTTAGATGCCCGGCCAAATACTTGTCTGCTTCAGCAAGCCTTTGATACTTTTTTGCTGGGGGCTTTTTGCACATTTTCTACCCCCGCCCCTGCTGCTTGCGACAAGACTGCTATGCCCTTTATGAACACCTCTGCAGTTTCCTAAATAAATGTTTTTGTTGGATTTTGCCTGCTAAGGGTGATTTGCTGCAACCTTGCTTTTTCTGTTTTTCCTTCGGTGGTTTTTATCGTTATCCTTATCTGCAGTATGGCTTTTGGAGATAAAACAAGGCACACACTTCTTAAAAGCAAACACCCGCTCACCTTTTGATGTGACAGAAGAGACGCAATGGCGGTCGTCAGCTCACTGGCAGCGGAGAACTGTTGGCACAAAATGGCGTTGTGTTGAAAATGGCATATCTTTTTAAAAGACAGAAGTACTGTTTTGGGGGGACAGGTGTGGAGGTCTCTCTGGTCCTGAATGGGGTAACTGTGCCCCTGAAGGACCAGGTGTGCAACCTGGGAGTCATTTTGGACTTACAGCTGTCCATGGAGGCGCAGGTCAATTGTGTGTCCAGGGCAGCTGTTTACCAGCTCCATCTGGTACGCAGGCTGAGACCCTATCTGCCTGCGGACTGCCTCGCCAGAGTGGTGCATGCTCTGGTTATCTCCCGCTTGGACTACTGCAATGCGCTCTACGTGGGGCTACCTTTGAAGGTGACCCAGAAACTACAACTAATCCAGAATGCGGCAGCTAGACTGGTGACTGGGAGCGGCCGCCAGGACCACATAACACCAGTCTTGAAGACCTACACTGGCTCCCAGTACATTTCCAATCACAATTCAAAGTGTTGGTGCTGACCTTTAAAGCCCTAAACGGCCTTGGTCCAGTATACCTGAAGGAGCATCTCCACCTTCATCATTCTGCCTGGACACTGAGGTCCAACTCCAAGGGCCTTCTGGCAGTTCCCTCACTGCGAGAAGCAAAGTTACAGGGAACCAGGCAGAGGGCCTTCTCAGTAGTGGCACCCGCCCTGTGGAACGCCCTCCCACCAGATGTCAAAGAGAAGAACAACTACCAGACTTTTAGAAGACACCTGAAGGCAGCCCTGTTTAGGGAAGCTTTTAATGTTTAACAGACCACTGTATTTTAATACTTTGTTGGAAGCCGCCCGGGGGGCTGGGGAGACCCAGCCAGATGGGCGGGGTATAAATAAATTATTATTATTATTATTATTATTATTATTATTATTATTATTATTATTATTATAGCTTCATTTAAATTAAGTGGGTCGTTGTTGCACAGCAAAGACCCTCTCACTTTGACCCTCCAGCATGCAAGGTAGTTCATGGGGTGCTCCGACGGTGTCAGAACGCCCTTCCCTAAGGACATAGCAGAAGGAACATCTGAATCCATTTTGCTTTCTGCGATGAAGAGTGACACGAGGCCTCTCATTCTTTTATTCCCAGCCATCCGATGGCGGAAAGCGTTTAACTGTGTTGAGATGTTTTAACTATAATGTTGTAGCATCGGCATGTTTGCCTTCCTGGGTTCCTTTGGTGGAAGGGAGGGATATAAATTTAGTGAATAAATAAATGAAATCTTTCTTTAAAAAAGCTACTGCACTGTCAATTGAAATGTGCATAAACATTGGCAACAGGACAGATAAGCGTCCTCTACTAAAAATGTTTAAAATAACCTTTGTTTAAAAAAACAGAAGCTTTTTTGTTAGGAATTTTAGGTACCGATATCCCAAAAGTTCAGAAAAGACTTTTTATGTATGGGACAACAGCTGTTCGGATGCTAATAGCCCAGAGATGAAAAGGAGGCAAAGTTGCTACCAGAGAGGAATGTCAAGTTACGCTGATGGACTACACCGAAATGGCAAAACTGACTGGAAAACTCAGGAACCAAGAGGACAAAAACTTAAAAATAAAATAAAATAGTGGTGCTGTTGAATTCTGACATGCACACAGAGCGCGAACAAGACTAAGTGGAGGGGATAGGGGGTAGGGGGGCTCATTTAATTTCACTGCACACAGGTGGTGTAGTGACAATAAAGGTTTATTATTTATTATTATAACTTTAAAAAAGAATGGGGAAAATTTGTCAGTTATTTAAGAGACCACTGCAAGCAGATGGAAACATCAGCAGAATTTTAATCTCCCTTGTAATGTAACAAATACCATGGATTATATGGATTGATTTAGAATATAGATTATGGAATAATATGCAGTTGTAAATGTTGATAATAAGACCCACGGAGGAAATGGGGGGAAGTCGCGAGATTCAGAGTAATCTCTATATATGGAATATCTTAAAGTTTTAAGTGTCTACAGTATATGCTTATCACATATATAAATTGTAAATTTATTTTTGTACATTGTTTCAACTGTTTGTTTTCTTTCTGAGAATGTACCCTCCAGTGTGTTTTATAAGCTGGTCTCTGACTGTAATAAATTATCTATCTATCATCTATCTATCTATCTATCTATCTATCTATCTATCTATCATCTATCTATCATCTATCTATCTATCTATCTATCTATCTATCTATCATCTATCTATCTATCTATCTATCTATCTATCTATCTATCTATCTATCATCTATCATCTATCTATCTCTATCATCTATCTATCTATCTATCTATCTATCTATCTATCTATCTATCATCTATCTATCTATCTATCATCTATCTATCTATCTATCTATCTATCTATCTATCTATCTATCTATCTATCATCTATGGAAATAGGTTTGGACTGTTATAATTTTGTATTTGTAAAATCAAATAAAAATGATTAGAAAAATAAAGAAAAGCTAAGCGTCCTCTTCTGCACCCAAAGGCGAAAGGCTAGCTGGGTGCTGGGGTCACATGACTCAGTCTCTGCCCTCTTCTGCCTCCACCTGCAAATTTTGATGAGCCAAGCAGAGAAATTTGCAACCCTGACGTGCCGCCACTCACCACTTCCGGGGTGGAAATGAACTCTTGCACGCGGATCTGGATCAGAACCATGAGGATGGCGTCCAGGCTGGCCTGAGACATCCCTAAGCAGAAACCATGGTGATGCAAGACAGGGAGGGAGACAGAACCTGCTCCGACAGGAAGGGTAATGTATCGTCCCCCAGTTCGGATGATCATCTGGAAAGTGGTTGGAGAAAGAGCGAAAAAGCACAGCGCTGTTACTCAAAATAATGGTAGCCTTTATCACTTTATCGGGTGGCGCTGTGGGTTAAACCACAGAGCCTAGGGCTTGCCAATCAGAAGGTCAGCGGTTCGAATCCCCGCGACGGGGTGAGCTTCCGTTGCTCGGTCCCTGCTCCTGCCAACCTAGCAGTTCAAAAGTACCTCAAAGTGCAAGTAGATAAATAGGTACCGCTCTGGCGGGAAGATAAACGGCATTTCTGTGCGCTGCTCTGGTTCGCCAGAAGCGGCTTAGTCCTGCTGGCCGCATGACCCAGAAGCTGTACGCTGGCTCCCTCGGCCAATAAAGCGAGATGAGCGCCACAACCCCATAGTCGGCCATGACTGGACCTAATGATCAGGGGTCCCTTTACCTTTATCACTCTCCAGACCACAGTCTTGGAATCCTGGTACAGTGGTACCTCGGGTTGCAGACACTTCAGGTTACAGACTCTGCTAACCCAGAAATATTACCTCGGGTTAAGAACTTTGCTTCAGGATGAGAACAGAAATCGTGCTCCGGCGGCGCAGCGGCAGCAGGAGGCCCTATTAGCTAAAGTGGTGCTTCAGGTTATGAACAGTTTCAGGTTAAGAACAGACCTCCAGTACGAATTAAGTTCTTAACCCGAGGTGCCACTGTATCTAGGAGTTGGATCTCAGCAGTTTCTTGACATGCTGAATATACCCGCCTAAGAATCTAAGAGCGCAAAAATACCTCTCCTCCCTCCATGTGATGTTCTGGGGGTTGTCCCAACACCCCACATCAATTGGGGGTGGGGGAAGGGTGCAGGTGAGGAAGGAAGCCCTGGTGGGCTAGCAGAAGTCCTAGCACAGGCTAGTGGGATTGGTGAGTTGAAACTGGCCATTTTTGGCTGCCACGGCTAACAGCCGCCAACCAAACCGGTTCCGTGAATCCTTTAAAGAGACCCCCCCTTTTTTTGCAAGCAGCCAGTGCAACATCCCGTGGCTGTGAATATTCCCTAGGTTAATTCTGAGTGGAAGGCGGATCTCCTCTGTGTACGTTTTGTATGGAGCTCAGCTTCCCTTCAGGGGGAGAAAGACCCTGGGCAGGGGGGCTTTGCAGTCACACACGCTCCTTACGTTGAATTCCAGCGCGACATAGTTTGATGTTATCAATGGCAGGCTGGCGAGCTGATATTGCATGGTAGCCACTGTCCCCACGGAGAAAAACACTGCAAGGAATAAAACACAGTGATGGCGTTACACTCTCACAAATGCACATTTCAGATGTGAACGTCCTTTGCCAGCAGTACCCTATGCGGTCTACAGTATCCTAGCAGCTGATAGCCGGGCTTCAGAACGAAGTTATGGCTCTACATCTTGTAGGAGCCATTTCCTGTTAAACGCGGGCATCACGTGTTACGATATAGAAGCAATGCGGCTGCGAGCAGCTGCTAGCATAAAATCAAAACATAATGGGAATGTTGGGACTGTTCTGTGGGAAACAGAGGGACAGTCTATTCACAGTGCTGAGCACCGGATTTAGCTCAGAGTGTAATATGAGCTGTACAGGAAGTACAGGAGGTGGAGTTTGTGTCTCTCTGCTGTTGGACGTGTTTTTCTGTAATGCTGCAAAGACAGAAATAAAGGCATGTAAATACATTTCTGTCTATCTCTTTCCCCTGCCTGGGGAGGGCAGGGAAGAGTGGTGTGTTCTCCTCATGCTTGAGGAGGATCGCCGATCGTGACCTAGCCTGTATCCTGCTCGGGAATGCAGACGGGGAGGTCACCAGGAGATCAAGCCGGGTGCCTGGAGAGTGGCCAGTTTCTCCTGATAAAGGCTTGATTTTCAATATCACGTACAGACCACGCTTCATTTGCCTGGCACAAGGGATGCATTTAGTGCACGGCACAGGGAGTGAAGATAAGGAAAGAATCATAGCGCTCTATGTGAGGCTACCTTTGAAGGTGACCCGGAAACTACAACTAATCCAGAATGCAGCAGCTAGACTGGTGACTGGGAGCGGTTGCTGAGACCACATAACACCTGTCTTGAAAGACCTACATTGGCTCCCAGTACGTTTCCCAGCACAATTCAAAGTATTGGTGCTGACCTTTAAAGCCCTAAACGGCCTCGGCCCAGTAGACCTGAAGGAGCGTCTCCACCCCCACATCGTCCAGTCCGGACACTGAGGTCCAGCACCGAGGGCCTTCTGGTGGTTCCCTCACTGCAAGAAGTGAGGCTACAGGGAATCAGGCAGAGGGCCTTCCCGGTGGTGGCACCCACCCTGTGGAACGCCTTCCCACCAGATGTCAAAGAGAAGAACAACTACCAGACTTTTAGAAGACATCTGAAGGCAGCCCTGTTTAGGGAAGCTTTTAATGTTTGACAGACCACTGTATTTTAATACTTTGTTGGAAGCCGCCCAGAGTGGCTGGGGAAACCCAGCCAGATAGGCGGTGTATTAATAATAATAATAATAATAATAATAATAATAATAATAATAATAATAAATAATAATAATAATAATAATAATAATTTTCAGTGCGTTCTATCTGGGGACACCCGGACCACTCGAAAGGAGTGGCAAAACATCTCTTTTTGTTGACCCCCAGTTACAGCTGTTGCTGAGTAGGGTTGAATGAAGAATAATCACTGGATGTAACAAACAGGGGAAACTCTGTTAAGTCCTTGCGTGCCCACATTTAGCCAGGAAGGTTCGCTTTTGGATGACCCAGCTGGCTGTAACAGATTATTATTAACAATAAGAAATTGCTTTGGGGATTTTTTAAGTGGGCATCGATGGTGAAATTTAACAAACTAAACTAACAGCAATGACAATAATGAGTTACAGTGGTGCCCCGCAAGACGAATGCCTCGCAAGACGAAAAACTCGCTAGACGAAAGGGTTTTCCGTTTTTTGAGTCGTTCCGCAAGACGAATTTCCCTATGGGCTTGCTTTGCAAGACGAAACGTCTTGCGAGTTCTTGCGAGTTTGTTTCCTTTTTCTTAAAGCCGCTAAGCCGCTAAGCCGTTAATAGCCGCTAAGCTGCTAATAGCCGCTAAGCCGTTAATAGCCGCTAAGCCGCTAAGCTGTTAATAGCTGCTAAGCCGCTAAGCCGTTAATAGCTGCTAAGCCGCTAATAGCCGCTAAGCAGCTAAGCCGTTAATAGCCGTGCTTCGCAAGACGAAAAAACCGCAAGACGAAGAGACTCGCGGAACGGATTAATTTCGTCTTGCAAGGCACCACTGTATTTCTTAATTCCAAAATAAGCTTCTAAGTGGTTTACAAAGCATAAGAACCAGGGTACTGCAAACTCTACTTTAACCACTGAATATTGGTCTAATAAACCAAATGTTAAGACTAACAATAGGAACCTGTGTTTTTATGCTCTTGGGAAACTTTTTCACCCTATTAATAAACTAAGGTGAAAGAACGACCTCTCTGCTCTCATGCAAAGAATACAGTATATGCGGGCAGGTCAGGAACTGGTGTTGCCTCTTGACACCCACCGGGAGCAGTTTGTGATGTTATCCGTGTTTCTTTTATGCCTATTTATCTACCACGGCCTTGTAGCTGAATGTATGCATTTAACCAATGCATTTATAAAGCACTGATGCTGCTGACAACGAAAGTTTATGCTGCCCATAAGCACTGAGGCCCAGGAGCCTTATGTGGCTCCTTTTCTAGAAGAAAGAGGAACAAGCATTCAAGAAGTTGGAAAGGAGAACGAAGGAGAGAGACGCTTTGGCAGCTAGTCAAAGTAACTCACCATTGGCAGTGTGTAGAAAATCGACCCCTGAGACGTTGATGACCACTTCCACCGCTGTGCACACCTGAAATGAAAGGCAAGGGATTTAAGACAAAGGAGAAGCCTTGGTTTCCCTCCCTTGAGCTTGTTTGCTTCTGGGTTGTCTTCAAAACATCTCCAAGAGTAAGAATTCATGCTCTTTGCAGCGATCACTGGACCCCACTATTGCTCTGTCCATGGTTCTGTTCTCCCTCTCTGGCCATTTTAACTTGGAATTTAGGCTTTGCGCTTATGCCTTATGGCGAGTTTGGACCTGTGCCACAGTTCCCATGGAGTGATCCTCAACCCCTGGAGGAGACTCTTGAGAGTCCCATGGACTGCAAGAAGATCAAACCTCTCCATTCTGAAGGAAATCAGCCCTGAGTGCTCACTGGAAGGACAGGTCCTGAAGCCGAGGCTCCAAGACTTTGGCCACTTCCTGAGAAGAGAAGACTCCCTGGAAAAGACCCTGATGTGGGGAAAGATGGAGGGCACAAGGAGAAGGGGATGACAGAGGACGAGATGGTGGGACAGTTTTCTTGAAGCTACCAGCATGAGTTTGACTAAACTGCGGGAGGCAGTGGAAGAAAGGAGTGCCTGGCGTGCTCTGGTCCATGGGGTCACGAAGAGTCGGACACGACTAAATGACTAAACAACAACAACAATCCAGTTATACACAAGTTGTGGTTTCTCCAACGGAGCAAACAATGGCTGATACAGGATGCCAGCTGGAAAATTGATTGAGCCCCCCCCCCCATTTTTATTTTTATTTAAAAAGTACCCGAAGACATCATTGTAGGGGCATCTTGTCTACCTTGGTAATCTGCAAATATATGTATTATGATATCCCCAAGACTTATTTAACCCTCTTTCATGGCTGACACACACCAGATCCATGGAGCTGCAACTCACCGTCTTGTGGAATGATGCTGCAAGGATGGTCGTTACAGTGGGCCTCACTTTATTCACCAACAAGCTGCAGGGAAAAGCAAGTAAGAAAAGAGGGAAGGGAAGGGTCTGGGACGGCAGCAGCTTGTTATAAGCTTATTCTGAAGCCCACATTCTTGGTGAGGGCAAAGCTTATCTTGGAAGTAAGACACTTCCAAGAACTGGAGAAGTTGGGCTGCAGCGTGTTTCCCCCGCATTGCCATTTTTCCTGGCACCTGCTCTTGTGATTTATTGCCTCCCTGAATGAGGCAGAATTAACCCTGGACCAGCAGAGTTACCAAGGGCTGCAGGAATTGAGAGAAGCATTGGCTGGTTCACAGTCCCCCCCCCCCCTTGTGATTTTTACGTAGGACGCACACACACATACACACCATGATTCATGATATATTGTCAGGTCAAAAATTATGAAACCGATATCACAATGTGGATTTCAAACTGATTTGGGATTATATACAGTCATAAAAGGTAAAGGTAAAGGTACCCCTGCCCTTACGGGCCAGTCTTGACAGACTCTGGGGTTGTGCGCCCATCTCACTCAAGAGGCCGGGGGCCAGCGCTGTCCGGAGACACTTCCGGGTCACGTGGCTAGCGTGACAAAGCTGCATCTGGCGAGCCAGCACAGCACACGGAACGCCGTTTACCTTCCTGCTAGTAAGCGGTCCCTATTTATCTACTTGCACCCGGGGGTGCTTTCGAACTGCTAGGTTGGCAGGCGCTGGGACCGAGCAGTGGGAGCGCACCCCGCCGCGGGGATTCGAACCGCCGACCTTTCGATTGGCAAGCCCTAGGCGCTGAGGCTTTAACCCACAGCGCCACCCGCGTCCCCTGATATACAGTCATACTTCAGGTTAAATTTGCTGCAGGTTGAGCATCTTCAGGTTGCACTCCAAGGTGACCCGGAAGTAACGGAACACGTTACTTCCGGGTTTTGCCGCGCGCGCATGCGCAGACCCTCAAAATGACGTCATGCGCATGCGCAGAAGCAGCAAATCGTGACCCACGCACGCGCAGACGCAGGTTGCAGCCCGTTCGCATCCAGAGGTACCACTGTATCAATATATTGCCCAGCCCTAATCTCTAGTCATGCTGCCAGGGGAAGCAAAGTTCCTTCTTCTGCCACTAATGATATTTTTGCATTGCTTGGAATGTAAACATGCTTTCAGTATTGTTATTGATATTGTAGTATTGTACTGTACTGTACTGTACTTTACTTTACTGTACTGTATTGTTATATTTTACATTTCTATCCTACTCTTCCTCCTAAAGAAGCCCAGGGATGACAAGCAGCAAGCAATGAAACAAAATAAAGAATGTCTCAAAACTTCTTTGAATGGTTATCCTTTGATAGTCCCACAACACCACCTTTGGGCAGTGAAGCTGAGTGTGTGCTGCGGCTGGGAAGGGATCTGGTTTCCTGAAAGGATTCCGGGACCAACTTTGGCAGCTCTCTCAGCATGCACACAAAACTGTAGGAACGAGCACGTTGAGCGAATTGCGTCAGCACTTACTGCGAAGGGCAGATGATCCTTGCGATTGCGAATTCACTCTTGCACACTTGCATTCTGATGTGGAAGCCGCCCGCAAAATAGCTGTCAAACCTGACTTCCGCTTTGATGTCCACATCTAGGATGATGTCAATCCGCTCAAAGTGTTTGCCGAAAAAGCTAGGAGATGAAGAGACATTGAACAGAACCCCAGTGAGATTCCTCCCCCACTGCATTCCTTAACCACCGACCAAACCACTGTGTTTTTAATCCAGCAGAGAGCATCAGTATTTGGGGTTCTATGGCTTGTGTCCAAAGCTTGCTCTATATAGAGACCTCTGGCCTGACGGTACAAGGCGGTTTCCTATGCTCCTACTTAAAATGATCAGCTGGCAGCTGCCTTATGCTGAACCTAAGCATATATAGTCCAAGGGCTGAGCTCCGGCAAGTCATTGCCACCCAGTGGTGTTAACCAGTTTTGCTAAGACTTATGGGTTCAGTAGCAGATCTCTGAAGGCCAGTGGCTGTGAACAAACACCAGGAAGGAGCTAACACCTTCCTGCCCTGTTCGTAAGCATCCTGAAAAGGCTTCTGTTGGAACCAGGATGTCAAGGTCAATGGGCCTTTGGTCTGACCAGTGGGGCTTGTCCTATGGCTTTCTGTACCTGGTGCTGGATGGCACATTTCTTAACGACTGCTTGCTCCCAGGTCACAGTCTTGTGGACCCCCACCTGAACTGGCAGTGCCACTTGGACAGAACACTTTAAAACAACAACAACAACAACAACAACAACAACAACAACCACAGGGGAACAAAATGTTCAACCCTGCAAGTGATAAATCGTGCCTTCCAGACCCTCTCCTACAATATCCACAGAGGAACGCCTTAACTTGGGAAGCAAAACAAACAACCCACCCCCCCAAAAGCAACCAGTAGCAATGAAATAGGCAGAAAGCATGTGGGGGGAGGGGGGAAGGGGGTGCAACTCACAATTTACCGCTGAGATGAAATCTGGTCTTGATGCACACTAAGGAATCTACCTTTTCATACAGCTCCAGACTGACCGATGGAGTGAAGACCCTCACGACATGCAACCTGAAGATTGAAAATCAGGCAGCAGAGAGAAATGAAGTGGGCGTTCAGTTGGCCATGGCTGGCTATATATTGGGGGGGGGGACGACTAATGCTGGGGTGGTGGCGATGCGGGGGGCTCACTCAAATTCAAGAGCATGAGATAATCCACTTTACAGCTGGGAGCTGGTGGTCAAGCAATGGTGAAGAACCTGGAGCCCTTCAGATGTTAGGATCCAGCTCCCATAGAAGGCTCAGCCCATGTAGCCCATTATTATTATTATTATTATTATTATTATTATTATTATTATTATTCAGTGATGGTGGTAGCTTTGCCATTCGCCCCCTCCCACAAACTGGTAAGAACTTAAGAAAATAAGAAGAACATCGGCTGGATCAGGGCCATGGCTCATCCAGTCCAGCATCGTGCTCTCCCCGTGACTGACCAGACGCCTTTGAGAAAGCATAAGAGCAAACTGAATCTGAGCAAACACCCTCTCCGTGGCATGGGTTGCAATATCGCTCAATTGCACCCAAGGGCGGAAACAGGGGGAAGAGCTCCAGATGGTTCTTTTTACGCTCACTTCAACCTCTCACTTGTCCTTTAAGATATCTGAGATCAACAAGAGCCTGGACTTGGGAGAAGCGTTTGTGTACACAAGAGGTAAAAGAGATCCTTTATTTCAGGTAGGCTCCGTGCCAACCTCTCAGGTCAGAGGTCATGGCAGCCTGTCCGTTGTCATGTCACAGGGCAACAACAATTCTCTTCTCTGGGTGGCCATGTAATGGCAACCCACAACTCACTGAAGGTGGTCCTTTGGTGGTTGTTGTTTAACTAAAACTATGGAACTTCCTCCCACAGGAGACAGGGGTTGTCACCAACATGGATGGCTATAAAAGAGGTTGAGACAAAGTCATGGAGGAGAGACCTGTTGGGGGCTCCTAGCCAGAAAGGCCCTGATCCACCTCCACAATCGGAGGCAGCACTGCTTCTGAGTACCACTTTCTGGAAACCTCAGGAAGGGAGAGTTGTTCTTGTGCTCGGATCCCGCTTGCAGGTTTCCCCACAATGGGCATCTGGTTGGCCCCTGTGAGAACAGGATGCTGGCTTAGACGGTCCCTTTGGCCTGATGCAGATGATGCTCTTCTGAGTGGTCCATGGTGAACATAACAGCTGAAAACGCTTAAGGTCTTCTCCTTGAGTGGCACGGGCTGGAATTTTGTTGATATGCCAATAAAGGTTTGACATTGAGCATGCAAGCCTTGCTGCACTTGGGCACAACTGAACTCATGCGATTAAAGGAAAGGGGAAGGATTGCCAGGGAGGATACATGACAGAAATTTATAAAATCATGCATGAACTGGAGAACGTATCTAGAGACAGATTTCTCCTCTCTCCATCTCCTATAGCATCAAAATGACGAGGTAGGGATGCATGAATTGGTCAACTTTATATTCACACAAATTCTCTCTCCCCCCCCCCCAATCTTAAATTAACTTCACCAGATTTCCGCATCAGCCTGCAATTTCCATGTCTGTCGTTTAAAGCCTTCTTACAGGATTTACTATAATGTAAAAATAATACCAGAAAATTACGCTGGTATCCTTCAGAGAAGAAAATGAAGAACCAAGGTGGCAGTGAGTGGGGGGGGGGGAGTTTTTAAGTCCTTCTCCATGCCTTGCAGGGTCCCAGGTGTGGGCAGGTTCTCCCAGCACCTGCAATTCACATTTCTCAAAAGATTGGTGCAGCTTAAAGAGGGGCGTGTCCACTTTGCCCCTTTAGCTGAGAGGTCTCTTGGGGGTAAATTCTATACTATCAATTGCCTTGTTCCAAGTGACCACTTGCACCCATTGACCTCTGGCCACCTTGATCTTGGAGGTTGTCTTCTTTGGTTTTTTTTTTTTTGGGGGGGGGGGAAGGATGGGACTTGGCTCCTTTGGGCATCAAAGTTCGTTTTTATATGTCTGCCATGTTCTCTTTGCACCTCATCTGGCTTTGAGGTTGGGCTAACAAAAAAGGAGATTAAGCAGCCAGGTGCTAAAAGGAATAAATAAATTCAGATGTATTCCTGGCAAGCCCTGAACAAAGCCAGCCAAGAACTACATTGAATTATCACAGCATGTTCCCTGCTGTTCCAGAAAATGAGATAAAGGCCCTCTTGGAACCATCACAAGGCCTCCTTTGGGTCCGGCTCTTTTCCTCGATTCCCCCTCCACTCTGAAATATGGCGCTGCAAATGCCTCGTCATTTACTTACTCCTTAATCCAGTTTTCCGGGTGCTTATCTTTGTGAGGGACATCTGGGAACTGAATGGCCAAGAAGTGGCTCTGGAGAAGCTCATGCCGAAGGAAGATGGAGGAGACATCTGAAACATACAGGAACAGGATCACGGCACAGGATATTGTGGGTGGAAAATTATTCGCTTGGCATGGGTTGTCTGTTATTACATACTATGCAGTTTCACCTCCGGCAACTATTAAACACACACACACACACACACCATTTTCAGTGTTTACTGAACACTGAGATACATTATATTGTATTTCTCTACCAGTTTTCTCTCAGCAAAGCAGTGTTCTCAGGTAAAAAGGTAAAGGGACCCCTGACCATTAGGTCCAGTCGTGACCGACTCTGGGGTTGCGGCGCTCATCTCGCTTTACTGGCTGAGGGAGCCGGCGTACAGCTTCCGGGTCATGTGGCCAGCAGGACTAAGCCGCTTCTGGCAAACCAGAGCAGCGCACGGAAACGCCATTTACCTTCCCGCCAGAGCGGTACCTATTTATCTACTTGCACTTTGATGTGCTTTCGAACTGCTAAGTTGGCAGGAGCAGGGACTGAGCAATGGGAGCTCACCCCGTTGCGGGGATTCGAACCGCCGACCTTCTGATCAGCAAGTCCTAGGCTCTGTGGTTTAACCCACAGTGCCACCCGCATCCCCGGTAAATCAAAGTAAATGTTCAATGAGCCATTCAGCCTTATTGCAATGACTTTCAGGAAATGTTATGCTGGAAACTGGTCCAAGAAATCTTGTTTCTTTTTTGCCAGGGCTCAGGGCCCTGCAGATGACGTGATGGAAGGATTGTGGTGGTGAACTTTGGAGCAGAGGAGAAGATACACAAAGGGCACAGTCTCGCAGCCCATTCCTATCCATGTCTACTCAACAGTAAATGTATCTAGGATAGCAACCTTAGCTGGTTAGGCAGACGACATGCTAAGGCAGCTGCAAAAATGTTGTAGAAATTCTAACACGGCTAAGTTTTACCCAAAGTACTCTGGGGCTCCCAAAGGCAGGTGATGACACACCTTTCTCAACCTTTTTAAAACTGCTGTTATTTTTTTAAAGATGGGGTTTCTGTTGCTGCATATTTTAGTGGGTTTGTTTCATTGCATACTACTTGAATTAAAGGTAAAGGTAAAGGGACCCCTGACCGTCAGGTCCAGTCGTGGCCGACACTGGGGTTGCGGCGCTCATCTCACTTTACTGGCCGAGGGAGCCAGCGTACAGCTTCCGGGTCATGTGGCCAGCAGGACTAAGCCACTTCTGGCAAACCAGAGCAGCGCACGGAAACGCCGTTTACCCATAGCTGTCAACTTACAGATTTGAAAATAAGGGACCAGCAGCCAAAATAAGGGACCTGCAGCCTCACCTGTTCCAGGCACTCCAGTCTTCCTGTCCTCCTGCAGTCTGGTCAAACTCATGCTGGTAGCTTCGAAAACACTGTCCAACCAACTTTGTAACCAGAGGTTCAACTGAATAGAATCTGAATCACATGCACCACAAGGCCTATGCAGCCTCAACTTAAGATGGCTCCCCGGCCTGGCTTAGCACTGCAAAGTTTGCAGCAGCACGTGCAACAAAATGGCGTCCAGCATTCAAAAAACCCCTCAGCTTGCATTAACTAGCCACACAAAGGCATGCAAGCTCCACCCCCAGTCGTTCTTAGACTTCTTATTGGGTGAGCAACACAG
This sequence comes from Podarcis muralis, assembly GCF_964188315.1. Classification (NCBI taxonomy): domain Eukaryota; kingdom Metazoa; phylum Chordata; class Lepidosauria; order Squamata; family Lacertidae; genus Podarcis; species Podarcis muralis. The sequence goes on from NC_135659.1 coordinate 99,625,508, forward strand.
CCAAGCAACACAGTTGGAGCCTCCCTCCTCCCTGGCCGGCAGGGAGGGAGGGAGAGGAGCTGCTTTCTTTGAAATTTAAGGGACATCATTTAAGGGACATTTAAGGGACATCTATCAATAAGGGACAGCAGCGGGACATGGCGCTGGAATAAGGGACTGTCCCTTCAAATAAGGGACACTTGACAGCTATGCGTTTACCTTCCCACTGGAGTGGTACCTATTGATCTACTTGCACTTTGACGTGCTTTCGAACTGCTAGGTTGGCAGAAGCAGGGACCAGGCAATGGGAGCTCACCCCGTCGCGGGGATTCGAACCGCCGACCTTCTGATCGGCAAGTCCTAGGCTCTGTGGTTACTATTTGAATTAGGGAGCTTTATATTGCAATGTTTGCGAAATTGGCTTTTGCACTTGTAAAGCATGTAGATGCCTCTTTTGGCAGCAGTCAAGAAGAGCAGTGATAGCAAGATGCAAGATGTGCTGTAAGCCAAGGTCAACTCACGGCTCCCCCACCTGAACATCACAGCTCAGCTCAGTCTCCTCTGTTCACAAACCTGCTCTTCAAAACAACTGTGATGGCCTTCCTTAAATACCCAGATTGCCTTCCTGTCCACTACCACACCCAGCACAAATTTCTCCACCTTGACCTTCAAAACGTCGCCATGCCAACCCCTCTGTTCTCATAACTCAAACTATCTCCCCTCCAGGACTCCTATTTCTCCAGCTCAACCAAACACAGCTCCCTGAAGCATCCTTGGGCTTCCTTGAAGGTCTCTGCTGCTTCACCCTTGTGGTTGACACTTATCCCTGAAAGATGCTTCCCAGAACATGACTCTTTTTCTTCTCCCAAGCCCCTTTTCCATAGCTCCAACAAAGCTCTTGGCTTTAACCCCTAAGTCTTTCTGACTGCCGCTCCGTCAAATGCCTTGCACCCTGGTGGTGCCAAGGAAAGAAGTAAGCAGTTGTCGGCAACGGGCAGGAAATCACCTCCTTCCTGAAAACATCCATGGAAATCAATAAAAAGGTTCTTTCACAAGTTTAGGTGGTACCAGTTTTCAACGGATGTGATTCGGAGCAAGCAGAAAGGGGAGCTACTCGCGCCTGTCTCCTTACTAACCGGTGCAAACACGAGTCGCGAAGCGTTCTTACATTTGCGAGCAGTGGCCGGATTGACGATGGACACGATCCCATGTGAAAATCCTTTTGGGCCTCCTTGCGAGGGGCTGACCAGGCTGCAGAGGACAAGTAGCCCCAAGAAGCTCCACATCTTCGAGCCAGGAGATCTGCTGGGAAAGTTGGGTCAGGTCATCACCCCTACTGTGTAAGGAAGCAGTAATCTGGTAAAAAGCTCCTGAGAGAGATCTCTGGGGCTGATAAATCCCATTCTCCTAGTCACTGGAGACTTGATTTGTGCGAAGACCGGGCTCATCGGCCATACACAGATTTGTAAGCAGGGAGATCCACAGGATTTTGCAGAATTCCTGATACAATGGAGAGATCCCACCACACGTGCGCCTTTGTGTGTGTAAGTGTGCGCGCATGTGATTCTCTATACATATTCTAACAAGTAGGTTAAAGTAGGAGTGTACTCACACGATGCTTTTCTCATTTACATCCTTTTTAGCCCTTTTAAATATCTGAAAAGGACGCCTCCTGTCACTCAAGCGGGGGAAAATATTGGTACACACACACACACACACACACACACACACACACACACAATTAATTTTTCTGTTTTGCAATTTAAAATTCTCATTTTACATCCTTAAGATATCAGTGACTTCCCTTCTCTTTCCATGGTTCACTTTACATATCATAAACCCCTGCATATTTTACAAAAACTATAGCAATCAGTATTCCATTATTGCATCCATCAAACTTATTTACACTGTTGAATTTATCTTAATGCTGCCTGTGTTTTCAGCTGTACACAATTATTTCCCATATATTCAATAAATGTCTTCCAATCTTCTTTAAACGTATGTTCTTCTTGTTCTCTTATACTATATGTTAAGTCTGCGAGTTGTGCATATTCTGTCAACTCAAGTTGCCATTCTCCTTTGGTTGGGACCTCGCTTGTTTTCCATTTGGGGGCTAACAAAACACCTGCTGCAGTTGTAGCATACATAAACAACCTTTTTTGACACCTGGGAATTTCCGTCTGAATTATCCCCAAGAGAAAGGACTCTGGTTTTTTTTGGGAAAGTACTTTTAAACATTCCCCCCCCCCCAATTCATTATAGATTTCCCAATACTCTTTTACCCTTTTCATGTCCATGGTAATGTCTTATGGAGTCCAGGAGCATCATTCATTAGGAAGATCTCCTGCACAAGCCCCATTTTTTGCACACACGATTTCTTTCCTTTGTGTGGATGTGCAAGAAAAGCCCCACAAAGTCGCTTTTGACAGCTGCTTGATCGAATAGCTTCCCCCAACATTCCTCAAATCCTTTGTTTAGGCTGCCATTTCCACATTCACCTTGAAGTGCACATTTTGGGGGGAATACGAGGGCCACACTCTGCTGTGAAACGTCTCTACAAGGAAAGGGCCCTGCCTGTTTCTCTACTGTTATCGCTTTGGTTATTAGCACGCAAAGTTCTCTGCATGTATTCATGTCATTGGTTTGATCCTTCCAAAAACCCACAACCTTCATTGCAAACAAAACTGTCAGTGAAAAGACCTCTCAAATCTCCGCTGAGTTACCAGGTTTGTGGTCCCATTGATTGGCTGGAGGAAATGTGCCAAGAAGTGGCCCTAAACGACACAATGCAGTTCAATGCATGCATGGGACTCAAATGATTCTTTTTGTTCTATTCTGTGACACTCCCACCCCACTCCCCTTTGAAGCCTTCGCACCAAAATCGCAGCATCTTGCAATCAATGCTGATGTCTAGAGTAGAGGCTTACCTGCCCAGGTTGCTTTCCAACCAACCCTCTGCCCCATTCCCCCCACTCATCGGCCAAGTCAATCCTCTACCTGCAACTTTCCTTACCTTTGTCCTTACTGGAAACAAAATATAAAAAATTCCTTTCAGTAGCACCTTAGAGACCAACTAAGTTTGTTATTGGTATGACCAACACGGCTACCTACCTGTAACTAGAACTTTGTGCTGACTGGTCACTCCTGAACTTCCTGACCTTCCCTGGCTGGAGAAAGCAATTTCCTCTGAGCTTTATATAGCGGCCACAACTGGACTGATACAGTGATAAACATCAGCCGGGTAGCTCCTCCTGGCTCCATTGTAAAGAGGTTGCAGGGGATCTAAATGTCCCTTGATGTAGGCCATATGTAACACAATGTGATTTACATTGTTCTCCAATGCCTTCAATTGTGTCGCTTAGTGGGCTGAAGATTTAAGTAAAATATTAAGCTGATGCCATGGAAAATGCACTTCATTTTGAATGGACTTCAAATGCCAGCAATAATCTTTGAAACCAGGTCTACTAAATGTGTAAGTAAAGGTAAAGGTACCCCTGCCCGTACGGGCCAGTCTTGACAGACTCTGGGGTTGTGCGCCCATCTCACTTAAGAGGCCAGGGGCCAGCGCTGTCCGGAGACACTTCCGGGTCACGTGGCCAGCGTGACAAAGCTGCATCTGGCGAGCCAGCGCAGCACACGGAAACGCCGTTTACCTTCCCGCCAGTAAGCGGTCCCTATTTATCTACTTGCACCCGGGGGTGCTTTCGAACTGCTAGGTTGGCAGGCGCTGGGACCGAACGACGGGAGCGCACCCCGCCGCGGGGATTCGAACCGCCGACCTTTTGATCGGCAAGTCCTAGCCGTTGAGGCTTTTACCCACAGCGCCACCCGCGTCCCTTACTAAATGTGTACCTATATTTATTATTATGTATTTAATTTCTGTCCTGCCCTTTGTTTGAGGATCACAGGGCAGTTTGCAATATACAACACAAAAATGCCTAACAAAGTAAAAAAGAAAGCAATCTCCCCCCCTCCTCAGTTTAAAAGGCCATTGATAGATCAATTTTCAGTAAAATTTCTGGGGAAATCCGGATGCACAGCAAGCCAGTGTTGCTTGCCAACTTTCCATAAAAATAGCTCAAAATTCTACGCGATTTAGCAAAAGAAAAAAAAAAGTTCAACGACTTTGACCTCCCCTCAAAAAAGGTCAAAACCAGGATCAGGCCAGGATCAGTGCAAGATGCTCAAACCCTCGTCTTGCCCTGCTGAGCAATTTGGCCGCTGAATTCTGCACTAGCTGGGGCTTCCAGATTGTCTTCAGAGGCAATCTTATACCTTCAGAGGTATATGAACGTAGGCAGCAGAAGCTAAGCTATCGCTATCCCATCCCCGCCAACATTTCTCTGATGAAAAAGGGGACATTCAATCTTGCTGCACACATAGACCTAACATCCACATCTGCATCAGTCGCCACCTCACTTACCTCGCAGGATTGTTGTAAAGAAAGGATGTGAGAGCAACGGGACTGTAGGCAACACCTTCCAGAATGAAATAAGATTTCAGCGCTTATCCTTATCTTTAACAACAACAACAGAATCTGTGAGAATGACCAGGAACATAAAAGGTAAAGATACCCCTGACCATTAGGTCCAGTCATGGCCGACTCTGGGGTTGCGGCGCTCATCTCACTTTACTGGCCGAGGGAGCTGGCATTTGACAGCTTCCGGGTCATGTGGCCAGCATGACTAAGCCACTTCTGGCAAACCAGAGCAGCGCACGGAAACGCCGTTTACCTTCCCGTCGGAGCAGTACCTATTTATCTACTTGTACTTTGACGTGCTTTCAAACTGCTAGGTTGGCAGGAGCAGGGACCGAGCAACGGGAGCTCACCCTGTCGCGGGGATGCGAACCGCCGACCTTCTGATTGGCAAGCCCAAGGCTCAGTGGTTTAGACCACAGCGCCACCCGCATCCCTGCGATCAGGAACATACCAGAGAGTAAATCCTGTTGAACTCAGTGGGACTTACATCTGAGTAAACATGCTTAGGATGGCAGTGTAAGACTGCCCAATCTTTACTCAGTTACCTGGGAGTAAGCTCCATGGAATACAGTGGGACTTCTGAGTAGAAAGTGCGAGGCTCCCTTTACAATAAAGGAATCAACATTCCCTGCATTTCCTCAGAAATGGCCAGCTGATGCCACGTGAGCGAGATGAATAAACACCCAGCAATAAAAGATAATGGGAGAGGATTTACCCCAGCAAATTATTGGTCAAAATTACAAATACCTAAATACAGACAGTCATTTACCTTTTCTAGATTCAACGTGCTGCCACCTGCCTTATTGCAGGGCAGATTTGAGGGTAAACCATACGCGGAACGAGTCTGCCCCTGCGGCTTGATGGAGGTAGAAACTGTCTCTCACGCCTTGTTACCCTGCCGTTTCTACGGGGATATACGCTCGGTATTTATTACCCCTGCTGTGCAAAAATCTCCAAATGAATCCGAACTGTGATGTCTAAAATCCCTGGTAGAGGACAAGGATCCTGAGATCATGTTAAGGGTAGCCAAATTCTGTGCGATTGCCATAAAACTTAGGGAACAAGCTGTGTTATCATAATGATTAAGGCCTTAAATGATGATTTTAGGTTATATGTTAGTGACTAAGTTTTAATTTATATATATTTTTACCTATTGCTATATCTGTATTGTCCCTGTTATAAAGGTAAAGGTAAAGGTACCCCTGCCCGTACGGGCCAGTCTTGCCAGACTCTAGGGTTGTGCGCCCATCTCACTCAAGAGGCCGTGGGCCAGCGCTGTCCGGAGACACTTCCGGGTCACGTGGCCAGCGTGACATCGCTGCTCTGGCGAGCCAGAGCCGCACACGGAAATGCCGTTTACCTTCCCGCTAGTAAGCGGTCCCTATTTATCTACTTGCACCTGGGGGTGCTTTCGAACTGCTAGGTTGGCAGGCGCTGGGACCGAACAACAGGAGCGCACCCCGCTGTGGGGATTCGAACCGCCGATCTTTCGATCGGCAAGCCCTAGGCGCTGAGGCTTTTACCCACAGCGCCACCCGCGTCCCTTGTCCCTGTTATATCTAATTGCAAATTAAAATGTATCCCTATCATGTTTTATGACTTCCTTGATATTGTATGTGGACTGGAACTGATTGGTCTGCGACCGAAATAAAATAAAATTCATTCATTGCCGGCTGCTGAAGCATTGAAATTAAAGAATTTAACATGGATTGGTGACCTTTCCCTTCCAAAGTAGAGGAAGGGCTTTGCATGCTAGTTTCACCATGTTCTTCATTTGGTGCAGGGATTTTATTTTCTGTATAAACCAGACTCTGTTCTTGCACCCCTGACTTTTCATGGTTCTCCGAGACATGGAAGGGAGGAAAACGGAAAGCTGGGACATGCCAAGATCAAATCAGAAACTGGTATGGCTTCCCTGGAAAATCGGGATGCTTGGACGGTATGCTATTCAGACAGGGGCATAGCTGGGCCACCAGCCTAAACTGATGGAAGGCACTCAGGACCACCGAGGCCCCTCGAACCTCAAGCCCTAGCAATGGATCCAAGCTGATACCTACTCCTTCCGAGGTCATGTAACCCCCTCAAGAGCAGGCAGCCTCCCATCCATTCAGCTGAGGAAACCACCTAGACTGAGAGCCAGTGTGGCGTAGTGGTTAAGAGCGATAGACTCGTAATCTGGTGAACTGGGTTCGATTCCCTGCTCCTCCACATGCAGCTGCTGGGTGACCTTGGGCCAGTCACACTTCTCTGAAGTCTCTCAGCCCCACACACCTCACAGAGTGTTTGTTGTGGGGGAGGAAGGGAAAGGAGAACGTTAGCCGCTTTGAGACTCCTTCGGGTAGTGATAAAGTGGGATATCAAATCAAAACAACAACTCCTCCTCCTCCTCCTCCTCTTCTTCTTCTTCTTCTTCTTCTTCTTCTTCTTCTTCTTCTTCTTCTTCTTCTTCTTCTTCACAATGTCTCAGTCTTATCTGAGCTTCACTACCTAATCAGAGCATTTGCTTCAATCATATTCCTTTGGCTGGTGGACGTCCAGCAATACTGTTTTGGAATTATAAGGATGGTTTTCAGGTTTGACAAGGACAACATCCAAAACCTTGTCTAGTAAGATGTTTCTACTCTGGTTCTCCAGTCATTTGAGGCAGCTTATTAATATATTTTGAATTCTGGTGCTGGAGGAGACTCTTGAGAGTCCCATGGACTGCAAGAAGATCAAACCTCTCCATTCTGAAGGAAATCAGCCCTGAGTGCTCCCTGGAAGGACAGATCCTGAAGCTGAGGCTCCAAGACTTTGGCCACCTCAGGAGAAGAGAAGACTCCCTGGAAAAGACTCTGATGCTGGGAAAGATGGAGGGCAGAAGGAGAAGGGGACAACAGAGGATGAGATGGTGGGACAGTGTTCTCGAAGGTGCCAACATGAGTTTGACCAAACTACAGGAGGCAGTGGAAGACAGGAGTGCCTGGCGTGCTCTGCTCCAGGGGGTGACGAAGAGGCGGACACGACTAAACGACTAAACAACAACAACAACAAGATTAATATACAGTGGTACCTCAGTTTTCAAACGTCTCAGAAGTCAAATGTTTTCAAACACTTTTCAGAAGTTGAACATGCCATGCAGCTTCCGTATTGAGTTTTCTGGAAGTAAATGCTTTGGTTTTTGAGCGTTTCAGAAGTCGAACGGTCTTCCGGAATGGATTGCATTCGAAAACCAAGGTACCACTGTGGTGCAAACCAGGAGAGACGCTCCTGAGACCTCCATTAGGCAAGATTTTCTGAATGTCTTAGACAATCAAGGCCTTAACCGATTTGCTCTTTGCAAACTGGACTTTGCTACCCTAACTCTTCCAGTTCCTTCCCTTTTCCTTCTGCTGCCCTTTCTCTCTTCTCGCCTTTCTTTTCGCATGAGAAGTTGTCAAAGCAGAGGCAAAGACCCGCTCAAAGAATATGTCAGGAAATTTAAACCACTTTCAAAACTGGCTTATTGTTGCTGCAACAATGCAAAAAAACATGGGAGATGTGACACAGTGAGAGGTCAGATTCTCATTTTTCTTAGAATGACAAATGTAGAGGAACCACACCAGAGCATGGCCTCCCTCTCCTGGCTTTCTCAAGACTGGAGGTGTGCTAGACCTCTTCTCCAATTTGTCCCCCCCCAACCTCCCCCCAACAACCTCCATAAACTCCCATCAGTACTGGCCTACAGATTCCTGCTTCTTGCAGATTACACAGAGCGAATCTCCTTTCTTCACCATACTATCTGTTCTTACTCTCTGAGTACATAGACAAAGCCAACAGCTGCAGCCAGGTTTCCATGACACAAGCAAAGCACGCCAAGAACCAGAGATCACTATCGCCTCTGTTGCACCACGCGCTGCCTGTGATGTTATCGTCAATAGTGCACAAGTTCAAAAGCACCTCGGAAACAATGGGCTCTGATGTGCCACAGGAACTGCAATGCACTTCCATGCACAGATGCGGAAGCTTCATGTGCACTTGGCAGTGCGAGACGCAGACCTCTGGCGTGTTATGGGTGCAAAAGATGGACGCTGCAGAGTCTGTGCCCTTGGGCTGTGTGGCTCCATGTGTGGGTTGGCTGTGGCCAGTGCCTGTTGTGGATTGTGGCTGTTGCTCGATGCTGGCGGGACCGTGGGCGGCCTCTGTCATGGAGTAAAGCAAAACATTTCAGGGGTGAGGGAAGAAGGCAGGAATGTGCATCTGAGTGGTTCTGCAAGGATGCTTAAAGTGTGGGCCATAGCAAGGGGCTATGATGTTTCGGCTTCATGTTGGGACACACACACGAGCTTAGCATCTTTAAACCTCTTTTGTTGACCACTAGCATTACACTTTCCCTTTTTAAGTTTGGAATAGAGTAGTTGCTTTGGAAGACGACCATCAGGCATCCGCACAACGTGACCAGTCCAACGACGTTGATGTTGAAGAATCATTGCTTCAACACTGGTGATCTTTGCTTCTTCCAGTATACTGATATTAGTTCACCTGTCTTCCCAAGTGATGTGTACAATTTTTCAGATACACCGTTGATGGACTCTTTCGAGGAGTTGGAGATGGCGTTTATAAGTGGTCCATGTTTCACAAGCATACAGTAAGGCTGGTAGTACAATAGCTTTGTAAACAAGCATTTTGGATTCCCTGCGAATGTCCGGGTCCTCAAAACACTCTACACTTCAATCGGGAGAAAGCCGCACTCGCAAATCTCAGGCGATGCTCTGCTCTGCGATCCGTAGAATAAATCCAGGGGAACAGTGGTGGTGGTGGAATAATAAAATATAGCCAATAATACTCCCTCCTCTTTTGGTCAAGAAGGTGGGGAAGGCAGTTATTCCGTAATCTTCACATTAGGCAAAAAGAGAGCTTTTTACACTTACAGCTCAAATGAGGTTGTTTTTAAATCTGCAGAGACCGGAAGAGGTGAAAGGGGATCTCACGATGGCACCAAATCACGCTGAAATGTTTTTGACGTCCTTACTGCACAGAGTGTCAGTGCCCAGGGACTTTGTGTCTTCGCAGAGAAGGATATGGAGTGATTGTATTACATACCACAAAGTCATCTTTAGTGTTCTACAGAGTTCTCTTAAACCCCTGCTAATTGTGAAATCTTAAAGCCCTATCAGATAAAGGTGGAAATCTTCTAAGGTGGAATTTAAGCCACATGTCGTGCTTAGACAAGGCAGAATGCAAAAAGTCGTCGTGGTGACTTTGGGGCTAGCAGGTACATTATGCGTTGGGAGTTTGTAGGAAAGTGCATGTTTTATCAGAGGACAGGCAGAAGGAGGGCAGGGAGAGAGAGAGAGAGAGAGAGAGAGAGAGAGAGAGAGAGGGAGGAGTTGGAAGTGCAGTGGAGAATAAACCAAGCTAGTGAAAGAAGAGCAAAGGATAAAGTTGTACAGCAATAAAACTGCAAGCACATTTGCAAAGATAAACAGGGTCTGACATGGTTCCAAATTGGATGGGGAACTGCTTGTTGAGATTCCTGCAATGCAGGGGGTTGGACCAGACGACCATCTGGGTCTCTTCTGTGATTCTATGATCAGGAGTGTAGCTATACAGCTGCAAATAAAACGTTTTGACTGTGTTGTCAAGTGCAATACGCAATTGTGACTCTAGGTGGCAGCTCTGAGCTACAGCAAATTCAATGCATTTTTCAAAACTATTTTATTTTTTTTAAAAAAAAGCATTTTCACAATGTTTTTTAACATGGCTGCAGATTCCACCCTAATTGCTGGCATATATACAAATGTGTAACCTTTATCTGGGCCGCAGAACCGCACATGTTGAGAATACAGTTTCTAGAGGTAGAAGAAGAAGAAGAGTTTGGATTTGATATCCCGCTTTATCACTACCCGAAGGAGTCTCAAAGCGGCTAACAATCTCCTTTCCCTTCCTCCCCCACAACAAAGACTCTGTGAGGTGAGTGGGGCTGAGAGACTTCAGAGAAGTGTGACTGGCCCAAGGTCACCCAGCAGCTGCAGGTGGAGGAGGGGAGACGCGAACCCGGTTCACCAGATTACGAGTCCATTGCTCTTAACCACTACACCACACTGGCTCTGGTACATGATGCAGTTCTGTTATGAATGTTAAACTGTCCAGCCCTGAACTGGGTAGGAGACCCCTGGGACTGGAACCACAACATCCGTTGCTCCAGGTTCCTTGGAGGAAGGACAGGTAGGGTTGAAACAATGAAACGGTACTCCTTGAGAACATAAGGAGCACAAAGTGAGCACAAGATCACTCTCCTTTTCTCCAGTTTTCAGCAACCGGGGTTCAGAACCATTACTGCCTCTGATCTTGGAGAAACAGCCGCGTTAAATGTTAAGGAGGTGGCATCTATTTAATGTGGAACAGTTTATAGGACCAGGCTGGAGTGGGGGGAAGTGTTGGCTGCTTTCTCCGTCAAATGAAACCCCCCTTACAAGGAGGGACAGGGATGGGAAACCATAATAAGTAAACCAATAAAACCATAGCAGGGGAGAGGAGCCAGGGCTGGTGAACCCCTGGTGAGAAAGTGCGAGCCACGTGTCGCACGGTGCACGTGTGTGTCGTCCTCCTCTCTGGACAGCCCCGTTTCCCATCCATCTCCTCCTGCTCTTTTTAGCGTCACCTGTTGGGCTCCTGTGGCCTGATCCAGTGCCTTGCCTCTGTGCGCCTCCCAGAGAGTCATATGATCCCTGGCACTCGGCGACTTCTCCAAAATTTTCCAATATGTCAGTAAAAATATTTACCTTGGAAGATGCCACCGTGCGCTCACTTCGCACATCCCAGCGCTTATCGAAGCTCTGAATTGGTTCTTTCATTCCTGGTGTGAGTATATAATACCTGGCGCTTCCCTATCATCAAAGAGGAGATTAGCAGGTGAAGCTCTGTCTGCTCCTGAGGAATCTCCAGTCCAGCCGGACAGGTAAGTGAGCGATGCAGTTGCCTCAAGACAACCTCTGATGGTAGGAGATCTACAAGAAAGAGAAAGGTTCTGGAGTCGGCCTTTGAGGCTGGAGACTTTGCTGTTTTTGCATTCTCTGCACAAAAAGTCCTTTTCATCGAGTGCGATTATGAAACAAGCCTGTAATTACTACTAAATCCAAAATGGCTCGTATGTCACTATTTGCTTGCAGCTAATTCAGAGAGCCTCCAAACCGTCGTTAATTGGCAGGAGGGAAACAAGCACATATCAGAAATTTTGGTTTGCAAGATTAGCGCAGTATAAAGCGCTCTGCTACCAGTCACTTTCAGACAACTTTTTTTTTAAAATGAACATCCGTTCTGATTTGCTTGTAGGGAGATTAGGTGATGCTGCATCAAAAGCAAGCATGCGCCAGGAAATTGCATTTCCCTGTAACTTTCCTTCTGGCAAAAGAGTCCAATCTTTTGGAGAAGCAGGGTTGTTTTGCAAGAACTCCAGAACAGCTTGAATTGCCCTGAATTTGCCAGGATGTGATTGAATCCGGCTTGAAAATAGCGACAGCCCAGAAGCACCCACCCTGCTGCAACAAATCCACTTTCGTGGCTAGGAAAGTGACGTGGAAAATGTGCACAAAAGTGTGAAAATAGTGAACCATTTACAGGAAGGCTTAGAATCGCCTCACAAGCAAATCGGAAGAGATGCTAAATAAAGTATAGACCTAGTCTGACCTCCGCAGAAGCTTTGTGCAAGCGAACCAAGAAGGCTCATTCTCATATAACTGGCCCCCAAATAAATCAGAATGAATGTTCAGTAAAGACAGGACTGTGTTTAACCTCCAAGCAAGCCTTAGGCAAACAAAGAATGGCAAATGCATGATAAGCAGGTCATTTGGACAAACCCTAAAATCTTGCATAAATTAGAATTTAGTTTGATGATAATAATAATAATAAAATTTTATTTATATCCCACCCTCCCCAGCTGAAGCTGGGCTCAGTTTAGCGTGGCAGCACCTGCACTTAAGGAATTTGTGCCTTTTGACACCCACTTAAAATATTTTTGTGTAGGCAAGCCTATCTCGGCACGGAGGCACGGAGATGCCTTAATGTGCTTTTAGCTCATGGTTGGTTTTAATTTCTTCTTGACTGTTCATTGTTTTATTTTTATGAAATTGTTGCATGTCATGTGCTCTAATGCAAACAGAGCTATATCTCAGTGCAAACATGTCAAACAGTTTAAAGATGAAAATGAATAAAAACCACGTTGCAAAAATCATTCTTTAAATACTTAGTTCTAACTTTCTAGTCAACAGAGTTAAGTGTTTTATTTTACATTTTTGTAAACCACTCAGAAGTGTTTTTTTTTAAACAATCAAGTGATATATAAACCTTGCTAAACAAATAAATGAAATATGGTGGGAAATAGAAAACGGTAGTAGATAGGTCTTTCAGTCTGAACAGAGAGGTGTGCTCTGCTTTATATGGCCTGTACAGAGTGAATCTAGGACTGCAGTGAAGCATTCCACTCCTATCTTTTTTTTTTATAAAATATTTATTAAAGTTTTCCATTTTATACAAACAAAAAGAAAAACGTAAAAAGAAAAAATATTAAAAACACATACATTTCACAACTTATTTTCAATAACATATTTCCCTGACTTCCTCATACCTCCCCTTCTTGTTTTCTAGTTCAAATTATTTGTCCAGCAAATCCTTATCTCCTAGCATTACAGCTAACTAACACCTTATTTTCTATTCAACATATTAAATTACTATAACTTAAACTTTACTTATAAAAAACCATTTCCCCCATACATTCCACTCCTATCTTATTCAGGGACTGGACCTCTACTCTCTATAGCGTTTTGAGAATTCTGTCCCATTGCATCTGGTTTCCATCTTTTTGCAAATCACTTCGAGATTCTTGTGAATATAAAGCAGTTAAGAAATATTCTAAATAAATAAATAATTTCCACTGGGGGGGGGGGAAGCGGAGCCGATTGATTCATAGATCTTCTCAAAAGTAATTGCGGCTGTGTAAGAGCTCATTTGCTCCTCCCCGCAGACAAGTTGAAAATACAGCAATGGTGACTTAATGTTTTTGTGACTCAGACATTTAATTGAATGAAGAAATTCTGGCGACACATTTGAACTCACGTTTTGTACACCCTCAAAGTCCCTCATTTTGGGTTCTAAATCTCAACCACCGTAATTCATTCATAAGCCAAACTAATAACGTGTTGTTGTGGGTTTGTTTTATCCACGTTTGCTCCTTCCACCTCAGGTCCTCGGGTCCCGTCTTCGCCGTCTTCTTCCGTACGTGGTGGTGACGCATCATGGGGTTCTGTCTCAAGGCAACGCAGGTCTGCCTGCTGCTGCTGTTCTGCAGCCGGGCAGCCCTTTCTGACGAAACCTCCGAGTGCCGTCAGCCCATGGTGAAAATTGATAAATATACAATAATGGTCGGTAAGTGACATAAACTTAAACATAAACTTGTTGGATGTACAAATATGTCTCTGCTGGGAAGCAGTCGATCTGCCATGACTCCCAAACCAGTCCCTTTCGCTACCCTGAGAAAGAAGCGGATGAGGAAGGGAACAGGCTGTTCCACTTTGGGTGGGGGAGAAAGACCCTTATCCCCTTTCACAGGCTTCTCCTGAACTGAGGATGTAGCTTGCTCAGACTCAGAGAACCAGTTCTTCCCTTACACACCATAAACGCAACATAAACCTAGCTCCCTAGGGAGGCAGGGCCAGCCACGGGATAGACGGACTCAGCTCTTTGCTGAGACAACATCTTCTGAAGCTCAGCCACCGGGAGCTGCTCAGGGAGATCTGCCTTCACCTTTGCCTGGACTTGACTCAGCCTTCTTGCCTGGTTAGACTAGACCGGCTTGACCAGATTTTGGCTTCCGCTTCCCCTGCAAGCCCCACGCTTCAAGAGAAAAGGAAATATACCTCCCCAAAATCACCTCCAATGCAACTCAGTTAAAATGATTTAAATGGGAATAAAACACATCTTTCTGTTTTTGTGGTCCTTTAGAGACACATCAGATTTTCATACCAGACAGGCACATTGTTGCTGTTGTTTAGTCATGTCCGCCTCTTTGTGACCCCCTGGACCAGAGCACGCCAGGCCCTCGTTTACCTTCCCGCCGGAGCAGTAGCTATTTATCTACTTGCACTTTGACGTGCTTTTGAACTGCTAGGTGCGCAGGAGCAGGGACCCAGCAAGGGGAGCTCCCCCGTCGTGGGGATTCGAACTGGCGACCTTCTGCTCGGCAAGCCCTAGGCTCTGTGGTTTAACCCACAGAGCCACCCATGTCCCTGAAGTCATCATGTACCCAAACCGTATAAGGAAGCTTTACAAAGCCTGGTTTAAAATCTTGGTTAAACAAGAACCCTGACTAGACTTAACTCTTTAAAGGGGGGAAATTTAGAGAGGGGATGTCCTGCTAATAATAAGCTAAACGGAGGCTGGATGGTGATCTGTCAAGGATTCTTTAGTTGTGATTCCTGCGTTTCAGGGGGTTAGACTAGATGACTCTTGGTGTCCCTTCCAACTGCACAGTTCTACAATTCTAATAGTAATGGAGGAATGGCCTTACCTGTGGGCTGCCTCATAGTGAGCTATGGCAACCTGGCTCTGCTGGTCTAATTCACGGGCTGGCATATCTCTTTCAGCTGCCAAGAAATCCATGACTGACAGCAACATTATGGAGGAACTGGCAGAAGCTGCGGCCAAAAACCAGGGTGGCGCGAAAGCTATCAAAGGCATCAAAGGGTGAGGCATTTTGGGGAGGGGGGGGGTGCTATGTCAGCCTGTACCAACAGGAAGTGGACCTGGCATACCAGGGCGCCAGTAGAAATGTGTCGAGAAGACCTTCTCTGGCGATCCCTTGCAGCTGCGTAAGATTGTCTTCCATGAATATGGTCTTAATGGTGTGTCCATAGGTGACTGTGGAGGCCAGTTCTGGATCCACACGTCCTTCCACAGTGGGGATATTGGTTTCCAGGTGGGAGTTTATCACGGTGAGGGTTTGCCAAGCGTGCCTTCCTCTTAGCATGTTTCTCCCTTGTGTCCTGAGTTCGAGTGTCTTCAAAGCCCAGGACACCTTTGGTAAAAGCTGTTCTCCAACTGGAGCGCTCGCAGGCCAGTGTTACCACATTATCAGTGTTTATACCACATTTTAAAAGATTTGCCCTGAGTGAGTCTTTAAACCTCCTTTGTTGACCACCAGCATTACACTTTCCATTTTAAAGTTCAGAATAGAGTATTTGCTTTGGAAGACGATCATCAGGCATCCACACAACACGACCAGTCCAACGAAGTTGATGTTGAAGAATCATTGCTTCAACACTGGTGATTTTTGCTTCTTCCAGTATACTGGTATTAGTTCGCCTGTCTTCTCAAGTGATATAAAAAAATATGAAAAATATGTAAAAGTGCGGCTTTCTCCTGTTTGAAGTGCAGAGTGTTTGAGGACCGGGACATTCGCAGGGAAACCAAAATACTTGTTTACAAAGCTATTGTACTACCAACCTTATTGTATGCTTGTGAAACATGGATCACTTATAAACCCCATCTCCAACTCCTTGAAAGATTCCATCAATGGTGTCTCAGAAAAATTATACATATCACTTGGGAAGACAGGCGAACTAATGCCAGTGTACTGGAAGAAGTTGAGAAGATCAACACATATTTTAACTTGGCCCACGGAATGCTGTCCCTGTATGCAAAAACTATAAGTGACAGCCTCTTGCAATGACCTGTTTTAATGTTTTAATGCTGTATTTTAGTCTTGTTCTTAAGTTGTATTTCAATTGGTTTTAATATCGGGTGTTAGCCGTCTTGGCTGGGGAGGGTGGGATATAAATAAAATTTATTATTATTATTATTATTTGGAAAGCGCTGTCCTGTCACACAAACATTTGGGTCGGTATGGGGAAGGAATTTTATTTAAAAATGTATTGACTGGGGTAACAGGGTCTGTAAAAATGCCTACTTTATTGGGGAGGGGTAAATACAACAATGCGACTCCCTTTTTCCCTCCTAAAAAGTAAGGGGAAATGTGTGTGCGTCTTATGGGGCGAATGCAGGCTGCGCAGCTATCCCAGAAGCCAGAACGGCAAGAGGGATTGCTGCTTTCACTGCGCAGCGATCCCTCTTTTCGTTCTGGCTTCTGAGATTCAGAATTTTTTTCTTCTTGTTTTCCTCCTCCAAAAACTAGGTGTGTCTTGTGGTCTGGTGCGTCTTATAGAACGAAAAATTCGGTATATTAGGGAAAAACTGCTTTGCCAAAAATATGTAAATTTGGCAGAAGCGCATAGAAGCCTGTGCAGATTAGGAAATTCCCCCCCCACAGTGCTGATGCTTTTTTTTTGCGAGGACTTTTTAAAGAATAAATAAGTGATGTGGAAAATAAAGACTAGAAATAAAGAGAAGCTGATATATTTCTCCTAATTTAGTCCCCAATGAGTTGCATTTTTAAATTTAATTTTATTTATTAAATTTCTATAGCGCTGTCCACCTGAGGATCCCAGGGTGGTTTACACTATAAAAAACACAAAAATGCATAATATGGTAACCTCCCCCCCACCCCCACCCCAGTTTTTGTTTGGGGGTCCCAGCGCTTTCCCCCAGAAAGCCCTCATTTTACTCTCTGCTTCAATGCATTGTGTCTTTTGTCCCATAGGCTGAAAGTTACAGATATCAAGCCCCCAGAGATTGAAATACACTTGCAAGCACCTGCGAACATCAAGATGCCAGTGGTAACTCAGATAACAATTGCTGGGAAAAGGTGAGCCAGAGCTTGCTTCCAAATACAGGGCAAGATCTCAGAGGGTGGTTCGGAGAAAGACACAGCAGCAGCCCAGTCCTTTAGGTGACCCCAAGGATGCACTAGGTCAGGGGTGGCCAACATGGTGACCCCCAGAGTTTGATGGGCTCACTTGCGTGGCAAGTCCCCTCCCCAAGTGAAATGAAGACACTGGACACGTTATTTAAGGTTAATGGGCATAAGAAGGCCACTTTATTGATTACAGAATTGAAAGGTATTGGCCTTAGGCATTGGCTCCTATCGACTACCCGGCATGGAGACCGGGAAGGGTTATCCACAAGCCGTGGGAGTCCTGTTGAAGTACGCCAACTAGGATCCCACGGGTGTCACCGCTCGGGGGCTTGCCAGGGGCCCTTACCTCCCTAGGTTTCGGACAAGGCAACCCCCCCCCCCGGAGTCCTCTACCGGACTACCCTTTTCCTTGGGGGAAGGTGATGGCGCTTCCTTCCCCCCCATTCATTTGCATAACAATAACCCCTGCCAGTAGATTCTGAATTTAGACAACGGTTTGGTCCCTGTGAAGTGTGAGGGAGGGCCAAGTATGTCAGGAACTGCTGTCCCTAAGAACCAGATTTCATTTTGTGCAGCTTCATTGGTGGCACCATGGAGATCACGGTGAAATCAAAAATGACAACAGTCAGCTGCATGGAATACGATGAGAATAAAGAACTCAGGTTGAAAGCAAAGAGTTGTGCGGTGGATCTGATGAGCTGCAAAACCAACCTTCCCAGCAGGTGAGTCCCAGCAAGATTCCAAGGAAGAGCTTTGAGTTCTGCTCTGGCCAGCAGTCCAGTTCTCTGCAGTCCATATTCTCTGAGTACGCAGAATAGGGGTGTTTTCGTCCTGTGTTTTTTGATGGCAGCATCCAGTCGAAAGGTTTCCCATCGCTATTGGTCTGCAAGGCATTCCCTGAGCAGGCAAAGCTGCTCTGTGTTGCCAGTTGCCCCGTCTTAGGACCCAGACTCCCCCTGCCAACTGCTATCAGAAGGGGCAGAGAAGGAAATTGTGTTCGTCATTGTGGCGATCACACAGGGTCCCCAGACATTTGAGCTTCCTGCAGCCAATGGGAAGCCGGCCAGCGTCGCCAAAGGCGGTCCCCGCTCTGCTCCACGCTGGTTTAGTGCGGTGCATGGAAGCCCAAGGGCCTTAGGTTGTCAACTCCTGCCATAGATGGTTTCATTAGCCAAAGGCCTGTGAGAAGAGGGATGTTTTTGCCTGGTGTTTAAAGACATGCGATGAAGACACCATGTGAACCTCCTTAGCATGCTTTCAACCAGAGGGTAGAAAACAAGTCATGATTCGCAGGAGGTACCGTATTTTTCGCTCTATAGGACGCACTTTTTCCCTTCCAAAAATTAGGGGGAAATGTGTGTGCGTCCTATAGAGGGAATGCAGGCTGCGCGGCTAAGCCCAAAGCCAGAACCCCGCTGCTCTGCGGAGGCTTCAAAGGCTGCGCTCTGGGGGCTCCAGGCAGCTATCCGCAAGCCTTCCGAGCACAGCAGGAGTTCCCGCTGCGCTCAGAAGGCTTGCGGATAGCCGCCTGAAGCCCTCCGAGCACAGCGCAAACTCCCGCTGCGCTCTGGGGGCTTCAGGCAGCTATCCGCAAGCCTTCCGAGCGCAGCAGGAGTTCCCGCTGCGCTCGGAAGGCTTGCGGATAGCCGCCTGAAGCCCTCCGAGCACAGCGCAAACTCCCGCTGCGCTCTGGGGGCTTCAGGCAGCTATCCGCAAGCCTTCCGAGCGCAGCAGGAGTTCCCGCTGCACTTGGAAGGCTTGCGGATAGCTGCCTGTTCTGGGTGTTGGGGTCGGGGAAGCTCGGGCTTCCCCCGCCCCAGCCCTGTGGCTGAAAACGAAGCCAAGACAGCGAGCGGGATCCAAAAGATTCCCCCCCCCTTGATTCCCCCCCCCCCAAAAAAATTAGGTGTGCCCTATGGTCCGGTGCGCCTTATGGAGCGAAAAATACGGTATTTGTATTTGCTCCCCAGCAGGGATAAAAGTAGCTTCCCTGGAGACTGGGGTTGGGGTGTTGGCACAGGACAAGTGGAAGTGTGGACAAGCTGTTAGATACCCTCTGGAGGAAAAAGACCCCCCAAAAACTTCAATTCATTGGTGAACAGAAGTTCCCTGGGCATTGCTGGTCTCAAAACCTATGAGGATGGCTGTGTATCAATGGCAACTCTTATTAAAAGCAGCCGCATTCATAGGTTTTGGTGTCAGGAAAGAAGCGATGGCTCTTGTTCTCAGCTCAGATCTCCCAACACCTCGTGTTCACGAAGTCCCTTTACCTCCCCACAGCATGCTTCCGAAGATTGTGAACAAATTTCTTAATTCTACCCTCACTAAAGTCCTCCCCGGCATGGTGAGTCTGATGGACCTGAAAGAGAACTTACGGGGGTGGTCTGTTGAGGCTGTGCAGAAATATGCTTGGTGCACAGCTCACATGAAAACATGTTAATAGCAGCCGAGTCCGCTTCAATGCCCTTCGGGTTTCTCTCCCTTCTAGATGTGTCCAGCAGCAGACAAAGTGCTTCTACACATAGAAGAGAAAATGAAGAAAGCATTTGGTAAGCTCAGCTGGCACCTTCTACGCCAGCCTTGGTCAACCTGTGCCCTCTGGGAGTGTTGGTCTTCAGCTCCCAGCCAGTGTAGTCCAAAATGCTGGAGGGCACCAGGTTGACCAAGGCTGTTTGTTCTATACTGCTCCTTTTAACTCTTAAAAACTGGTGGCTCGGTTCAGGTCAGTGCCCCAGGTATGTGGCGAACTAGGACCAAGATGACCACAAGCTTTATGAATGAAGGACCCCGTTCATTCCGCTATATATAACCCAGGTGGTTATCGGAATATGGATTTAAACAAACAGTGGTCCTCAACCTGTCCGCAGTTCTTTCCACTTTGACTTACTTGCCAAGGAAATCCTGCGCATTGCAATGGGAATCTTGCAAGTGGGCATTCGGCAGAGAATGTGCACGTTCATTTTTCTCAGACTAAAGTCAGACGGAGCCGTAGCTTTGGAAAAGAGCTCAGGCACCAAAGCTACGGCCTCTGGCATCCTTCTTTCTTAGCAACCTGTTCTGGCTTATCATAGAATCTATGACAGAGTTGGAAGGGACCCCAAGAGTCATTCAGTCAACCCCCTCCCCTGTAGTAGTAGTAGTAATAATAATAATAATAATAATAATAATAATAATAATAATAATTTATTATTTGTACCCTGCCCATCTGGCTGGGTTTGCCCAGCCACTCTGGGCAGCTTCCAACAAAGATTAAAAATACAGCAAAATGAAGGAATCTCAACTAAAGCATCCATAGCATCCATGGTCTTCCAACCTCCTGCTTAAAAACCTCCACAACCTCCCAAGGGAGACGACACTTACCTTTCCTCCGTTCTTTCCAGGCACAGCCTGTGGTTTAAAGCTCAGGGTCCACGTACCCTTGTTTTTGCTCTGGGCTTTCCCCATGAAAACCTGCTCTTTAAAACTCAATCGGAGCAAACAGCAATCTGAGGGAAACCCAAAGACGTTTGCTCCAATTGAGCGCTAAAGAGCAGATTTTTGCAGGGAAAGCTCAGGGTGATGATGATGATGATGATGTTTGGACTTGGAGCTTTCAAGCATGGACCTGTGCCTGGAAAGGGCAGGGCAAAAGGTGAGTGCAGATAAGCCCCGAGTCAGATTTATTCGTGGAGGAAGACATTATTCTGCCAGGGCAGTAGCTTAAGGACTTAGGAATTGCTTTGCAAGAGTGGACAGGCTTCCGGGAAGCCTCAGGCAAGGTGCGAAGGCAATAGTTACATCGCCCATGGTTATTTGCCCTGTCAGATGCTGCAAATCATTTTCCATGTCATTTCCCCAGAGGAATGCCCTATTGGTGAGCGGGGAACAATGCAGTATACAATGGACGGCCTGCCAGAAGTATATGATGGCTCCTTGAACATGAAGTTCAAGGTAAGTGTGGATAGCTCTGCTGTGTGCCAGTTATATCTTCTTGCACTTAGTATCTCTTTTCATGATCTTTCAGAGCTTCCCCCCTTTCTATGAATTGAAATTGCCCAGTGAAGGCTCTTAAAGGAGCGAACCAAGAGGTGTTCCCATTCTGCAGCCTGTACCCCTTGACTTTGACAAAAGCAGGGGATCTGCTCAGCTGTGAAGCAGAGGCAGAAGGTTATAGGAACACGTGAAAAGCCCTGCTGGATCATACCAAAGGCCCGTCTAGTCCAACATCTTGTTAGCCAGTTTTATTTGGAACCGTGGAGTCATAGAATTGTAGAGTTCAGTATATCTGAAAGAGCGTCTCCACCCCCATTGTTGTACCCGGACACTGAGGTCCAACGCCAAGAGCCTTCTGGTGGTTCCCTCACTGTGAGAAGTGAAGTTACAGGGAACCAGGCAGAGGGCCTTCTTGGTGGCAGCATCTGCCCTGTGGAACGCCCTCCCACCAGATGTCAAAGAGAACAACAGCTACCAGAATTTTAGAAGACATCTGAAGGCAGCCCTTTTTAGGGAAGTTTTTAATGTTTGATGTATTTTAATATTTTGTTGGAAGCCGCCCAGAGTGGCTGGGGAAGCCCAGCCAGATGGGCGGGGTATAAATTATTATTATTATTATTATTATTATTATTATTATTATTAATAATAATAATAATAGAGTTGGAAGGGACCCTGAGGGTCATTCAGCCCAACCGCCTGCAATGTGGGAATAACAGCTAAAGAATCCATGACAGATGGCCATCCAACCACTGCTGAAAAACCTCCAAGGAAGGAGAGTCCATCACCTTCCAAGGGAGACCATTCCACTGTCAGAAAGTTCTTCCTGACTTCAGTCAGAATCTCCTTCCTTGTAACATGAGTGCTACCCATAGAGCAGGAGAAAACAAGCTTGCTCCATCTTCCATGGGACAACCCCATAGATATTTGAAGATGGCTCTCGTACCATCTCTCAGTCTCCTCTTTTCCAGGCTAAACATTCCCAACCCCCTCCACCATTCCTTATGATGAGAGCCAGCGTGGTGTAGTGGTTAAGAGAGGTAGACTCGTAATCTGGGGAACCAGGTTCACTTCCTTGCTCCTCCCCATGCAGCTGCTGGGTGACCTTGGGCTAGTCACACTTCTCGGTGGCCCCCCAAATTTCTTACCCAGCCTTCACCGTAAGAATAGTTTGGTTCCTGAAAAGATGTATCTGAAGTGTCAAAGGCCAGGGCAAAGAGGTTCATGTTCAGCATGCAATGGAAACTAGATAATGAAGGAGCCAGGTCCACCTCTGTGGGGAGGGAATGCCACAACTCAGGGGCTGCCACAGAGAAGGCCCTGTCAAGGAGGATGTAATTCACCCACATACTTGGAAATGACCAAAAGAACAAAGAAAAAAGAAGGTGGCCAAGGTCCCATCGAATGTAAATGTGGATTATGTTTTTGGGTTGTTTTCAAATGATGCAACCATTATTCTTACCTTCTCCTTTAGCCGGTGGTCCGTGACAGAGATGGAAATGAAATTCCAAATGTCTGTGAAGCACCAGGTTCTGAAGATTCTTCCGCAAGACCTGATGGCATTACTCAAGTCATCATACCAACGGGTATCCTGAACACTGTGCTGGAACTATTCAAGAAAGACATGGACTGCGACGCTACTAGTGACTCGGTGAGTGAGCAGATATTTGATTCCTTGAATCTGTTGGCATGTCCACTTCTGTGCCTGTGACAGAATTTCCTCTAAAGGTGATGCACCATTAATTCTGACTGGAGAACGTCAGTGGTGGCTGCTGTCAGAGCAGAGGTCCTCCTATCCTCCTGACAGTGGCGTTTCTGCAGCTCACCTGGTGAGGTCAAGGCTATATGGCGTTTCTGCAGCTCACCAGTGGTGAGGTCAAGGCTATATGGATGTACCAGTGGAATTGGCTCTGTTGGTTCCGACTTTGCCGCTGCCCCGCCTAGGGATGGGAGTCAATTTCAGTTTCTTGTAGGTTCTCATATTTCTGGTCTTCAGTCTTCAGACACAGCCAGAGATCAGGGATATCAAGAGGTAGGAAGTAGGTGGAGATTTGCTGAGTGGCACTTTGAGGCAAGCAAGAGTGGATCATTTGAAAGCGTTCACAACTAGAACTGCTGGTTTTAGGTTCCCTTTTGTTACTGGAGCCATCTGGCTGCTTGCAAGCTTTCCGGAATTTGCCATTGGATGATGAGTTTGTACCTTTGAAAAAGAAACATTTCCACTTGCATTTGCAAATAATGATTTCCATTGACCAAGCCTAGGCTCCACCACTACTGAAAGCAGAATTCCCTGCTTTTGTCGCATCTCTTCACATTGCTCCCCTGGGCTCTGCCTTTGGAACAAGCTGTTCCTACTTTTGGATGGAGCCACTGCTGCGTTTAAAGCTGTCCATTCATGTGGTTTTTCCTCACTCTTTTGGCAGATTTCTGATCTAACAGTGGGCAAGATGAAAGAAATGATACCAGGGGTGAGTTCTCACTGCTTATCGCAACACTTCTGTCAGGGAACTGCCATCAGGTCAGAGGCGAGAGGGGGAAGGGCAGTTGTGTTATGGGGAACCTCTGAAGGTCTTGCGAAGCAGCTCCTCCTCTGGCGAGGAGGAAAGACCCACCTCCAGTGGAGAGGAGGTGGTGGGGCCAGGGGATGCTACGGAGAGCCCCAGCACTGAGGCTGAGCAAGCCGGAGAAGAGGGAAGTACCCCTTTGCCAGCGCCCAGTCTGCGCAGTAGGTTTCGGCGCAAGGAGGGGAGGAGAAGGATGGGGGTCACAAGACTGTTATGCTGGGGGAGGTACAAGGACCGCCCACTCCCAGATTCTGCTAGCGACTGAGCCAGACATGAACTTGTGACGCTCTTCACTGTAAATAGTTAAAGGTAAAGGGACCCCTGACCATTAGGTCCAGTTGTGGCCGACTCTGGGGTTGCGGAGCTCATCTCGCTTTACTGGCCGAGGGAGCCAGCGTACAGCTTCCGGTCATGTGGCCAGCAAGACTAAGCCGCTTCTGGCGAACCAGAGCAGCGCATGGAAATGCCATTTACCTTCCCGCCTGAGCAGTACCTATTTATCTACTTGCACTTTGACGTGCTTCCGAACTGCTAGGTTGGCAGGAGCAGGGACTGAGCAATGGGAGCTCACCCCGTCGCGGGGATTCGAACCGCCGACCTTCTGATCGGCAAGTCCTAGGCTCTGTGGTTTAACCCACAGCGCCACCCACATCCCTTCACTGTAAATAGGTTGTGCTAATAATAAAGCCTGGAAAAGACAGGTTGGAGTCTTGCCTGTTTGCTCTCGAGCAACCACACCACCACCTGACAACTGCCATTGAGAGATCTGGGGGAAGAAAGGCTGCATCTGGTCGTTCTTCAGGAAGGTTGAATTCTGAGGGGGCAGAAACCCCTGTGAAACAACCCTTTGATTTGCAGCCACAACAGGGGTGCCAACCTGACCAAAATATTAGGGGGGCAGGTAAGCCCCACCCCACACAATCAATCACATGATGTAGTGTTCACACACCATTAGAGTGGCCATGCCCATCAACTTTGGGGTGACTCAGCCCCCTCAAATATTTTTTCCCTTTTCTTTTTTCTTGGTTTTCACATATTACATTACAATACAGATGTACCAAAGCCAACACCATTTTCTCCCCATCCCCCCATACATTTACATTTATATTTTCTCAACCCATCATATTATTCTTTTATCCTTCCTCTCACTTCCCTCCGTCCCCACTTGATTTCCTCCAATACAATTCACAATAATCTTTGCATTCTACAATCTTCTCAAATCATCTATATATTCTTATTATCTTTCCTTGCTAATTTTTCTTCCATCCAGTACTTCACATTTTAATCTAGGCAGTATCTTTTTTTGAGCAATATTTTGCCATATATTCATCAAAACATTTCCGCTCCTTTTAAAATTTTTGATTCGACTGATTTGATTTGACGGACTCTCACAAGCGGGTTGGGGAAAGTGCTCTGACACTGACACCCACCCACCCACCCCTCAAATATTTTAGTGGGGCTGAATACCCCATGACCCCTAGGCACTGGCTCCTATGATTGGGTGAAAAAATTATTCCCTTGACGTTCTGCTGCAGATTCATTGTGAAAGCCTCACATCTTCTCTACCAATTAACAAATGATCCGAAGAACTCAGTATAAGAAGAGCATCTGCTGATCAGTCCAATGGCCCATTTGGTCCAGCATCCTGTTTTCACAGGGGCCAGCCCATTATGGAAAACCTGGAAACTCTTCCACTTGCCCCACCGCTTCCCTCCCGGAATCGGAACATAACGTCTGCAGAAACCGGGGTCAGGGACAGCAGCCAAGCAAACCATATCAGAGCCTTAGAGAAGCATCTTCAGACAATGCAAGCTTAATGATAGGTTCCCAAGAACAAACGTGGCGCATGTTCTCAGAATGCGCTCAATATTTCCCCCCCCCAAACAGAAAGTGCCAGAACACTGGCCCTTCTTAGCTCAAGAATGACCAGCATCTTAAATATAAATGTAATGCGGCAGTTGAAAGTTGTTCAGGGCTGAGATCATGACACCCTGTCCTTTTCTTTGGTCTTTGATAACATTTGATATCCCCCACTACAGTGGTACCTCCGGATGCAAACGGGATCCGTTCCGGAGCCCCGTTCGCATCCTGAAGCGAAAGCAACTCGCGTCTGCACGTGTGCGGCTCGCGTTTCGCCGCTTCCGCACATGCGTGTGACATCATTTAGACCGTCTGCGCATGCGCGAGCGGCAAAACCGGGAAGTAACGCACTCCGTTGCTTCTGGGTCGCCGCAGAACGCAACCTGAAAATACTTAACTTGAAGCACATATATCCCGAGGTATGACTATATTTTAAAAAGTCCTTTGGGAAATATTGAATGGGTGGCAATACCTGAGTCGACAGAGGAGGAGAAGGAGGAGGAGGACTAGACTTGGAATAAGAATACCTGCAAGAGCTTTTGGTTCTCTCCTCCCTTACACTGCTGCTTTTAATTGCATTCTGACTTCCTGCAGCTTCCAGATATGGACCCCTCAAAGAAAGTGAAGTTGGAAATCAGATCTGTAGAAACACCCAAGGTTCGCATCGAAGACGGCAAAAGTGTCATGGCAATCCATTCGACAATAGACGTCAAAACAGACCCAGACAACAAACCCGTCTGCACCATAGACATGGTAGGCAGAATTTATGTCTCACTCCCAGGGGCCAGCAGTTCCTGACATGTTTTCCTTGCGCTGCCTCCCCTGCTGGGCTTTCCCCCCACAAGCCCCCCTGCCCCCTCCCCAAAACATATTCAGGATTTGAATGAACTGAGCAGGTATTTCACCCCAGGTTTTCCAGACGCCTGGTGCCACATTTTAGAAACTGGCTGATAAAGTTAAAAACAAGTCACTAGGATTTCTGGCCTCATTGCTAGTTTGCACATCAACAGCTGGACATTTCTCCCTCCCTCCCTCGCACACACACACACACACACACACCTTTAAAACATTTGCAAAGGGTGGAGCCTTTGTCATTTTCTCCCTCTGCTCCAGACTTGTGTCACTTTGGAGGGCAATGTGCTCACTTGGGCTTCCTTCTGTTGTTCCATTGCAGGAGCACAAATGGGATGCTGGCTATGAGCAGCTCAACGATACCATGAAAGTCTTCTTGCAACCGGAAACGGGCAGGTACTGAGCTGAGTATTCTTCCCGTCCTTCAACAAATCCTCAGTTGAAGAAGATGGTCTGCGGGCCTTTTCCAAGTCTATGGCTGTTTTTTTACATGAGGTTTAAAACATTGTTTTTTCTAGGGATGTAAGAAGCAACCCTGGGCCCATTCAAACCCCTTAAACATTCTCGTTTCATTTGTTCCATTTCTTTTATCACATTTCTTGTTATGTGAAATTTCAGTGGCGGGTCTGAACATGTGCACTTAAAACCTTGATTAGTCATTCTGCTCATCTGCTCATTAGAATCACAATTGCTGCTTCCTTTCAGTAGCAGAGAGGGCACAGTTCATGGCATTTTCTTCTCACACTCATGAAGACCGCCCCCCCCATTTGGGTGGCATACATGAGGCTGGGCTTTTCCCCCACAAGGCATCCCTTCCAGATCCATATTTAAGCTCAGAATGAGCTGAGCAGGTATTTCCACCCTGTTTCAGTTTTGCTGGCATCCAATCAGTGATCTGTTCCATTGCACCCTGTCGTTTGCATTTTCTGTATACAGTACAAGATACATACTCTTTACACCAGGCATGGCCAAACTTGGCCCTCCGGCTGTTTTGGGACTACAATTCCCAGCATCACTGATCCTGTTAGCTAGGGGTGATGGGAGTTGTAGTCCCAAAACATCTGGAGGGCAAAGTTTGGCCATGCCTCCTTTACACCAAATAGACACTTTTCAATTCTGTTTGGTGCCTTCACTAGGGTGACACAATTTATGGGTGAATCTTTTATGAAGTACAGTCATACCTCGGGTTGAAGTAGCTTCGGGTTAAGCATTTTCGGGTTGCGCTCCACGGCGACCCAGAAGTAACGGATCCCGTTCGCATCCAGAGGTACCACTCTACATGTATTTTCACATGTACTTCTTGTACACCAAAAACCCAAAGCAAAATGTGTGCTGTCCGACTGGGAGTTCTAGTCCAATCCGAAAGCTAGTTTGGGAATACAGTGGTGCCTCACAAGACGAAATTAATCCGTTCCACGAGTCTCTTCGTCTTGCGGTTTTTTCGTCTTGCGAAGCACGGCTATTAGCGGCTTAGCGGCTTAGCGGCTATTAGCGGCTTAGCGGCTTTAAGAAAAAGGAAACAAACTCGCAAGAACTCGCAAGACGAAACGTCTTGCGAAGCAAGCCCATAGGGAAATTTGTCTTGCAGAACGACTCAAAAAACGGAAAACCCTTTCGTCTAGCGAGTTTTTCGTCTTGCAAGGCATTCATCTTGCGGGGCACCACTGTATTGGATCAGGTTGGTCCTCTCCAAAAATGGAAGGAAATGAATTCCTTCCTCTCTCAAGCTCCCTGCAACTTCCCCTGCATCGTGTGAAGGGGAGAGGGCCTTTCTTTTGTCCGTCTTGAATCTACAGCCCTTTTGTGGAAGAAGTACGGGGCATTGAGGAAGGATTTGAAGGGAGATGAGAGGAGGAAAGCAGTAGTGGAAACCTTCAATATGACAAATAATGAAATATCACTAAGCACAAGAAAGCAGCCAAGGAGGAAGCGATGGAGACACTGGCATGTCCTCACATGCTGCCTTTCTTTCGTTTTGCAGGACAACAGCAATATCTGTGACTTCTCCCTCAGTCGGCGACATAAATGTAAGTGTGAGGTTGTCTTGGGCTACTCAAGAGGACACACGGAATTGCTGTCTCATCTCTTGAAGGATTTAAGGCATGGTGGGGAACTTCAGATCCTGGAATCAAATATGACCTTTCAGAAACATCGCCTAGACCACCCCACCTCTGCTCTTCTCCACACCCTCCTTGAGATAGAAATTCTTCATGAAATAGTGGCTTTAGCCCTGTGAGAGATTCTCTGGTATACAATGGCATGCAGCCAGAACAGGAATTCTTCAAGATGGCAGGTCCCAGGAGGTTGTGCCTCAACATCTCAAGAGGCTTTCTAGAGAATTCCCACATTGGGAGCTTTTTGCCATCTAACGTTTGCTCCGTCCTGATCAGTGATCCGAACACCTGCCTTGCCTGTGTGTACCTATTTATCTACTTGCACTTTGAGGTGCTTTCAAACTGCTAGGTTGGCAGGAGCAGGGACCCAGCAACGGGAGCTCACCCCGTTGTGGGGATTCGAACCACCGACCTTCTGATCAGCAAGCCCTAGGCTCTGTGGTTTAACCCACAGTGCCACCCGCGTCCCATACTTAGGGATCCATACTTAGGGGCCATCAACTCACCAAGAAACTTGCCTGGCTCCTTCACCAATGGAAACACCCCAAACTCAGAACAGTATTTCAATAGAGTAGGTTTTGTAAATATTGTTTTAATTCTAAAGAGCACATATTGATATAGGAATGTATTAGATAAAATGTAAAGTAATATACAATAATAAGAGTACATTCGTTTGTAAAAAAGGAATATACAACAGGATAGACAGGAAGTCTAGTGTGTTGGTATGTATATGATATTTTTTGGGGGGGATTTGTTTTTGTTTTTTCTCTTTGTTTTTTCTTTTTTGTTGTTTCATTTTCTTTCTAGGTATATAAAATTTTATACAATTTTTGTATACATGTTGGAAATTATATTATAGAAAGTCCTGTAATGTAATATGACAACATTTACCAATGTAATATAAGAATGTTAACAAAGAAATAAAATGCATACTCAAATAATAATAATAATAATAATAATAATAATAATAATAATAATAATTCTATTAGAGTTTAATTGCTTTTCAACAATGAGCCTTTATATGTTTTCATATTTTATCCATGTTGTTTTATTTTCTGTGAGCCATCTTGATTCCTGGTTTAAGAAAAGGGCAGGATAGATAGAAATGTTGTTGTTGTTGTTGTTGTTGTTGTTGTTGTTGTTGTTGTTGTTGTTGTTGTTGTAGTTGTAGTTGTTGTTATCGTCCCCTTACTTGAGTGTGGAGGACTAACACTGATTTCATATGCAGTTTGTGTATCACCCATAATGAAGACTTCCTCTTCCTCTTGTTTTAGGAAGACCAACTAAAGGAATTTATGCAGAATACCATAGCCAGCAATTGCGTCCCAGGGATGAATGGTAAGATGATGATAATAATAATAATTAATAATGTCAGGGGCTCAGGAGCAGAGGCATAGGAAAGGGAAGAAATAGAGAGCGAGGGGGAGGAATCCGAAGGAAATGTTAGCGATGACAGCGGTCCGAGGTCTCTGAGTCTTTCCAGCGAATCGGAGGATTCACAGAAAGGGGCTCCCATGGTCAGAGCAAGGGGGGTGCCGAGGGGGACACCCCAGGAAAAGGGGGCCAGAGGGGACTCAGAGAGCAGCAGTTGGAAATCAGGACCAGCTTCCCCACCAGAGCGCAGTAGGGGGGAGGAGTCCCAGGTATCGGGAGCAGGCGGCTCACCGCCAGTGGGAGGACATGAGTCAGGATTGTCCACGCCTCCATCGGGGAGCGAGGAAACGGTCAAGAGGAAGGTCGAAAGCTGGGCGCACGCGCCAAGTTCAAATGTACAGGAGGGCGGCGCAGTTGGCAGCCCGGATAGGGAGCCAGGTCCCAAAGCCCGCCGAAAGGAGGGGGAGGAGTCAGGGGGGTCAGCGTCAGCGTCAGAAGAGTCCAGAAAGGAGGAGACCCCGGGGGGCAGAAGGACCCAGAGGAGAAAGGAGAGACAGAAAAGGTGGAGTAAGATTAGAGCCTTAAGTTGGTGTACAGGGGGTGGAGACTCAGATGGAGCTTCGCCGGTCTAGCCCCTAAGACGTAGAGCTGGGGCGCTCCGGTTTGGAAATGGAAACTGTACTTCAATAAAGACTTTTGTATATTACTACCGGCTAGCATTGGTCCTCTGTGAGCTGGGACCCGGAGCCAGCTCTGACAAATAATAATTTATTTATTTATACCCCGCCCATCTGGCTGGGTTTCCAGCAACTCTGGGCGACTTCCAACAAAATATTAAAATACAACAGTCCTTCAGATATTAAAAGCTTCCCAAAACAGGGCTGCCTTCAGATGTGATGTTTGCTTAGGCTGGTTGCCATATTTCAAACAGTGAAAATCTGGACAGAAAAGTTGTAGATCTTTTTTCTTCTTCTTTTTTTAGTTTTGCACAAAGTTGTTGAGCTGTGTTGGCAAATCCCCTGTTTTTGAGGGAAATCGCAAAAAACTACACTGCTGACATGGGTTGCCATGCGTACGGATTTCCCCAGACATTTTTTCGATTCCCACCCAGACGCTGCTTCTGACTGCAGTATTCTGGATATGTCCGGAAGGGCTCATTCCTACGTACGTTTTGCTCCATGCTTTCCAGGCCCAGGTCCACGTTTCCCCCAGTCTGTGTCTGAGTGCTCCTCGCCCCTCCAATCTCCCTAGAAAAACCTGCTCTTTAACTCTGAATCAGAACAAATGGCAACTTGGGTTTTCCGCCTGAAGGTGCTGCATAGGCAGGAGGCAGTACAATGACTTCAGCCTTCAGAAGTAAGACCTTAAAAATAAGGGATCAGCAGCCAAAATAAGGGATTTTCCAAGCACAGATATGTTCAACTTCTGAGCCCCTCCAAGCCAAAGGCAGAAAGCCCAGCCAGCAGCCAAACGAAGCCTCAAGCGGTGGTTCCCACAGCGCAGCAACCCGGCAAAGGGGATGCAGCAAGGAAAACCACTGTCACCTCTCCGCTGGGAAGCGCTGAGCAAAGGCGAGTCCCCAGGCAAGGCGGCCGATTTGATCGGCACAAGGCATGCAAGCTCCACCCCCCAGTCGTTCTCAGACTCCTTATTGGGTGAGCAACGCAGCCAAGCAACACAGTTGGAGCCTCCCTCCTCCCTGGCCGGCAGGGAGGGAGGGAGAGGAGCTGCTTCCTTTGAAACCCGGGAAATTTAAGGGACATCATCACTAAGGGACAGCAGCGGGACACAGCGCTGGGATAAGGGAGTTTCCCGCCAAATAAGGGACGGTTGACAGCTATGAGCAAGACTTCCTGCCACTCTCTCTAAAGCCAACGCGACTTTCTTCTTTGCACTTTCCAGATGCCCTGGAAAAGAACCAGATGAAAATGCCCAACCTGATGGGGGCTGACTATAATCATGCTGCATTCAAGATGGTGGAGGTCAGTGTGGGGCAATGCGCTTGCCAGCCTTGCGTTGGCTTTTCCTTCCTGCGTGGTTGTCTGATGAACAAGCAGGCTGGTTTTAGCTTGAGCTATGAGATCCCTGCATTGCAGGGGGTTGGCCTAGATGACCCCCAGGGTCCCTTCCAACTCAACAGTCCTACGATTCCATGACCCCTGTACTCCAACCACTTAGAAATAGCCTGAACTTTGTGTGCTGTGTTTCGTTGGTGTCATGGTTGTGGCACTTGTGTCCCCTTTCTGATAAAAATACTCTGCAGAGGTGAGGGGGGCAAAAAAATAGAGGGTCAAGGTTTTGGGATACTGCCGGGGAGACGGGGCATTTGGCAGGCCCCCAGCTGGCTCCAGCCACTGGCCGGCAGCCGGGCAATCTCCAGTTCCTAGTACAGCATCAATCAGCGACACGAGCCTCAGATACGTTTAGAGATTCGGCACGCTCTTATCAGCAGAGTGAATAAATCCTCACAACAGAAGTGGCGCACAGAGACATGTGTGCGTGTTATTGACAGGCGTTTATTCAGCACAGTTCAGGAACAAAGGCAAAACATGTCTGCTTCCCTTCGTCTCCAGCAAACAGCAATAGCAAAAGCAACATACAGTGGTACCCCGCAAGACGAACGCCTCGCAAGACGGAAAACCCGCTAGACGAAAGGGTTTTCCGTTTTGGAGGCGCTTCGCAAAACGAATTTCCCTATGGGCTTGCTTCGCAAGACGAAAGCCCATAGGGAAATCTCCGGGACAGCGGGGAAGCGCAGCTCGCCTTCCCCACTGTCCTCGGACCTCCTCCGAAGCCTGGCAGCGGGGCGGAGAGACCTCTTCCTGCCGCCAGGCTTCGGAAGGATGCTCCGAAGCTAAAGAAGCTAAAGCAGCCTGCCGCGACCCTCTCCCGGCTGGAGAGGTGACGCGCGCCTATGGCAGGAGCCTCCATAGCCGAGCGTCACCTCTCCAGCCGGGAGAGCGCGCGCGGGGCTAAAGCAGCCCCCCGCGACCCTCTCCCAGGTGACGTGCGCCTATGGCAGGAGCCTCCATAGCCGAGCGTCACCTCTCCAGCCGGGAGAGCGCGCGCGGGGCTAAAGAAGCCATAGCCCCGCGACCCTCTCCCAGCTGGAGAAGTGACGCGTGACTATGGCAGCAGCCTCTGAAGGATGCACCGAAGCCTGGCGTGGGGGGGGGGCGGAGAGACCTTCTCCCCGCGCCAGCCTTCGGATGGCTGTCCTGAAGACTTGGGGTGGGAGAAGGGTTTTCCTTCCCACCGCCAACATTCAGAATGCTGTTCTGAATGTTGGCGGTGGGGAGGAAAAACCCTCCTCCCACGCAAGCCCCGGGAACAGAGGGAAAGCGCTGCGCGCCTTCCCCTCTGTTCCCGTACCTGTGCTGAAGGCTTGCGGTGGGGAGAAAAGCCCTTCTCCGCACCGCCAGCCTGGCAAGCGGTTTCCCTAGGAACGCATTAATTGATTTTCAATGCATTCCTATGGGAAACCGTGCTTCGCAAGACGAAAAACTCGCAAGAAGAAAAAACTTGCGGAACGAATTAATTTCGTCTTGCGAGGCACCACTGTACAGCGAAAGTTCCCAGCAGACTTGTGCTGGAAGTAAATAGGCATGTGACACACAACAGTCATGCCTGTTCCTCTTAAGGTGGAACGGAACTATATCCTAACACAAGGAGGGTCAGAGAGTGAGAAATGTTCCTATTTCCATCTGAGGAATGTTGGAGGTATGATATTAGCTGTGCCCCCCCCCAAACGAATTCAGGACAAGATCCAGAGAGGATCTGAGTTGGTCCAGGGTGGGTTGGCCTGATTTTTTGGGTGAGGGGCAGATTGAGGCCATGGGGCAGATTGAGTTGTGGTTGAAAGGACACACAGAGCCCTTGTGGTTTTTTTTAAAAAAATGGCAATACTAATGGCTTTCCCCCACCACCTTTGCAGGGTGTCGTGATCATTGAAGTGGACCACAGCAACGTTGAGGACGATACCATGGTGCACTTGGAGAAGTTTAAAAACATGTCTGTTTAAAAACAGGCTAGAAACCTGCACCTGCATCCAAGAGGTTTTCACCCAGCCACTTGATCCAAAACGAAAACAGCACATCCACCTAGAATGGGTCCCTTCCAACTCGACAATTCGATCTGGAGTGGGCAGCGATTGGAGAACTCTTCTTCCTCGCCTGCCTGATAAACGCTCACCCCCCATTCCCAGTTCTCTAGGCTGTAACTCTCTGTCCGGAGGCTTGGAATGATATTTTGCGGGTTCCTTCAATAAAATAACCCATGTTTCCTCTCCTGCATTTCTTTTGTTTTCCTTTGGCCAGAAGCCTGCCAGGAATCTGTGGATGTTCAGAAACATGAACGTCGTGTCAATGAGTTGGGCTCAGTGTCCACGCAATTCTGCAGACAGAAGCAGGCAAATCTTTTCCAGCGGTTCACTATTGTCTGCTTCCTGTGAGATTTTACTCTCTTATTTATTTTTTAAAAGACATTCATATACTGCTTAATCCCTCACACTTCTACGCTGTGGACAGAAAGACAAATCATGCATGAAACGAAGTGAAAAAACTGTATCGTAAACTGAAACACTACCTTAAAATGCCTGATGGAACAAGAGCCACAGGCTTTGGTCCACAACACTGAACAGATGGCCTCTAGCAGTTACAAGACATATTTCAAAAAGTAAAGGACCAGGATGCCCCAAAATTGTTGATTTTTTTTTATAGGATACACCAAAAACACACACAATTGATTGACTTGCCTAAGATCCAGGTTAAAGCGCCACCTTTCGGAAATCCACCCAGATGTCAATTCCGCCTTTGAAATCCCAGTAATGTCCAGGAAAACCTGGATGTATGGCAGAATTGCGACACATGCATCTGGGCCATGGGTGCCACAGAGACAGACCCAAAGGTCTCAGTTATTGGGATGGTATATAAGGGATCAGGTAGTCTTGAAAAGAAGAACGTTAAAAAACAAGAGCATAAGAACATGATGATGATGATGATGATGATGGTTTATTATTTATACCCCGCCCATCTGGCTGGGTTTCCGCAGCTACTCTGGGCGGCTTCCAACAAAGCATTAAAATACAGTAGTCAGTTAAACATTAAAAGCTTCCCTAAAGAGGGCTGCCATCAAATGTCTTCTAAAAGTCTGGTAGTTGTTTATCTCTTTGACATCTGGTGGGAGGGCATTCCACAGGATGGGTGCCACTGCCGAGAAGGCCCTCTGCTTGGTTCCCTGTAACTGAGCTTCTCACAGTGAGGGAACCGCCAGAAGGCCCTCGGCGCTGGACCTCGGTGTCCAGGCAGAACAATGGGGGTGGAGACGCTCCTTCGGGTATACTGGACCGAGGCCGTTTAGGGCTTTCAAGGTCAGCACCAACACTTTGAATTGTGCTTGGAAATGTACTGAGAAACATACTCAGAAACATCAGAAGAACATCTGCTGAATCAGGTTAATGGTCCATCTAGTTCAGCATCCTCTTCTCACAGTGGCCAACCAGATGAGTGTGGGGAACCCCTAAATGGGATTCAAACACAAGACCAACTCTCCCCTACTGTGGTTTCCAGGAACTGGGATCCAGAAGCATTTCTGCCTCCAACTGTGGAAGCAGAGCAGAGCCACCTTGGCTAGTATCCATCAATTGTCCTCTCCTCCTCCATAACTTTGTCTCATCCTCTTTTAAAGCCATCCAGATTTGTAGCCATCACTGGGGGAGGGAGTTCCAAAGCTTAACGATGCATAAAATCAACACCATTTGCATCCCTTCCAGTCGGGATTCAGGCCTCATCATGGGACTGAAACTGCCTTGGTCGCACTGGTCGATGATCTCTGGTGGGCTAGGGACAAAGGTGAGAGCTGTTTCCTAGTTCTCTCAGCGGCTTTTGACACCATCAACCATATCATCCTTCTGGACCGTCTAGAGTGTCTGGGAGCTGGGGACACTGTTATACAGTGATTCCGCTCCTTCCTCCTGGGCCGTGTTCAGAAAGTGGAGGGGGGATGAGTGTTCAGACCCCCTGGCTCTCACTTGTGGGGGCCCTCAGGGTTCTGTCCTCTTCTCCATGCTTTTCAACATCTACATGCAGCCGCTGGGCTGAGGTCCAGATCCGAGGGCCTTCTGGTGGTTCTCTCCCTGCGAGAAGCCAAGTTACAGGGAAGCAGGCAGAGGGCCTTCTCGGTAGTGGCACCCGCCCTGTGGAACGCCCTCCCGTCAGATGTCAAAAAGAAGAACAACTACCAGACTTTTAGAAGACATCTGAAGGCAGCCCTGTTTAGGGAAGCTTTTAATGTTTAACAGACCACTGTATTTTAATACTTTGTTGGAAGCCACCCAGAGTGGCTGGGGAAACCCAGCCAGATGGGCGGGGTATAAATAATAAATTATATTCTATTCTATCACCACATCAAATCAACAATAAACTGAAAACAGATTGAAGCATACACCCACCTCCTGGGTGGCTTTCTGTGGACAGTGAGCTAGGACCGCGATCCAAATCTGCCCCGCTCCTTCCCATTCTGCTGTTGAGCTGGCCCTTAGCTGGTGCCCTTGAAGGCTTCCTCTCTCTGAAAAGGTCTTTGCATACGTTTCGCCAGAAAGCTCTCACAGCATAACACAGAGAACTATCTCGTTTCTTCTGTGTCCTGGAGAAGCCTTCTTTGAAAATCACGCAACTACGTTTTCAGAGGAGGAACGTGCGAGAGACAACTTCTGCAACTCATCCAGGCACAGTTACGGTTACTGTCACAGTTCTTTCTTTTCTTTGACTGATTTGTGCAGCTGTATTCTTGAAAATTAATAAAGACTATATATATATATATATATATATATATATATATATATATATATATATGACATTGAAAAGTTTTTTGCCCTTGGGAATATAGGGAAGCAGTGCCTGAAAAATCCAGAGGAACCACCCTTAAGCCTTCCCGCCTGTATATTTATTATTATTTATTTTTTTAAAAGTTGTATACCGCCCTTCATCCTAAGATCACAGGGCTGTTCACAACATAAAAATACAAAAGGAGAACACAAAATACATAATAAAGCAAAGACAAAGACCAAGTAATAACTCTTCTAGGGCACAAGGCCAGGCTCAAGGGAGCAGAGATGGACTCTTGGCTCTTTCTCCAGTTATTGCTCATTTATGGTCGTCAAGGTGCAACAGGACCCCTCCACTCATTGGAGGGAAGAGTAAGGGCTTCACCACCAGAAATAACATAAATGACAAAAGGAAACTGGATGTCACCAAAGTCCTGCTTCCTGCCTGCACCCCTCACAAGCCGCCTACATTCTTGCAAGGCACCCAGACAGGACAGTGTCCCATATATATGTTTATTCGGGTGTCAAAGGATCATTCGGAGTTCCTTGGCTGTGCAATTATGAGTCCAGTGGCTGTAAGGAGAAAATGAACTTATCCTTTGCAGTTAAGCATAAAAAGGTAAAGGGTAAAGAGACCCCTGACCATTACGTCCAGCCGTGGCCGACTCTGGGGTTGCGGTGCTCATCTCGCTTTATTGGCTGAGGGAGCCGGCGTACAGCTTCCGGTCACGTGGCCAGTGTGACTAAGCCGCTTCTGGCGACCCAGAGCAGCGCACAGAAACGCCCTTTACCTTCCCGCTGGAGCGGTACCTATTTATCTACTTGCACTTTGACGTGCTTTCGAACTGCTAGGTTGGCAGGAGCAGGGACTGAGCAACGGGAGCTCACCCCGTCGTGGGGATTCGAACCGCCGACCTTCTGATCGGCAAGTCCTAGGCTCTGTGGTTTATCCACAGTGCCACCTACGTCCCACAGTTAAGCATAGTGTTCGTAATAATAACAATAATTTTTATTATTTCTACCTCACCCATCTGTCTGGGTTGCCCCCGCCTCTCTGGGCAGCTTCCAACACGTATAAAAACATAAGAAAACATCAAACATTAAAAACCTCCCCACACAGGGCTGCCTTCAGGTGCCTTCCAAAACTTGTGTAGTTCTTTATTTCCTTGACATCTGACGGGAGGGTGTTCCACAGGGAGGGTGACACCACCAAGAAGGCCCTGTAACATCTCTTCTCACAGTGAGGGAACCAGCAGAAGACTCGGGGGGGGGGTCCAGGCTGAATGATGGGGGTGGAGATGCTCCTTCAGGTATACAGGGCCAAGTCCATTTAGGGTTTTAAAAATCAACACCAACTCTTTGAATTGTGCTCGGAAACATAGGTAAAGGTAAAGGGACCCCTGACCATTAGGTCCAGTCGTACTGGGAGCCAATGTAGATCCTTTAGGACCAGTGTTATGTGGTCCCAGTGCTGTGGATCTTTTTCAGCCCAGCTCCTTCGCACAGAGTTCCCCCTTTGCGAAGCCTTTGTCCAGGCCTCTGACTCTTCAAAGCGGCTTTTCCAAACAGGAGCTGCTTCCCAGGAAGACCTTGGAAAGGTCACCGCCGGGGAGGGACAGGACATTCCGCTTTTGCAACCAGGCGTCATCGCCTCCATCATCACACACGCCATGCCAGAGCTTGTAAGCAACCCGGTGACCTTTATTGCAGGACCGCTGACAGTGGCCTCCCCCTTCTTACGTGGATCTGGTTCCAATCCTGATGGGGATCAAAGGCCTCGATAACATGATACGGCCCTTGTCAGCAAACCATTGTGTGCCTCTCTCTCTCTCCTCCTCCTCTGGCACCGAAACTCATGGAGCTTGCAATGTCTCAGCTGGGACAATGGCCGCCTTAATAAGCTCCTTGTCACCTGAGCAGAACCTTGTGGCAGCAGCAGCGGCGAGGCTTGTTTGCCCGGAAGATCAGCTGTTCCTTTGAGCCAGAAAGCGGTTGGGGACAAGCCAACGCTTTTGCGTATCAGCCCTGCTGCCCATCAGAAGCAGAACAAGGCCCTGCAATCTCCGGGGTATAGGGATTGGGAAAGAGTAATTCTAAAGGGGAGCCGGAGAAAGGATTGATTGAATGAATGAATGATTGATCCCCTTCCTCCCGTCAGAGTGCAGAGCGACGAACCACAGAGAAATGCAATCTAAAAATCACATATCTCAAATGAAAAATGCAAAGCAATGCCGGCTGCTGAAATTCCAGTAAACATGTGAGACATCTTTTTTTTAAAAAAAATCTAATTTTTTATTAGATTTTTTTTACAAACAAACAAACAAACAAACAAACAAACAAACAAACAAACACATAGACACGAAACCAATTTCATATTACCCTACCACCCTAAATTAATCTTATATTTTATTAGATAATTTTATTTAAGGTAAAGGTAAAGGTACCCCTGCCCGTACGGGCCAGTCGTGCCTGACTCTAGGGTTGTGTGCCCATCTCACTTAAGAGGCCGGGGGCAGGCGCTGTCCGGAGACACTTCCAGGTCATGTGGCCAGCGTGATGAAGCTGCTCTGGCAAGCCGGCACCAGCGCAGCACACGGAAACGCCGTTTACCTTCCCGCTATAAAGCTGTACCCATTTATCTACTTGCACCCGGGGGTGCTTTCGAACTGCTAGGTGGGCAGGAGCTGGGACCGAAAGATGGGAGCTCACCCCGCCGTGGGGATTCGAACCGCCGACCATGCGATCGGCAAGCCCTAGGCGCTGAGGTTTTACCCACAGCGCCACCCGTGTCCCCACGTTTGTAAATTTTATTTACAAACAAACAAACAAACAAACAAACAAACAAACAAACACATAGACACAAAACAAATTTCATATTACCCTACCACCCTAAATCACAGACATTAAAACACCCTTGTGACTTCCCTCCACTGTCCCTCACCCTCCTATATATTATATTATAATATTTCACATTGCAATTTTTATCTAAATTTATATTTCTTCTCTTTTAACTATTTTTTTTAAACCAGCTTTACAAACATTGATCCAAACATATCAACATGTTAGTTTTTGAGCAGTACTTGGACATATAATCTTCAAACCATTTCCATTGTATTTTTATTTTCTGGTTTGATCAGTACCTTATTCCGGCAGTTAATCTTGCCGATTCTATAAATTCAATTAGTTTATTTATCCAGTCATCCTTTGTGGGTATATACTTCCCTTTCCAGTTTTGTGCAAGGAGTAGAATAATAACTTCCTATCTTTACCTATTATACTATAGGTATATAGGTATATATTATATTCCTATCTTTACCTATTATTATAAACAAAAACTAGAGAAAAAACATGTGAAACATCTATGTATGTATATATATCCATAGAATTGCAGAGTTGGAAGGGAACATGAGGATCATCTAGTCCAACCCCTTGCAGTGCAGGAATCTTTTGCGCAACATGGGACTCGAACCCACAACCTTAAGAGTCTCGTGCTCTACTGACTGAGCTATCCAGTATGTGTGTATCTATAACTTCTTTTAAAAAAGGCCCCCCTGTTAGAACTCAGGATAGTTCAGTCGGAAGAGCACGAGACTCTTAATCTTGTGGATTCAAGTCCCATGTTGTGCAAAAGATTGCTGGGGTATGGGCTAGATGAGCCTCGGAGAGCCCCCTTCCAACTCTACAATTCCATCATTCCACAGGCCTTCAGACTGTCCCGGGGCAAGAAAAGAACAGCTCCCTAGTTTGTGTCGTTTGCTTGGCAGATGCAAAACTTCCAGCAGGGCACCGACCCACCTGCCCCCAAATTTCTATCTGAGGATGTGTCAGTGATGCACCCAGGCAGGTTCCCAAGGGCTCTGCGCTGCCCAAGAGAAGGCCAATGCCAGCCCTTCTGCATGAGGTAAAGGTAAAGGGACCCCTGAGCATTAGGTCCAGTCGTGGCCGACTCTGGGGTTGCGGCGCTCATCTCGCTTTATTGGCCGAGGGAGCCGGCGTACAGCTTCCGGGTCATGTGGCCAGCATGACTAAGCTGCTTCTGGCGAACCAGAGCAGCGCACGGAAACGCCGTTTACCTTCCCGCTGGAGTGGTACCTATTTATCTACTTGCACTTTGAGGTGCTTTCGAACTGCTAGGTTGGCAGGAGCAGGGACTGAGCAATGGGAGCTCACCCCGTCGTGGGGATTCGAACTGCCGACCTTCTGATTGGCAAGCCCTAGGCTCTGTGGTTAACCCACAGTGCCACCCATGTCCCATTTCTGCATGAGGCTGCGTGGCAAAAGGGGAGGAAGCAAAGCGAGAGCTCCAAGGGGAAGGAACTGTGTGCCAGGAGGAGAAGGAGGCGGAGTTGGCCAACCTGACGATTTTGGTTTCTCTCCATTTCTTGGTTTTCTAAATTCATAAATGTAGGTTGTCTGCCCAAGGGCAGGGATTGCCTTATTACTTATTTTTGTCAGTTGCTCTGAGAGCCTTCTTTGGCTCAGCAAAGAGACAGAATTGCAGTAGCTCAGTGAGCCCAGTCCTGTTCCAAGCAGAGGAACTTCCACCAACAGACCTGCCTCTGGAGTTGCCCCCTGCTCCTTTTACTGGCCCTGATTTTCCTGGAATGCAGAAAAAAGAGTGGCAAAGCTGCTCCCTGCCTTGCAGATTCATCTCCCCACCAGGAAAAGCTTCTGCTTAGTTTCTGCATGGCTGGTTGCTCTCAAAGGTGCAGGAGCAGAGCTCCCTTTAAAAGGTTAAGAGGTGTAAGCAATAAAGCAGGTTTATTGAGAGGCATGTTTTGTTTCCACATTTTTGAATGACAATGCAAATGGTGATTTTTTATTATTATTTCAATCTGTCCACTGTACTATAGAGGGTTCCTGTCCCCTCCACCGTTGCCCCTTTCTTCCTTCACTTGTCATTTTTCACTTCACTCGATTTCTTTTTCCCTGGACAAGCGAGGTTGTTTGGCAAACCATAAGACGCACCTGACCATAAGACACACCTAGTTTTTAGAGGAGGAAAACAAGAAAAAATAATATTCTGAATGAAACAGTGGATGTATGATTTTTGTGGTTCATGCTGTGGCCACAGACATGTGATCTGATGGTGAGTTTGGGGTAGCCCAATGCAAAAATCCTGAGGATCCATGTGGATCCGTGCTTTGTAACCACATTTTTGTGCCATTGCGGCCCCACAAAACAGTGGGGGTGTGTGATTTTTTGGGGGAAGGCTGTAGCCATGGACATGCTATGTGATCTGATGGTGAATTTGGGGTGACCCAATGCAAAAATCCTGAGGATCCATGGGCTTTTACTTCCCCCCTCCCAGGCAGCCTCCTTTATTGCTAGCATCCCTTATCTCGCTTCCGATCCCACCGATCAGCTGCTTCCTTTCAACACTCCCTTCCTTCTTGTTTGCCTTAGTGTCTTTTCCTTAGCTGGAGCAGTTTTTTGCTCCTCCTTTTCTTCTAATTTCTCTCCTCATTGATTTAGTCTTCTTGTCTCCTCTCCTTGCAAGTTTGCTGTCTTTACCTTCCCGCTCCCAGGCAGCCTCCTTTATTGCTAGCATCCCTTATCTCGCTTCCGATCGCTTGCAGTCAGCGGCTTTGTTTCAACACCCACTTCCCTCTTTCAAAAAAAAGAAAAAAAAGCATGATCTGCTTTTTGCACCTAGGCAATTCAGCTCCAGGGACCACGCATTCACTCCATAAGATGCACAGACATTTCCCCTTACTTTAGGACGAAAAAAGTGTGTCTTATGGAGTGAAAAATATGGTATATTTGGATCAGGGCAATAGCCCATGGAGTGCAGCCTCCTGTTTTCCCAGTGGTCAACCAGATCCCTGTCGGAAACCCGCAAACAGGATTCGACCACAAGGTAGCTCTCCCCTCCTGCGGTTTCCAGCAACTCTCATTTGGAAGGGCTACTGCCTCCAGCTGTTGAGGCAGAGCATAGCCATCCTGGCTCGCAGCTACTGATAATTCCTTTTGCTTAAGGCCACGGTGCATTATGGATCTCCGAGGGCTGTTGCGCAGAAAGCATGAAATCAATGCTTGACCCCATCCTGCATAAGCCCTGGTGCAAACAAGGCCATAATCCCTTAAGTATTGTGGTCAACGTCTGATGCTAACTCTTGCTTCAC
Source organism: Podarcis muralis (assembly GCF_964188315.1). Classification (NCBI taxonomy): domain Eukaryota; kingdom Metazoa; phylum Chordata; class Lepidosauria; order Squamata; family Lacertidae; genus Podarcis; species Podarcis muralis. Next base: position 99,668,414 of record NC_135659.1, read on the forward strand.
CAACGCCTAGCATGGAACACACAATCCTGGCTCTCCCCTCGGTAGGCAGGAATGATTGACTTGGCCCCTCGGGAATTGGCACCCCAGATTAACGTTGAAGCAAATACACCTCCTTAGATGTTCAATACACATTGCTCAACGATTTGCACAGCTTTTCAGATTTCTAAGGAAATGTTTGCATTGGACATAAATCGCAAACCACTTGCTATTTTACACCCGAGCAAATATCATGAGTTGTCCACAAACAAGCCGGTTTTCCTCATTCCTGACACAGATATTAGATATATAAGGACCACACGCCATGGGTCTGAAGCATCTTCCTCAGGCGGCAACAGGTGAGGAGCATCTTGGGTCGCCTCAAGCTGAGTAAGGTAAGAGATGAGACGCCAAGGTTTGCTTCTCCCAAAGTAACCGCCGAGTTTGATTTCACAGCTCGGAAAGGATCTTGCAGGCGCTGGTGATCTCAGGCTGTGATCAGTTCAGTTCCGTTCACATTTGGATGCGAACCCAACCCATTCACACATCTCAAAATGATATGGGAACTGAAACAGAGATGGCCACTTTTGCGACACAGTGCAAAAATTAGGGAACAGGGTGCAGAAGGATACCTATATTAGTGAAGAAAAACATACAAAATGCATTAAGGCAAGGGAAATTGCTTGCAAAAATGTGTCTCTTGGGCAAAAGAGAGCCAGTGTGGTGCAGTGGTTAAGAGCGGTAGTCTTGTAATCTGGTGAACCGGGTTCGCGTCTCCGCTCCTCCACATGCAGCTGCTGGGTGACCTTGGGCTAGTCACACTTCTCTGAAGTCTCTCAGCCCCACTCACCTCACAGAGTGTTTGTTGTGGGGGAGGAAGGGAAAGGAGAATGTTAGCCGCTTTGAGACTCCTTCAAGGGAGTGAAAGGCGGCATATCAAATCCAAACTCTTCTTCTTCTTCTTCTTCTTCTTCAAAAAATGGCAAAATGATGTAGGAATGTGCCAACTTAAGACTGAAAAAGAAGAAGAGAGAAACTGAGAGACTCCTAAACTGACCGATTTGTCAGTCCTTACTCTTACATGGAATATGTCTCGTTTAACTCAATGGGACTCGCTTCTGGGAGACATTTATGGAAGGTGGTCTGTCAAATTCATTTCATGAAGGTTGGGCTTAATACGTTGTTGAATTGTTAACCAAACAGAGTTTGGCTTTTGTGGGGAAAGCTTTTCCGATGGGGAAAACACTGGATCCATTAGTCCTGCTCCAGTCGAGAGGCTGTAACTGAGCAGCAGAATACCTGTGGCTGCTTTGCATGCAGGATTCAACCCTTGGGGTCTCCAGCCATCAGGACTGGGGCAGACCTCGGGAGTGGGGTGAGGATGGAGATGTGCTGTGTGTCAGAATTAGGCATCCCTAGCAAAGATGGCCCAAAGGTCCGGCTCAGCATAAGGCAGGTTTGTACACAACAACAACAGCTAGAAGCTATGATAAATTTGTGTGGGGACAGCCCCCAGGCCAGGGTTTTAAATTCAAATATTCTCAATTCTAGAAATAGCTGGTTTCAGGGCTTAGAAAAAGATTACAAGATATAATTGGCTGCACTTAGCAAGTCAATGCATAAAATGGTTTTCTTAAAAATGCACGGACAAATCTTCCTTCCTTCCTTCCTTCCTTCCTTCCTTCCTTCCTTCCTTCCTTCCTTCCTTCCTTTTGACAACCGGTAATATTTTCTCTTTTTTTTTTTTTAAAAAAAGATTTTTATTAAAATTTCAAAGATTATATAACGACAAAACAGAACAATAAAACAAACAAACAATAACAAGTATAGTTTCAATCCCTTATTTTCTTGTAACTTGCTTCCCCGACTTCCTCATACCTCCCCTTTCTGTATACCAATTTCCAATTATTAATTCAGCAAATCCTCACCCTTATTTTTCATTTACATTTTTAACCTTTCTTTTCTTTACTTAACCATTACCGCTAGAAACCACATAATACTCTGGTTTCTCTTCAGATCGTATAAATCTTTCGCCTTTGACAACCGGTAATATTTTCTCAGGTACCAGATCAAGATGCTAAAGGCTTGGACTGTTCTCCTCCTTTGCGGCCTCCTGCCCTCCACCCAAGCTCTCACTGACGATGTCCTTTCGATGGCCCGGCTGCATAAGGATGTCCTGGAGAATGGTGAGCTCTGGAACTTTCTGATTTTTCTAAAATATGAAAATTCAGAGAAATGGCCAAGGGAACCACCCGACTCTTGAATGAGCATTTGCAGAGAAGCAGGAACTGGCAGCCTCCTCTTCAAAACAGGAGTGGGTACAGTGGTCTTGGCGTTTGTGTGCCCAGGTGTGCCTCTGCTACGGGCTTCGTCCCCTCGTGGGCCAGCACAGCCACTGAGACCCTCAGATCTGCACAGGTGTTTCATAGGATTGTAGAGCTGGAAGGGACACCAAGGGCCATCTAGTCCAACCCCCCTGCCATGCAGAAATCAAAAGCGAACAGGATAACGCATGCACAGTGGATGTGATGTGCGCTTTCCCAGGCTGCCATTCAGGTTTACACAGCCTCCATTTCTAAAAATAGGGGGGCCGTCTCAATCCAGACAATTGCATTGCCCCCTCCCAGCAGTTTATTTATTCAGCAATTAAAATATTTATATACCACTAAGCGGGTGGCGCTGTGGGTTAAACCACTGAGCCTAGGGCTTGCCGATCAGAAGGTTGGCGGTTCAAATCCCCGCAATGGGGTGAGCTCCCGTTGCTCGGTCCCTGCTCCTGCCAACCTAGCAGTTTGAAAGCACCTCAAAGTGCAAGTAGATCAATAGGTACCGCTCCGGCGGGAAGGTAAATGGCGTTTCCGTGCGCTGCTCTGGTGAGCCAGAAGCGGCTTAGTCATGCTGGTCAGCTGTACGCTGGCTCCCTCGGCCAATAAAGCGAGATGAGCGCCGCAACCCCAGAGTCCGCCACGACTGGACCTAATGGTCAGGGGTCCCTTTACCTTTCTTCAGTAAAAAAATAAATAAAAAATCAGGGTGGTTTACAACACCAGTGCATAAAACCATACAAATATTAAAATCAGAAATCACTCCCTATTGTCAGTTCCTGATACCTCGGGTTAAGTACTTAATTCGTTCCGGAGGTCCGTTCTTAACCTGAAGCTGTTCTTAACCTGAAGCACCACTTTAGTTAATGGGGCCTCCTGCTGCTGCCACACTGCTGCAGCACGATTTCTGTTCTCATCCTGAAGCAAAGTTCTTAACCCGAGGTACTATTTCTGGGTTAGCAGCATTTGTAACCTGAAGCGTATGTAACCCGAGGTACCACTGTATGTGAATGGTAATTGCAATATGAAAGGAGATTCTGAGTCAACATCTGGAAGAACTTTCTAATGGTAAGAGCTGTTAGACAGTGGAACAGGCTCCCTTGGGAGGTGATGGACTCTGTTTCTTTGGAGGTTTTAAGCAGAGGCTGGGTAGCCATGGGTCAGGGATTTGTTCGCTATGACTCCTGCATTGCAGGGGGCTGAAGCAGAAGTCCGCTTGAGGGTCTCTTGCAACTCTATGAAATGTCCTTGCCTGGACTCATACAGTCGAAGGATCCAGGCAGTTTATTGCCTGGGACGTGGAAAGAGGCAGGCTTAATAAACCAGGTTCAGTCCACCCAACCTCTGGTGGAAAAGCATGCTAATGAGATAGTTGTTTTGTGTCCTTGCGTAGAGCTGATGAGGACAATGTCAACGCTGACTTTTATTTCCTTGACTTCTGTCCCCTGTGCTCAATGCTGTCTCTTCCTTCCAGGCATCTCAGATACGCTGGCCAAAGGCAACCTGCTCCAGGGACTCTTGGGGCAAGTGCTTGGTGGAGACCTTCTAGGAGGGATCCTTGGAGGCCAAGGAGGTCCTCTCGGCTTGGTCGGAGGCTTGGCTGGAGGTGCCCTTGGAGGCCAAGGAGGAGGTCCTCTCGGCTTGGTCGGAGGCTTGGCTGGAGGTGCCCTTGGAGGCCAAGGAGGAGGTCCTCTCGGCTTGGTAGGAGGCTTGGCTGGTGGTGCCCTTGGAGGCCAAGGAGGAGGTCCTCTCGGCTTGGTCGGAGGCTTGGCTGGAGGTGCCCTTGGAGGCCAAGGAGGAGGTCCTCTCGGCTTGGTAGGAGGCTTGGCTGGTGGTGCCCTTGGAGGCCAAGGAGGAGGTCCTCTCGGCTTGGTCGGAGGCTTGGCTGGAGGAGTTCTTGGAGGCCAAGGCGGAGGACCTCTTGGGATTGTTGGCGGTGCCCTGGGAGGCAAAGGAGGTCTCCTCGGTGGTGTCCTTGGACGTGAAGGTCTCCTTGGGTGAGTTAGCTCTTTTACTGAGAAAAACACAGGGGGCAGAACTCAACACTTCCCTATGGCAAGATGTAGATGTTGCTTTGTGGATTTAGCTTCTGCTCCTGACTGTCTCTCCTTCACCTTCCAGCTTGAAGTTGGTGGACGTCGTCCTTCCTAAAGTCTCACTGAAATTCTTGAAAGGCGTTGGGGTCGGACTGAACATCTATACCAAAGTTGCTCTCAAGGGAGATACGTGAGTTGACTTCCATGGGACGTAGCAAGCGGGGAGAGCGATGGCTCAGTGGCTGAGCACCTGCTATGTAGGCAGAAGAATCCAAGTTCAATCTCTAGCAGCATCTCCAGGTTGGGCTGAGAAACCCTGGAGAGCCACTGCCAGTCAGTGTAGGCAAAGCTGAGCTAAATGGACCAATGGTCATGACTCTGCATAAGGCAGCCTTCCATGTTCCTGTTGAGAAGTCCCAAGAATTTTCTCCTCTGATTCATCCTCCAAAAGTGTATGATGATTTTAATTTCATCAGGAATTTCCCAGGTGTTCTCTTATCCTAGCCAGTTCAGGATAGAGTCTTTGATGATGATGATGATTATAAAAAAAACCTTAAACAGCATTGAAGTATCCTGAAGATTTATTTGGGACACAATCTCCTGCTTCAAATACATGGTTGGGTTGCTTGGGTTGGGGGATAGGTTTCCATGTACAGGTGGCGATCCTTCACTCAAAGCAGCTCCCTCATTCACTTCTATGGAATAAGCCAATGTACGGTACCTGCTCGTTCGTGGATTGGGTCCCCATCACTGAATGTGGATCATTATATCTACGAGCGATTCCATGAGACATCTATGCACACACATATCTCTGGATCCAACTTCAATTCTACTTAAGTGCCCATGTGCACAGGGACATAGACTCATAGACGTGTGGCATCAGGAGGGACGCACAGGGTCATGTAGTCCTGCCTCCTGCAATGTAGGAATCACAAGAGGTCGCTTCTTGATTTCCACAAGGGGAGAAACCTTTTCCACGTGAAAAGTAAAATTTGTAGAGAGTAGCATCTGTGCAGTACTCACAGATAGTGTACAAGAGGGATCTGCAACACAATATTGTAGTTCCAGCCAGCCAGCCATGCCCTTTCCAGGATACTCCATCCCCCTTCCCTCAGTTCCCCAACCCTTCCCCCAGCTGTCAGTCATCATTCTATGGCCACTGAGCACAGTCATTCCTTCTTATTGGGCTGTTGGGAGCAGGTCTCCCCTAGCTTCATTTTGTATCTCTCTCTCTAAACCATTTGTGTATTTGGGTTCACCAAGCATTCATGGCTGGTGCCATTTCGGGTACTTAAAGACCAATACTTGGGAGAACTGAGACCGCAGTTACACAGTGTAATGGGAGATAACTTCCATTATCCATCTTTGTCAAAATAATAGATTTCAAAACATGCTGGGGGAAACAAAACCATACCCAGGATAGGAGTCGTGGGACCTGCAGGGCATTTTTGATATTTGTGCCCCAAGCAATGCCTGACAAAGAAGCCATTGCAATCTGAGTACCTGCAGAATACATTTTGAAACTGGACCTGGTTCGGTGATCGATCTCATCTCCACCTCTTCTCTGTCTTCCAGGCTTTTGGGTGGGCTGCTGAATCTTCTGGTGGAAGTGAACATCACAGCAAACGCACGTCTGGTCCAGGACAAGTCAGGCACTCCCATCCTAGTTGTGGAAAACTGCAAGACCAACCTGGGTAACATTCAGATCCTGTCTGGGTGAGTGACCAGAGGTCCTGAGGAACACAGCCACTGTGGCGACTAGACACTGAAACACCATAAGGACTCACGGTCCCCAATTATTTTCTTCCTTAGGTTCCTTCCGCTCAACTTGGACAGGGTCTTGACTAACCTCCTGAGCAATGTCCTCCCAGGAGTGGTGAGTCTTCCGAGAATTTGCCAGCTCAGTTGTCGATCACTTTCTTTGCATCATAGTTTTGCTGAATTTAGGAGAGGCATTGCTATTCAGAGTAGACTGCACAGGATGAGATGGAGCAACAGACATAGTTAAGGCGGCTGTAAATACTGATACAAGGCAAAAGGATACCCTAGGAATTTTATTTGTTTATTTATTATTGCAATTATGCCCCACCTTCTTCTGCAAGAAGCTCAAGGTGGCTCACGGGGTTCTCCTCTTCTTCGTTGAATCCCAACAAGCCTGTGAGGTAGGCTAGGCTGAGAGGCAGTGACTGGCCCAAGGTCGCACCCAGTGAGCTTCATGGTTGAGCAGGAATTCGAACCCTGGTCTCTTAGGTCCTAGTCCAACTCTCTAACCACTACACCACACTGGCTCACACTGGCTCCACACTTGAAGTGGAGACTGCCAATAGGGGGAACCTTTGGCTCTCCAGCTGTTCCTGAACCACAACTCCCATCATCCTCGACCATTGCCCATATTTCTAGGGCTGATGGGAGCTGTAGTTCAGTAGAAGCTGGAGGGCCAAAGGTTCCCTACCTCTGAGTTAGAGTTTTACCCTTCTGGCAATCAGGATGACCAATAGCTGCTGCAAGTAAAAGAGGACTCTTCACCCCTTGTTGTCCTTGTCTGCCATTGCATCTCTGGGATGCCACCAGATTAAGCAGATGAGAATTTCTTTCTTGCAAGCGGCCGGCAGGCTGCACAGGGAGATTTATTTTTCAGATAACACAACAAAGGATGTGGGGACCATTCAGTTCTGTGGCTTCACTCCTGCTCCTTTCCCTTTCTTGCAGCTGTGTCCGGTTGTAGATCTTGTGCTGAATATTGTGAACACCCTTCTTGGCACCGTCAACAGTAAGTTTTCCATGACTTCCACCTTCCCCATCTCCTTTGGATCATCAACTAGCATATATAATGTTGCACAACTTGCTGTCTCCCCACTTTGAACTGTCAGAGCGCCCCACCACCACTGCTGCTTCCCCCAGGAACAAACGGCAGTTGGGGTTTTCTGCAATTTGGGTTTGCTCTTATTCAGCGCCATAAAGCAGGTTTTCGCAGGGCAAGTGCCATGGCAAAAAAACAAACAAAACGAACGCTTGGATGCAGAGCTTTAAAGCGAAGACCTGTGCTTAGAAATGAGGCACAAAACAAGACAGGATGATGATCCCTTAATGTACAGGGTTGTTGCATTGTTGGCTGAGACATTGCTTGCGAAAGGGTTTGAGCCGTCTAAAAGCACAAGTGAAATGCTTAGCTATGTGTTGTGTAAAGTCCCACCTCGTTTTGTTGTTGTTGTTGTTGTTGTTGTTGTTTAGTCGTTTAGTCGTGTTGGACTCTTTGTGACCCCCTGGACCAGAGCACGATAGGCACTCCTGCCTTCCACTGCCTCCCCCAGTTTGGTCAAACTCATGCTGGTAGCTTCAAGAACACTATCCAACCATCTCATCCTCTGTTGTCCCCTTCTCCTTGTGCCCTCCATCTTTCCCAACATCAGGGTCTTTTCCAGGGAGTCTTCTCTTCTCATGAGGTGGCCAGAGTATTGGAGCCTCAGCTTCAGGATCTGTCCTTCCCTTGAGCACTCAGGGCTGATTTCCTTAAGAATGGAGAGCTTTGATCTTCTTGCAGTCCATGGGACTCTCAAGAGTCTCCTCCAGCACCATAATTCAAAAGCATCAGCCTTCTTTATGGTCCAGCTCTCATTTCCATACATCACTACTGGGAAAACCAGAGCTTTAACTATACTTGTTGGCAAGGTGATGTCTCTGCTTTTTAAGATGATGTCTAGGTTTGTCATTGCTTTTCTACAAAGTCTAGTACCTTGCTTCATTTAAAGATTTTCAGAGACTTTGGAACTAAAGATTTCATTTTGTACTTGTTATGGTTTGAAGGAATTCTACAAAGATTGTCTATTGCATATGTACATGGTCATCGTGTTGCCTAGACATTGCCGACGTTCTCTTTGCAACACAGGGGTTTGTTTGGTTACTTACTCCTTACTCTTTTTTATTTCCTCCACAGGCATCTGCCCATTCGGTACGCTGGGAAAACTACATTACACCCTGGCTGGCCTGCCGTGGTTCAGCGATGAACAACAAATCGTGCTGAATCTGAATGTAAGGCACCTTTATTGATCAATTGATCGATTAATTGCCTTTATATCCCACCTCTTCCTCCAAGCCGCTCAAGGTGGCCTACATGCTTCTCCTCCTCCCCATTTGAGTCTCAGAACAACAACCCTGTGAGGAAGGCTAGGCTGAGAGAGAGAGAAGCAGAGAATAACAACAGCTAGTTATCAACCCATCTAGCAGCTCAGCCCCAGGGAAAATCCTGATGTGAAAGCCTTCACATTAAGCCATTCCCCATTTCGGTGTCAATTAAACAATTCCAGGCATAGGCAAACTCGGCCCTCCAGATGTTTTGGGACTACAACTCCCATCATCCCTGACCACTGGTCCTCTTAGCTAGGGTTGATGGGATTTGTAGTCCCAAAACATCTGGAGGGCCGAGCCTCTTTCATTACATACCGATATGATGCTTTGCAGGGTTAAAGAAAGAGAAAAATTGTGTAAAAAAGTATAAAGATAGAGGTAATCTATGTTTAGATTAGATTAGAATGATGATATGGTTTTATTTGTAGATGTGTGTTTTTGTTTTTTGTGTTTTTGTGTTCTTTTTTCTGTTTTGTTTTGTTTTCTTCTTTGTACTGTTTTATTTTGGATTCAATGTTTGTAATTTTTGTTGTAATTTTGCATTGAAAATAGTTTTTTTAAAAAACAAAAACATCTGGAGGGCCGAGTTTGCCTATGCCTGAATTATACTTAACAGACGTCCAGGACTGTGGACACCCAAATGTCTCTGATCTTCTGATTTTTCCTTTTATGTTTCTTCCAGGTCTTAGTGCTTGATAATGAAGGCAACTCCATCAAGCTTCCCCCAAGCAAGCTGCCCTCCCTTCCTCCAGCTGGGGACCAGACTTCCCAGTTGCTTCTCTCTGGTGACCTCATTTCCTCCTTGCTGCAGCTGGTAATGAAGAACGGGCAACTCAACGTAGACATCACTGACCAAGCGGTGAGTCGCCTGCCCCAGAAATGATAGTCCTTGAAGAGTCTGCAAAGGATAATAATAATAATAATAATAATAATAATAATAATAATAATAATAATTTATTTATACCCCGCCCATCTGGCTGGGCTTCCCCAGCCACTCTGGGCGTCTCCCAACAAAATACTAAAATACCGTAATACATCAAACATTAAGAGCTTCACTAAACAGGGCTGCCTTCAGATGTCTTCTAAAAGTCTGGTGGTTGTTCTTCTCTTTGACATCTGGTGGGAGGGCGCCACCACCAAGAAGGCCCTGTTATGTACTGAGTTGAATAGGATCCAAAAGGCAGCAGTCTGATTGGTCCTAGAAGGTTTGATCTTCTGGCAGTCCATGGGACTCTCAAGAGTCTCCCCCAGCACCATAATTCAAAAGCATCAATTATTCGGCGGGCAGCCTTCTTTATGGTCCAGCTCTCACTTCCATACATCACTACTGGGAAAACCATAGCTTTAACTAGACGGACCTTTGTTGGCAAGGTGATGTCTCTGCTTTTTAAGATGCTGTCTAGGTTTGTCATTGCTTTTCTCCCAAGAAGCAGGCGTCTTTTAATTTCGTGACACAAACATATATACCCATTAATTCTCAGCCTCAGTTTTGCACCTGTAAAGTGAGAACAACCCCTCTCCCCATCTTTCTTTGTTCTGAGAGGATGAACATGAAGGAAATCACCACGTCAGGCTGAAGGGGAAAAGGTTAGGGTGGCATTTAGAAGACATTCCCCTTTTAAAATTCTTTGCATCCATCTTGCTTTCCCCCAGCTCCGTGGAGCCGTCCCACTGACAACGTCTGCACTTCAATCTGTGCTACCTCAGGTAAGGATGCCCTATTGGGCATATCGCTTTTGGTGTGTGTATGTGAAGTGATTTGCCCCTGCGCCCTGAGTGCGAATCATTCTCCCTGTCCCATTTTTTACAGCTGTCCCGGCTGCTGCCAACAAGCCTGCCCCTGGTGGTCAAGATCCGGATCAGCGACCTTCCGGGAGTGTCTTTGCAAAACGGGAAGCTCACGGTGACCCTCGCTGCTGCCGTTGATGTTTTCGCCCTCGCAGACTCTGGCCCTGAGCTTCTCTTTGGGTTGAATGCTGTAAGTAACAAGATGGGGTGAATGGTGCATGGCTTGGAACTCCAACCCCCGGCCTGCCCTGGGTATCTACCCGTTGCGATTGAAAGTTCGTAAGAACATCAGAACAGCTTTGCCGGTTCAGGCCAGTGACCCGTCTAGTCCAGCATCCTGTTCTCACAGTGGCTGACCATATGCCTGTGGGAAATTCGCAAGCAGGATTCGAACGCAAGACCCCTCTCCCTTCCTGTGGTTTCCAGCAACTGATATTCAGAAGCATTGTGGAGGCAAAGGTGGTAGTCATTGCTAGCACTCTTGGCTCAATATTTCTTTTCAAAGAACCTTTGCTTGGGTGTCAGTAATCCCATCCCACCCCCAATTGTCTCTGTGTTGGGTTTATTTATTTCTTTAAATGACACTTAGGTGTCCTTGAAAGCCACCCAGATTCCTCTTTCTAGGTGTGGCAGTTCCTTTTAGCCAAAAGGAAGGAGGGCATGCAACGAAGAGCCCTCCCTGACCTCAGTGGGGCATAGAAGTTGGGGACAGAACAGAGCAGAATCGTAGAATCATAGAAGGGACCTGACTCTAGTCGTCTAGTCCAACCCCCTTGCAATGCAGGAATCTCAACCCAAAAGCGAAAGGAAAGGGGCCAGTCTCTTACCCAGTCATCTTGCATTTACAGCAAATCGACTTGAGTGGATCTGTCCGCATTTCAGGAGCAAAATTGGCCGTCTCCTTATCTCTTGACAAGTAAGTGGATCTTGATGCTCTAGATCAGGGGTCAGCAAACTTTTTCAGCAGGGGGCCGGTCCACTGTCCCTCAGACCTTGTGGGGGGCCGGACTATCTATCTATCTATCTATCTATCTATCTATCTATCTATCTATCTATCTATCTATCATCTATCTATCTATCTATCTATCTATCTATCATCTATCTATCTATCTATCATCTATCTATCTATCTATCTATCTATCTATCTATCTATCATTTTTCTATCTATCTATCTATCTATCTATCTATCTATCATCTATCTATCTATCTATCTATCTATCTATCTATCATCTATCTCTATAATCTCTAATAGAGATAAAGAGATATAGAGATCTCTATATCTCTATCTCTATCATCTATATATCTCTATCTCTCTATTTCTCTATCTCTATTTCTATCTATATCATCTCTCTCTCTCTCTCTCTCTCTCATCTATCATCTATCTATCTATCATCTATCTATCTATCATCTATCTATCTATCATCTATCTATCTATCTATCTATATCTATCTATCTATCATCTATCTATCTCTATCTCTATCTCTATCTCTATCTCTATCTCTATCTCTATCTCTATCTCTATCTCTATCTATCTCTATCTCTATCTCTATCTCTATCTCTATCTCTATCTCTATCTCTATCTCTATCTCTATCTATCTCTATCTCTATCTCTATCTCTATCTCTATCTCTATCTCTATCTATCTCTATCTCTATCTCTATCTCTATCTCTATCTCTATCTATCTCTATCTCTATCTATCTCTATCTCTATCTCTATCTCTATCTCTATCTCTATCTCTATCTCTATCTATCTCTATCTCTATCTCTATCTCTATCTATCTCTATCTCTATCTCTATCTCTATCTCTATCTCTATCTATCTCTATCTCTATCTCTATCTCTATCTCTATCTCTATCTCTATCTCTATCTCTCTCTATCTCTATCTCTATCTCTATCTCTATCTCTATCTATCTCTATCTCTATCTCTATCTCTATCTCTATCTCTATCTCTATCTCTATCTATCTATCTATCTATCATCTATCTATCTATCTATCTATCTATCTATATCTATCTATCTATCTATCTATCTATCTATCTATCTATCTATCTATCTATCTATCTATACCTATCATCTATCTATCATCTATCTATCTATATCTATCTATCTATCATCTATCATCTATATCATCTATCTATCTATTTATATCATCTATATCTATCATCTTTTGGGATGCGGGTGGCGCTGTGGGTAAGAGCCTCAGTGCCTAGGGCTTGCCGATCGAAAGGTCGGCGGTTCGAATCCCTGCAGCGGGGTGCACTCCCGTTGCTCGGTCCCAGCGCCTCCCAACCTAGCAGTTCGAAAGCACCCCCAGGTGCAAGTAGATAAATAGGGACCGCTTACTGGCGGGAAGGTAAACGGCGTTTCCGTGTGCTGCGCTGGCTCGCCAGATGCAGCTTGTCACGCTGGCCACGTGACCCGGAAAGTGTCTCCGGACAGCGCTGGCCCCCGGCCTCTTAAGTGAGATGGGCGCACAACCCTAGAGTCGGACACGACTGGCCCGTACGGGCAGGGGTACCTTTACCTTTACCTTTATATCTATCATCTATCTATCTATCATCTATCTATCATCTATCTATCTATCTATCTATCTATCTATCTATCTATCATCTATCATCTATCATCTATCATCTATCTATCATCTATCTATATCTATCTATATCTATCTATCATCTATCTATCTATCTATATCTATCTATCTATCTATCTATCTATCTATCTATCTATCTATCTATCATCTATCTATCTCTATCTATCTATCTATCTATCTATCTATCTATCTATCTATCTATCTATCATCTATCATCTATCATCTATCATCTATCTATCATCTATCTATATCTATCTATCATCTATCTATCATCTATCTATCTATCTATATCTATCTATCTATCTATCTATCTATCTATCTATCTATCTATCTATCTATCTATCTATCTATCATCTATCTATCTCTATCTATCTATCTATCTATCTATCTATCTATCTATCTATCTAATCTATCTATCATCTATATCTATCTATCTATCTATCTATCTATCTATCTATCTATCATCTATCTATATCTATCTATCTATCATCTATCATCTATCTATCTATCATCTATCTATCATCTATATCTATCCGAATTCCTATGCCCCACAAATAACCCAGAGATGCATTTTAAATAAAAGCACACATTCTACTCATGTTAAAAAACACTGATTCCTGGACAATCCACCGGCCGGATTTAGGTGTTTGGGCCGGATCCAGCCCTCAGGCCTTAGTTTGCCTACCCATGCTCTAGATCCCTAGGTTATGGTGCAGAATAACAAACGGCATTTGGACAAGACTGGAGTTAAGGTGGTGTCAGTGGTTTTTCCACACAGGGACACTGAGCCGAGGGTGGGGTGGGGGGCGCCAAAATAGTAGTAGCAAAACCTATATTTATATGGGTACCTGCTGAGAAGATCCATTAAAAAGCAACTGTACCAAAAGGAATTGTTGTGAAAATAAGAAATGTTTAGGGGGCTCATCAAATTTTGTCCTTGCTTGGGGCCACATTACCAAAATCCGTCCCTGATTTGGAGAAAGTCTCCCTTTAGACCAGTGGTTCCCAAAGTGGGTGATGCTGCCCCCTGGAGGGCAGTGGGATTACCTAGGGGTTGCTAAGAGGTATGGGGGGGTATAGGGACGCGGGTGGCGCTGTGGGTAAAACCTCAGTGCCTAGGACTTGCTGATCGCATGGTCGGCGGTTCGAATCCCCGCGGCGGGATGCGTTCCAGTCGCTCGGTCCCAGCGCCTGCCAACCTAGCAGTTCGAAAGCACCCCCAGGTGCAAGTAGATAAATAGGGGCCGTTTACCAGCGGGAAGGTAAACGGCGTTCCGTGTGCTGCGCTGGCTCGCCAGATGCAGCTTTGTCACGCTGGCCACATGACCCGGAAGTGTCTGCGGACAGCGCTGGCTCCCGGTCTATAGAGTGAGATGAGTGCACAACCCTAGAGTCTGGCAAGACTGGCCCGTACGGGCAGGGGTACCTTTACCTTTAACTTATGGGGGGGTATGGGGGGGACCAGAGGTGTAGTCCATGAATCTTGATTCTGCACTGTGCTTATAGCCCCCTTTCTTCCTGATCTTTTACCGGCCGTGCTCTGGAAGCTCTGCAGACCACCCTCCCCCAACATGATGTCCTCTACATGTCTTGGACTACAGTTCCCATCAGTCCCAACCAGTTGTAGTCCAAGATGACTAGGGGCCATCAGATGGTGGAGGACTTCTCCGTGCCAGATGTGCAGCCTAGCACCCAATGCTTTCCTTTCCTTTCCCTTCACAGCGTCAGCCTCAACGTCACGTCTTCCCAGATCGGCTCCTTTGATGTAAGACTCCCTTCCACCAAATACTGCAGTGGACCCCTTGGAGAAGATTTTGAGGGAGCAGAGCAGGGTGGGGTGGGGAGAAGAAGTCCTGTCCCATGAGCAGAACTCCCAAGGTCTCTGCAATCTCACCTGGAACTTGAAAGAGAAAGAGATGGCTGAACTCGTCCAGGATTGGGGGTTTCTGCTGGAGCAGAGGTGGAGACGGCATCTGGGGCAGCCACACAAACCCTTGGGTGCTTGAGCTACAAAGTCCCATCATAGAATTGTGAAGTTGGAAGGGTCCTCCAGGGTCATCCAGTCCAACCCCCTGCAATGCAGGAATCTCAGCCAGAGAATCCCTGGCAGAGGGATGGCCACCCAACCTCTGCTTAGGAACCTCCAATGAAGGGGAGCTCATCACCTCCTGAAGAAGTCATACAGTCATACCTCAGGTTACAGACGCTTTGGGTTGTGCGATTTCAGGTTGTGCATCTCGCCAAACCCGAAAGTACCAGAACGGGTTACTTCTGGGTTTTGGCACTTTCACATGTGCAGAAGCACTAAATCGCTCTTTGCGCATGTACAGAAGCGCCAAATCGCAACCCTCGTATGGGCAGATGCGGCGCTGCGGGTTGCGAACATGCTTCCCGCATGGATCACGTTCGCAACCCGAGCGCCCACTGTACTGTCAGAAAGTTCTTCCTAATGTTTAGCTGGGAAATATTTGAAGTAAGCAACCCAGCAGGTCACATCTCCATAGCTGTCAGCTTTTCCCTTTTCTTGCGAGGAATCCTATTCGGAATAAGGGAATTTCCCTTAAAAAAAGGGAAACGTTGACAGCTATGCACATCTCTTTCTCTCACCAACTGATGATGCAGAAGTTTCTCTTTCTTTTGCAGGTTGCCGTACTCAAAACCTGGATCACAAACCTTCTCAGAATTGGATACCTGCCTGTGATCAACGGTAAAAGAGCCATATTTGTACCAATAGGTGTTCCATTTCAGCATTGCCTTTGGGATGCGACAACCATTCTGCATGTCTAGCGTTGTTTCTTGGTTTTCTTCCAGGTGCCCTGGAGATAGGAATCCCACTCCCTAACCTCTTCAACCTGAACTTCGCCGCTGGGGATGTCAACATTGTTGATGTAAGATCTCAGCTGCTCATTTCTTGAAAACCGGGCTTTAACGTAGGCTGAGCATGACCTTGAACAAATCTGTAACATGTTCCACAATGCGCCTGGGAACCCGCAACTTAGTGGGTTGTATTCAATGCTAAAGGACCCCTGACCATTAGGTCCAGTCGTGGCCGACTCTGGGGTTGCGGCGCTCATCTCACTTTACTGGCCGAGGGAGCCGGCGTACAGCTTCCGGGTCATGTGGCCAGCAGGACTAAGCCGCTTCTGGCGAACCAGAGCAGCGCACGGAAACGCCGTTTACCTTCCCGCCAGAGCGGTACCTATTTATCTACTTGCACTTTGACGTGCTTTCGAACTGCTAGGTTGGCAGGAGCTGGGACTGAGCAATGGGAGCTCACCCCGTCACGGGGATTTGAACCACCGACCTTCGGATTGGCAAGTCCTAGGCTCTGTGGTTTAACCCACAGCGCCACCCGCGTCCTGCAGTGCTACTTCTGACTCAAAGTAAACTCCATTGAGGTTAATGGATGTGATGTTCCTTAATTTCAATGGGGTTTACTCTAAATAGGGCTCAGTTTAAAACGGTCCAGTGATTGACACATAACCTGAATGTCAGGGGAGGAAGAGGGGCAGAGGAAAGCATGCTTTCTACTGCTGGAGAGAGGAGAGTGGGTGGCTTATGATCTAAGGAACTTCATATGTCTTTATTTGATGAGATTGACTGATGTGATAGTAGGAGAAATGTAACAGACAAGAGGCAAAGAAAATCAAGAAAATCAAAGGGATTTGAGATTCAGGAGCCAAGCATGCTTTTAATTCTGTCAGGACAGATCTATCCCTTCCAGTGTTTCTGTTTCTATTTTCTCCAGTCTTAAATCCAGTTCTCCATGTTGGGATACTGCCAGGGAGACAAATGCCATCATGCCTCCACGCCGGTCTCCCGTAGAACAGTATCAGTCAATTAGTGACATGAGCCTCAGAAATAACTGTCCACATTCCAGGACTCACGCACGCCCTTTTCGCAGAGTTCGCACAATGAAAGATTCACCCAGGGGAGCAGCATATTTACAGCTTTATTCAGCGTTGGTCAGAACAAAGGAAAAAACATGACTGCCTGCCTGCGTGTCAGGCAACAGAGAGAAACAAAAGCTATATACAAAACAGAAACTTCTTGTGAGCAGGAAATACGCAGGCTGTGACTCACAACAGCCTGTCCCCTTTTTAAGGTGGAATGGAAATATCCTAACATCCTCCCCCTTTCCGTGTAACCTGTAGTACCTGTGGTTCAACCCAATTGCAACCTCTGTACATAAACCTTAAGTTGTTCTCTGTTAACAACCTTAGACAACAGATCAGCAGGAATTTCATTTCGTGGCATGGAGGACACCTGAATGAGTCCTTTCTGAATACACTCTCTTGCACGATGTAGCTTAATCTGCAAGTACTTGGTTCTTTGCTTGCAACTCTCTGAGTTCAGCAAAACCAAACAGGATCTATTGTCTTGCTACACTCGTATAGGACATTTCACAGAAACTCTGATGTCCTGAGCCGTTGAGCCTCCCTGACAGTATCCCAACACTCCGTAGTTCCACAGCAGGTTTTCTTAAAACTGATAACTTACTTAATGAATTGTATGCCTTTCACTGCTGCTTTCTCTTAATACTGCCATTTGTAATGGAGTTCTGACTAATACACACATATTAGTATGCTATGTTCAAGAACATATGCCTTTTTCGCACACTTTCCTCCAATATATGCAGTTTCTGTTATTTTGCTGGAGAACTGCACCACGAAACTGGGGTATGTGCAAATTTAGCAGGATAGCCATGTGTTGGGCTCACATAGTGATTGGAGATGTTCCAGTTTCTCATTGAAATGCAGCCAGGTTTCTTCTGTAACTGTGATGCTTTTCTTCTCGGCAGAATGCATTGCTGGCGAGCGTGACTCCTAAACTCCTCTAGAGTAAACGTATCCGCACAGCTGCAGAAATGATCTTCAAGGCAGAAGTCTCCTCCTCGCTCCTTGCTGTTCCCGGTGACATCTTGGCCCAGGAATCTGACTGCAGAAGAGTCTTCTCTCATCCTCCTTCATCGTCTCATTGAGCTGCAGAGCTGCCTTTAGAATGACCTCAGCTATGTTTCCTCTAGTTCTGCCTTGGCAAGAACTCTGGGCTGCTTGTGTACTGTCTGGGGTGCTTATTGACATCCTCGCTCAGTAAAAATATGTCACTTTCTCAGCAATTATAGCATGTCTGTGTTTTTCTTCCACTTTCAATACACTTTGAAGACCTTTTCATGTCTCCTGCCGGCTACAGTTTTAGCCAAACCATCCCTCCTCACCTGTAAAATATTAGTAAAGGGAGACACGGGACCACTGCTACTTCTCCATATTAATTTTATTCCGTAAAACTTATATACCACTCGATTATAGAAAAACAACAATGCCCTAACAACACTCAAAGTGGTTTACAACTCTGGGCTGCTTCAAAGAGCCCTTTTGCAAACGGCTCCGACCCCCACTCATCAGCAGAAGAGCAAGGATTGAATCCTGCTGGGCGCAGTGGGCATAGCTAATTCAGGATCAAACCCTGTCCTCCTGCCCATGAGCTAGCATCACCAGTGATGTGGTGTGGTGTAGTGGTTAGAGTATTGGACTATTAGGACCTGGGAAACCACCACAGTACACAGCCATTATGAGTGGTAGGCATTGATGGCTTCCATTTTAAAGCCGTCCAAATTAGTGGCCTTCTCCATTTTCTTCAGCCTCAGACTTCCAACATTTGCTTTGTTCCGTGAAAGGGCAATTTTGTGAATGTGATGCCCGGTTCTTTAATATTCACTTCTGCTTGTACACCCAACTTGTCCTAGTGTAGTGCAGCACTGAGTCAAACAAAGCAAGAATCTCCAAAGGGACCAGTTCCTGCATGGAATTTATTTGGGTGGCAATACCTGGTCCCTGGAAGAAACTCATCCCAGTGTGCCTTCACCTCCCCTGTGATTTGCTCCATGGTCTTGTTGTGAACAAAAATCTGCCATTTTCCCTTATGGAGTATCCAAAAGCCCACACAGAGTCCTTACGTAGGTTCCCTATTGGTAGGAGAAAATAACAGAGGCCAACCAGAGAATACTGAGAAGCAAAGCAGCTAGTAAGCCTGATCTGTTGCAACAGGGTGCTCCCCTCACACGCAGGAAAGGAGGAGGAACCCAGAACAAAGGTGTGCCTGCTCTTATATAGAAATTTTAAATTCCCTGCCCTGGAGCTCCCCTCCATACATCATACATACATCACAGAAGGGGTGTAACCCAAGACCACCCCCCATAAACATCATACCTACATCACAGAAAAGGCGGTCTACAGCAGAAATCTGAGTGCATTGTTTATCTTGTCTGACAGGTTACCTGTTAATGGTCACTTGATTGGATACCCTGGGGAGCCTGGCCAGTCTTTTGTAATGAGAAATACTTAGTTCCTGAGCCAGGTCACAGGCTCACCCTATTCAAACACAGACATACCCTTAAGACAGGATTTGTGAAGGAAAAGACAATGGGGAGGCGTTTCCATTTTCCTTGGACCTTGCAGAGAAAACATTTGGTCAGTTTGGGAATCAAAAATGGTTTCAGGTCGGTCTTCCTGTGCTGATCTATGTACGTGCTTGGTTGGTACATTTATGAACATTTATTATATATCTAAGACTTTAAAATTCTTATCACAGTCTCCCCCGTGCACAGCCATTTAGGTCACCTAGGAATTTGCCTCTCTTTGTCCTGACTCCAGCCTATGTGCAGATAACTGAAGTCACCTATTACTAGATCACTTCCTCCCTTGGATGCCTCTTGGATTTCAGGACAAATGAAAGACAGTACGTCTTCATGCAATGGATAGTTAAACTATGGAACTCATTGCCACAGGAGACAGTGATGGCCACCAAGGCAGATGCCTTTAAAACTGGAATGGACAAATTCACAGAGGAGGAGAGGGCTATTGATGGCTATCAGTCATGATGGCTCTCCACAGTCAGAGGCAGCGATGCTTCTGAATGCCAGTTGCCGGAAATCACAGGAAGGGAGAGTTGGTCTTGTGTTTGGACCCTGCTTGTGGGTTGCCCATAAGGGGCATCTGGTTGGCCGCTTGTGCTGGGCCCGGAGGTAACCTGAGTAGCATGGTCCAGGTCCGGTCCCGAATCCAGGGGTTCCACGAGGAGTCAGTCTGGCAGGGCCAAGGCAGGACACAAGGTGGATAACCAGGCAAGGTCAGGCACAAGATCACAGGCAGGTTCTGGCAAACAGCAATGTTGCTCCGACAACCTGGGGCAGGGTCCAGCAGCCTTTTATCTTTGTTGGGGTAGCGGCCGGTCCTGATCCCCCAGCGACTCACCTCCATAGCTGTCAACCATCCCTTATTTGGTGGGAAACTCGCTTATCCCAGCGCCGTGCCCCGCTGCTGACCCTTATTGATGATGTCCCTTAAATTTCCCGGGTTTCAAAGGAAGCAGCTCCTCTCCCTCCCTCCCTGCCGGCCAGGGAGGAGGGAGGCGCCAACTGTGTTGCTTGGCTGCGTTGCTCACCCAATAAGGAGTCTAAGAGCGACTGGGAGGTGGAGCTTGCATGCCTTGTGCCGATCAAATCGGCCGCCTTGCCTGGGGACTCGCCTTTGCTCAGCGCTTCCCAGCGGAGAGGTGATGGTGGTTTTCCTTGCTGCATCCCCTTTGCCGGGTTGCTGTGGTGTGGGAACCACCGCTTGAGGCTTTGTTTGGCTGCTGGCTTGGCTTTCTGCCTTTGGCTCGGAGGAGCTCAGAAGTTGAACATACCTGTGCTCCGAAAACCCCTTATTTTGGCTGCTGGTCCTTTATTTTTGAGGCTGCTGGTCCCATAGTTGACAGCTATGCTCACCTCCCTGTCTTGCCCAAAGGCGAGCACTCCTCCTCCAAGTACTCAGGTCTCTCCTTCTCTCAGACCTCAGTCTCTGCAGCTCGGGAGACGTCAGTAGGTTACTAGACCCAGGGGCCGCCTCATCCTCTGCTGACCCAACCGGTAGTGGAGCAGCTGTAAGTGATGGCTCAGCTGGAGGCAACGAGGTCATCCCTGCATCTGGAGCCAGGGCAGGATCAGGCCCCTGACTTGGCCAGCTGGTGCTTGTTGCAGGGGAACCTGTGCAGACTGGGACTCTTCAGAATCAGGCCCCAGACTTGGTTCAGGTGATGCCTGAGGCAAAGGATCCTGTGTGGACTGAGACTCCTCTGGTTCCGAGTCTGAGCCGAAGTCCCAGGCCATCACACCACTGTGAGAACAGGGTGCTGGACTAGATGGGCCACTGGTCTCATCCAGTAGGTACTTCGTATGTTCATTCTCCATCTCAGAATCCCCTTAGGCATTTGGTCAGGAGGATAAAAATATGATTGCTGTTGTTTAGTCGTCTAGTCGTGTCTGACTCTTCGTGACCCCCTGGACCAGAGTATGCCAGGCCCTCCTGTCTTCCACTGCCTCCCGCAGTTTGGTCAAACTCATGCTGGTAGCTTCGAGAACACTGTCCAACCATCTCATCCTCTATCGTCCCCTTCTCCTAGTGCCCTCCATCTTTCGCAACATCAGGGTCTTTTCCAGGGAGTCTTCTCTTCTCATGAGATGGCCAAAGTCTTGGAGCCTCAGCTTCAGGATTTGTCCTTCCAGTGAGCACTCAGGGCTGATTTCCTTAAGAATGGAGAGGTTGGATCTTCTTGCAGTCCATGGGACTCTCAAGAGTCTCCTCCAGTACCATAATTCAAAAGCATCCATTCTTCGGCGATCAGCCTTCTTTATGGTCCAGCTCTCACTTCCATACATCACAAACAAACAAACAAACAAACAAACAAATAAATAAATAAATAAATAAATAAGATTAAGATGAGATAAGATGATAAGATAACACAGTGTTAATGGTGATGTGATTATAGCCTGTCTTGTCTTGGTGTGCTGTGGGCCCCTGGCCCATTTCAATGTGCTTTCTCTCGGAATTAAAGTCAGTATTCACCAGCCTCTCCCACAGATCTTCTTACGTGGAGAAAACGAACTGATGAGCTTTGAAATTGCTTTTTGTTTGGGAAGGTAATTCCACTCTCCCCTCACAACCCCTGTTGTGTAACCCTCATTTGATCAGGGAGCTAATTGCCGGGTTTTATCTCGCCAGGGTATTAACTGTTCATTTCGCCAGGACAAGGATATCATTATGGTCTGGTGGCAGTTTGCAGCTGAGGCTAATCTCAGCATCTCTCTGAGAACGGCCTTTGCAGGGACCGGAACCCAAAGCTGTCAAAACAGGGCGTCAGCTTTATCAGCGCTGGGCTACAGACTTGAGATCCTCTCAGGCTAATCTTCAGGAAAAGGCCACTCAGGTTCAAGGACAGGAAATCCCTGAAATGGAACACTTCACAGGTGCCCAGGGTGGACATCACAGTCGGAGGGAGGGGAGGAGATTTTCCGGCTCTGAGTCTAGTTCTTTATATTGGGATTCATCCATATTGTTTAATATTTTTCAACAATTGCTCTCTGCTGATTCTATACAGTGGTACCTCGGGTTACATACACTTCAGGTTACACACTCTGCTAACCCAGAAATAGTGCTTCAGGTTAAGAACTTTGCTTCAGGATGAGAACAGAAATCAGGCTTCGGCAGCGCGGCAACAGCAGGAGGCCCCATTAGCTAAAGTGGTGCTTCAGGTTAAGAACATTTTCAGGTTAAGAACGGGCCTCCGGAATGAATTAAGTCCTTAATCCGAGGAACCACTGTATATCATTTCTTTCCCCCCTTATTTCTGAGCAGAAGAGACAGTCATTCAAAGAGTCAGTTGCCTTGTGAGGAGAGCACATTTGAGGCTATATTTCAGAAACATATAGAAGAGGTTTTTAACAGTAAAAAGAGGACAAAACCATACAATAAAAGCACAAGAAGTTAAAAACAGCAAAGTTAAGAAAACAAAAACC
Organism: Podarcis muralis; assembly: GCF_964188315.1. NCBI lineage: Eukaryota > Metazoa > Chordata > Lepidosauria > Squamata > Lacertidae > Podarcis > Podarcis muralis. The sequence goes on from NC_135659.1 coordinate 99,691,086, forward strand.
AGTAATCCACTCTTAATTGCCTGCCTGGGCCTGGCGGAACAGAAAAGTTGTCAGCAGGCATTTAAAAGGTGGCACAGAAGGCGCCTGGTGAAACTCTAGTGGCAGAGAGTTCCACAGCCCTGGGCCGATGACGCTAAAGGCTCGGTTTCTCATTGTTGTCAAACGATCCTCACTAGGGATGTTCCTGCCGGTGATCTCAGTGTTCGAGTCGGGATATAAGTTGCTAGTTCTCAAGCATGGGCTCCAAAACTGCATATACAGAAGGAATATGTAAAATGGTTTGTTAACAGGAGATAATCTAAAGCTATACTTTACTAAGATAAAAGATTAAGATAAAATCAAAGAGGGAAAGGATTTGCTGAATTAACTAATTGAACTGGAATACAAAAAAGGGAGGTGTGAGGAGGTCAGGGAAACAAGCAAATGAAAGATAAGATTTGGAAAAACTGATCTGTTTTTAACTGTTTTTACTTTGTATTTCCCCCCCCCCCTTATTTTTGTAAAACGTTGAAACTTTAATAAATATCTTAAAAAACACACACAAAACTGCATATACAGAAACTCTCTCTCTCCCCCCCCACCCCCGAGTCAAGGGAAACAAACATAAGGAGAACTGGCTGCTGGATCAGGTCCATGCAGTGGCGTAGCGTGGGTTGTCAGCACCCGGGGCAAGGCAAGTAATTTGCGCCCCCTAACCTGGGGCAAGGCAAGTAATTTGCGCCCCCTAACCCTTAACCTGCCGCTGCTGCCAGCTTCTTCTTGCTGCTGCCTGGGCTGGGGTATTTACGGTAAGGTAGCCACGGCGGCAGGTCCGTGTCAGGTGATCTGAGGCGAGTTGCCGCTGGCGCTGCCGCCCAAACGGCATCGCTTGCCCGGAGGAGGAGGAGGGCAGAGAGGCGAGGAAAATGCAACATGGCCCAGCAGCTGCAGCAGCAGCGGCGGCAGCGGCGGGGGGGCTGTGAGGAGGGGCTGCCTGGTGTGCCCTCCGCGGCCCTGATGCGCGGGGACCGCGGCGAGCGCTGAGAGCCGCTGCCAGCTCGTCGGTTCCGCGAGACATGGGGCTCTGCTACAGCCTGCGCCCGAGGCTCTTCGGCGACTCCGGAGGCGGCGAGCGCGCTCCCCCAGATGTTGCGCCTGGTGCGGCCGGCCCCCCCTGCACCCCCCCACGCTACGCCACTGGGTCCATGGCCCATCTAGTCCAGCCTCCTGCTCTCACAGTGGCCAAGCAGATGCCTGCGGGAAACCAGCAAGCAGGATTCGAACACAAGAGCAGCCCTCTCCCCTCCTGTGGCTTCCAGCAGCTGGGATCCAGAAGTATTTCTGCCTCCAGCGGTGGAGACAGAGTAGAACCATCCTGGCTAGTAGCCAAGGATCACATTCATCCAGTGCTTTACCAACTGCACTGGCTCCCGGTGGAGTACAGGATCAGGTTTAAGGTGCTGGTTTTGACCTTTAAAGCCCTATGCAGTCTAGGACCCTCATACCTACGGGACCGCCTCTCCTGGTATGCCCCATGGAGGACCTTAAGGTCCACAAATGACAAGACTTTGGAGGTCCCAGGTCGCAAGGTGGTTAGATTGGTTTCAGCTAGGGCCAGGGCCTTTTCAGCACTGGCCGCAACTTGGTGGAACGCTCTGTCACAAGAGACCAGGGTGCTGCGGGACTTGACAGAGCTGTTCCGCCCGGCCTTTGGTTTGGACTCGGTCTGACCCTTATGTTTCCCTCCCCTTATGGTCTTGATCTATGGGCTACTTTTAAAATGAGGCTGCATTTTAAATTGCATTTTAACCTGTATTTTAAATTGGTTTTTTCTTCTTCTTTCCCCTATTATGTTTTTAATTTTTTGTAATAACATGCAATGATATTCAGTAAGCAGCTCTCTGGAGAAAGCAAAAACCTTTAACTAGCAAATTACGCGAATAGTGGGTCCTTCCATCACTACGGTATGTGGTTTGTTAAGGAGAGCCAATATAGTTGTATCTTGGTTTTCAAACAGCTTAGTTCTTGAACGTTTCGGCTCCCGAATGTCGCAAACTCAGAAATGACTGTTCCAGTCTGGGAAATATTTTTGGAAGCCGAACATCCGACGGGGCTTCCGTGGCTTCCGATTGGCTGCAGGAGTTTCCTGCAGCCAATCAAAAGTTGTGCTTTGGATTCTGACCATTTTGGAAGTCGAATGGGCTTCCAGAACGGATTCTGTTTGACTTCCAAGGTACGACTGTACTCTGAATATAAAGCAGTGTGAGGGTTGGACTAGATGGGTCCCTTGGGTCCCTTCCAAATGTACTCCAATGATTTTATGAGACTTGGAGCACCGGAACTGTCTTCCTAATCTCCATAATCAGCAGTGCCATCAGGGCATTAATTGGGCGCAGAAGTCCAGGTCCCCACCTGGAGAATACGTAGGAGGCCTCCAAGCACAGCAGAGTTGACTCACCGTATTCCAAAGTAAGTGAAATAAAACTCCTGACCTTACAAAGACCATAAAGTCCAAAGTCTTAAATTACCCAAATGTGCCGCTGTCCACAATGAGATCTATCTAGATAAGCCCTGAAAGGCGAGAACTATTTGCCTGCCCTGTTCGAAGCAGAAAGAGATTGCAGAAACGAGGATCCCTGGGGGCTGAGAGACGGTTCCTCCTCCATCGTTCCTGCCAAACGCAAAGAAAGACATCCTGGAACCTGGAGTGAGGGCACTTGATCCCTCTTGCTCAACTCCCGTCCCAGATTTGCAAATAATTATTTTTACTGGAATATGGCAAACCGCATACTGAGCCCATTATCTCCACGTCCCTGGCGCTGGTTTCATGCCCGCCCCGCCACTCACCGCTGATATAAATGGCCTTTGCCACCTCTGCTTTTTCAGAGCCAGGAGAAGGCAAGCACAAGGAGGCCATGGACAGCACCAAACACTCTCCGTGATCGAGAATTGGCGGAAGCAGGGCTGATTTCTCTCCTTTAGCCCTTAGTTTCAGAGAGGTGCACTCAGGTAACTCAGATCTGGTCTGCAAGAACACCCTCTGGCAGAGTTTAACCAATTTGCCTTTTAATTAGTTTATTTTGTAATAAATAAATAAATAAATAAATAAATTATACACTAGGTTGATGAACTCCGGCGGGCTAGGGACAAAGGTGTTTCCTAGTTCTGCTGGATCTCTCAGCGGCTTTTGAAACCATTGACCATAACATCTTTCTAGACCGTCTAGAGGGGCTGGGACTGGGGGCACTGTCATACAGTGGTTCCGCTCCTTCCTCCTGGGCCATGTTCAGAAACTGGTGTTGGGGGATGAGTGTTCAGACCCTTGGGCCCTCACTTGTGGGGTGCCTCAGGGTTCTGTCCTCTCCCCCATGCTTTTCAACATCTACATGCAGCCACTGGGAGAGATCATCAGGAGGTTTGGGCTGGGTGTTCATCAGTATGCGGATGATACCCAGCTCTACCTCTCTTTCAAATCAGAACCAGTGAAGGCAGTGAAGGTCCTGTGTGAGTGTCTGGAGGCGGTTGGAGGATGGATGGCGGCTAACAGATTGAGGTTGAATCCTGACAAGACAGAAGTACTGTTTTTGGGGGACAGGAGGCGGGCAGGTGTGGAGGATTCCCTGGTCCTGAATGGGGTAACTTTGCCCCTGAAGGACCAGGTGCACAGCCTGGGAGTCATTCTAGACTCACAGCTGTTCATGGAGGCGCAGGTCAATTCTGTGTCCAGGGCGGCTGTCTCCCAGCTCCATCTGGTATGCAGGCTGAGACCCTCCCTGCCTGCAGACTGTCTCACCAGAGTGGTGCATGCTCTAGTTATCTCCCGCTTGGACTAATGCAATGCGCTCTACTTGGGGCTACCTTTGAAGGTGACTTCGAAACTGCAATTAATCCAGAATGCGGCAGCTAGATGTGACTGGGAGCAGCCGCCGAGACCACATAACACCAGTCTTGAAAGACCTACATTGACTCCCAGTATGTTTCCGAGCACAATTCAAAGTGTTGGTGCTGACCTTGAAAGCCCTAAACGGCCTCGGTCCAGTATACCTGAAGGAGCGTCTCCACCTCCATCGTTCTGCCCGGACATTGAGGTCTGGCACGAGGGTCTTCTGGCGGTTCCCTCGCTGCGAGAAGCGAAGTTACAGGGAACCAGGCAGAGGGCCTTCTCAGTGGTGGCACCCACCCTGTGGAACACCCTCCCACCAGATGTCAAAGAGATAAACAACTACCTGACATTTAGAAGACATCTGAAGGCAGCCCTGTTCAGAGAAGTTTTTAATGTGTGACATTTTAATGTATTTTTAATCTTTGTTGTCATCATCATCATTAAACAACGAAAACCCTCAAAGTGGGTTGCAAGAAAGGTAAAACAATGAAATTACCAATAAGAATAAAATTATCTCAGCAGGTGTGGCGTCTTCAGCCAAGATGTTTGCCGTCTCGTGTGCTGCCATCTTCAGCTGCCTGCTGATGCAATCAGAGAGCCAGCTGCTTCCAACAGATGCTGTCATCCGGGTCAATAAGGGCGTATTGCATAACGGTAAGTCTATCCATGCTAGGATTGGAATGGACCTCACAGACCAAGGTCCACCAGTTTATTTCCTACCCTAAGAAATTCTGGGTGTGCGAATATCCTAAGGAAAGTGTTGACCTTACTAACATTTCCAAAATTCCTTGGCTGCATTACCTGAGCCAGAATTCCCAGTATTTCGTGTAAGATTTCACGTTGGGTGAGTTTTGCGGTCACTCTAAGGAGCACCACCTGGGTCGAGTTCCAGAGCATTCGGGAGCCTGCAAAACAACTTACCTCAAAGGGTTCAGACAAGAGTGAGGCAGCGTTGGCTGAATGTGGGCCAAAAAATGAATGCAGACAAGACAGAGGTGTTATGTGTTTTTGTTTGCTTACAAAAATATTTATATGCTGCTATACAGTCATACCTCGGGTTGAATGTGCTTCAGGTAGAGCACTTTCGGGTTGCTCTCCGCGGGAACCTGGAAGTAACAGAGTGCGTTACTTCTGGGTTTCACCACTCACGCATGCGCAGACGCTCAAAATGACGTCACGTGCATGCGCGGAAGCAGCAAAACGCGACCCGCGCACGGGCAGACACGCTGTCACATCTTACGTTCTATTCAGGATGCGAACGGGGCTCCGGAATGGATCCTGTTCACATCCCGAGGTACCACTGTATTGCAGAAACATATAGAAGAGGTTTTTAACAGTAAAAAGAGGACAAAACCATACAATAAAAGCACAATAAGTTAAAAACAGCAAAGTTAAGAAAACAAAAAACCTGTAATCCACTCTTAATTGCCTGCCTGGGCCTGGCGGAACAGAAAAGTTGTCAGCAGGCAGTTAAAAGGTGGCACAGAAGGCGCCTGGTGAATCTCTAGTGGCAGAGAGTTCCACAGCCCTGGGCCGATGACGCTAAAGGCTCGGTTTCTCATTGTTGTCAAACAAGCCTCACTAGGGATGTTCCTGCCGGTGATCTCAGTGGTCGAGTCGGGATATAAGTTGCTAGTTCTCAAGCATATACAGAAGCTCTGTTGGGATGCTTCCAAGGGAACGGGGGCAACTGGCAGGCCCCTAGGTGGCTCCAGCCCACCGGCCGATAGCCGGAAGATCTCCAGTCCTTGGATGTAACTGCGATTTGAGCTTCAGAAGCCTTCAGAAGCTGAGCACGCAAGCCAGCAGAGATAAGAACTCTTCGCAACAGAAGGGCAGATAGAGGCTGCGTAAAGCATATTTACAAGCAGTTTATTTCAGGGCAAAGAAAACATGTCTTCTCCCCTTCGTGTCCAAGCAAAAGGGCATAAGCAAAAGCTATACACAAAACGGAAGTTCCCAGCAAGCTGTGCTGGAGTGTAAACAGGCATGTGACATACAACAATTCCACACGTCTGTTAAGGTGGAACAGAATATCGTAACAGGCTCTCTCTCCCCCCCCCCCCCCAAGTCAAGGGAAGTAAAGCCCACCCCACCTCTGCTGAATTATAATGTGCTTCTCTCTTCCTTAGCAGGTCACGCAAGCCACTATTTTGAATAATGCTGTTTTTGTAGGGCAGGGGGCCCTAGAGCCGAGTTTATGGAACCAGGGTGGGAGTTTGGGAGCCCCTAATCTAACCCATTGAGCTCTGCCCTTTGCAACCCAGCCAGCATGTGCCATTCATGGAAGAACTTCCCTCAGGACCCAGCAGGGAAACCCTCCGGCTCCACCGTTCTGCCTGAACTGACCTCTTTTCCCGACTTGCTTCCACAGCCGTCTCCAGCTCAATGGCGCAGAGCAACGCCCTCCAAGGAGCCATGAGAGAACTTCCGGTCGGAGGCGGTGGCGGCGGGGACGGTGGCTTGCTGGGTGGCGTCCTTGGTGGTGGCGGCGGGGGTCTCCTGGGAGGTGTCACTGGGGGCTTACTCGGAGGAGGTGGTGGTGGCCTTCTGGGAGGTGTCCTTGGTGGCGGTGGTGGCGGCGGGGGTCTCCTGGGTGGGGTCACCGGAGGCTTGCTTGGTGGCGGAGGAGGTGGCAGTGACCCTGTGGGGATGCAAGCTGCCTATGCTGCCCCTCCGGTTCCTGGGGGCAATGGCGGGGCTGGTAGTGGTCCGGGTGCTAGTGGGCTGCTAGCTCCGGGAGGCCTGCTGGGCAGCGGAGGTCTGCTTGGCACTGCAGGGATTCTGGGTGGCGGTGGCGGGCTCCTGGGCAATGGGGGCCTCCTGGGCAACGGAGGGCTTCTTGGAGGCGGAGGCGTGCTTGGCATCCTGGGAGAAGGAGGCTTACTCAGCACCGTCCAGGGACTCACAGGGTAAGCAGGAGAGTTGTAATCCTCGCAACAATTAATCGGCGGCTTGTACAGGGTGGCCACACAGGAACAGGGCCTTTTCTGCAGTGGCTCCCTGTTTATGGAATGTTCTTCCCAGGCAGAGCCACATGTTCCCAGAATTATATATCTTTAGGTGCCTCTGTAACCAGGCCTTTGTCCCTTAACTATCTGTGGCCTTTTAGAAGTGGGTAGGATGTTTGCAGCGTATTGTCCCCCCTGGTTTTATCTGTGGCTGGATCTACACTCATGGTTTTTAACGCTAAGAAAAAGTTAAGGAATGGTTCCAATAACCATATAGCCACACAACGTTCTGCTCTTCAACATTATTAAAATGTGACACCAGAGGGCACTGCAGAGCAACCAGAAACCAGGGAGGCTGCGGGGAGAAAGCAAAAGAGAATGTTTTCTGTTTTGACGTTTTAGAATGATATTCCTAATACCGTTCTCATAATGTTTAAAAGCTGAGTGTAGATCCAGCCTATGCGGCGGGTTTGTTTGTTTGTAGCTTTGCGTTGCCTTGGGCAAGGGACGCGGGTGGCGCTGTGGGTAAAAGCCTCAGCGCCTAGGGCTTGCCGATCGAAAGGTCGGCGGTTCGAATCCCCGCAGCGGGGTGCGCTCCCGTTGCTCAGTCCCAGCGCCTGCCAACCTAGCAGTTCGAAAGCACCCCCGGGTGCAAGTAGATAAATAGGGACCGCTTACTAGCGGGAAGGTAAACGGCGTTTCCGTGTGCTGCGCTGGCTAGCCAGATGCAGCTTTGTCACGCTGGCCACGTGACCCGGAAGTGTCTCCGGACAGCGCTGGCCCCTGGCCTCTTAAGTGAGATGGGCGCACAACCCTAGAGTCTGGCAAGACTGGCCCATACGGGCAGGGGTACCTTTACCTTTATGTGAGTCACCCTGCTAAAGTCACAGGAAAGTCACACTATATCAATCAAGGTAGTGGCAGAGAGAGTGGTGTGGCCACATTTGGAATACTGGGTACTGTTCTGGTCGCCTCAGCTCAAAAAGGACATGGGCCACCAACGTGGATGTCTTTAAACAAGGACTAGTGAGATTCATGGTGGAGAGAGCGATCAAAGGCTGCTAGCCACAGCTGGAAGCAGGAATGCTTCTGAATACCAGTTGCTGGAAATTGCAGGAGGCCAGAAGGCTCCTGTGCTTGGATCCTGCCTCTGGGTTTCCCATAAGAAGCATCTGATTGGCCAGTGTGAGAGCAGGATGCTGGCCAAGGTGGGACCCCTTGGGCCTGATCCAGCAGGCAACTCTTCTTCCGTTCTCATCTTCTAGCAAAATATTGTCTACACCAGTAGTTCCCAAACCTTTCTTCCCACGGACCACTTTCAAATTATTGAGGGTCTTGGAGGAGCACCTAATCTGAGCTGACTGGCTATCAATGGCTCCTGCATAGCCATGTTGACTGCAAACTGCCTCCAGTGTGAGAGGAGAGCTGCATGACCCTTGAGGCCAGATTCTGAGGACCACTAGCAGGACGCGGGTGGCGCTGTGGGTAAAAGCCTCAGCGCCTAGGGCTTGCCGATCGAAAGGTCGGCGGTTCGAATCCCCGCGGCGGGGTGCGCTCCCGTTTCTCGGTCCCAGCGCCTGCCAACCTAGCAGTTTGAAAGCACTCCCGGGTGCAAGTAGATAAATAGGGACCGCTTACTAGCGGGAAGGTAAACGGCGTTTCCGTGTGCTGCGCTGGCTCGCCAGATGCAGCTTTGTCACGCTGGCCACGTGACCCGGAAGTGTCTCCGGACAGCGCTGGCCCCCGGCCTCTAGAGTGAGATGAGCGCACAACCCTAGAGTCTGGCAAGACTGGCCCGTACGGGCAGGGGTACCTTTACCTTTACCTAGCAGGAGTTGCCTGCTGCTCCAAGCCCTACCTGTAATAATATGATAATAATAATAACAAATTTTATTTATACCCCGCCCTCCCCAGCCAGAGCCGGGCTCAGTGCGGCTAACATAAATAAAATCACAGTAAAAACATAACAGGGGGGAAAGAGAAGGGAAAAAGAAACAAATTTAAAATACAGGTTAAAATGCAATTTAAAATGCAGCCACATTTTAAAGTAGCCGATAAATCAAGACCATAAGGGGAGGGAAACATAAGGGTCAGACAGAGTCCAAACCAAAGGCCAGGCGGAACAGCTCTGCCTTGCAGGCCCTGCGGAAAGATGTCAAGTCCCCCAGGGCCATAGTCTCTTGTGACAGAGCGTTCCACCAAGTCGGGGCCAGTACTGAAAAGGCCCTGGCCCTAGTTGAGACCAATCAAACCTCCTTGAGGCTCAGGACCTCCAAAGTGTTGTTATTTGTGGACCTTAAGGTCCTCCGCGAGGCATACCAGGAGAGGCGGTCCCGTAGGTATGTGGGTCCTAGGCCACATAGGGCTTTAAAGGTCAAAACCAGCACCTTAAACCTGACCCTGTACTCCACCGGGAGCCAGTGCAGTTGGTAAAGCACTGGATGTGAGCTTCCTGGAGGCACCTAGGGAAACAGGATGCTCATCTACAGGAGTATTTGGTCTGATCCAGTAGGGTCTTTTTCTTGCATGCTTACATTTAGTAGGTAAAAACGATTTTCTGATCTCCAATCCAAATGTGTCCACATCCATTTTTTTAGAGAGTGGTTGTCGTGGGTCATAAGAGAGAGCTTTGTCTGGATGACCTCACTGCCTGCTTCTTCCTTGTAGGCTACGAATTGTGGAGCTGACCCTTCCCAGGATTAACCTGAGACTCTTGCCTGGAATTGGAGTCCACTTGGATTTATATACCAGGGTAGCGCTCAACGGTAAGAGGTAAGCAGAGTAACTTGACCCCTGCAACTCAAGGCACATGTTGCTGGCAGCTTCCTGGCTCTGGTTGAGGATAATAATAATAATAATAATAATAATAATAATAATAATATAATTTATTATTTGTACCCCGTCCATCTGGCTGGGTCTCCCCAGCCACTCTGGGCGGCTTCCAACAAAGATTAAAAATACATTAAAATGTCACACATTAAAAACTTCCCCGAACAGGGCTGCCTTCAGATGTCTTCTAAATATCAGGTACTTGTTTATCTCTTTGACATCTGATGGGAGGGCGTTCCACAGGGCAGGTGCCACCACCGAGAAGGCCCTCTGCCTGGTTCCCTGTAGCTTTGCTTCTCGCAGTGAGGGAACCACCAGAAGGCCCTCGGCGCTGGACCTCAGTGTCCAGGCAGAACAATGGGGGTGGAGACACTCCTTCTTCTTCTAACCATTACTGCAGAGGATTTTGTTTGCCCAAAGGCTCCTTAGTCTCTTAACCATATTGTGCAGTAAGGAGGAGATGCACCATACCAGCTGCTCTTTAGGCTGGCCAGAGGTTTACACTGTGCTGCTTGCACTCCTCCAGCCTCCAGCTCTTGACATAGCTGTCAACTTACAGATTTGAAAATAAGGGACCAGCAGCCTTGAAAATAAGGGACCAGCAGCCTTGAAAATAAGGGACCTGCAGCCTCACCTGTTCCAGGCACTCCAGTCTTCCTGTCCTCCTGCAGTCTGGTCAAACTCATGCTGGTAGCTTCGAGAACACTTCGAGAACACTGTCCAACCAACTTTGTAACCAGAGGTTCAACTGAATAGAATCTGAATCACATGCACCACAAGGCCTATGCAGCCTCAACTTAAGATGGCTCCCCGGCCTGGCTTTGCACTGCAAAGTTTGCAGCAGCAAGTGCAACAAAATGGCATCCAGCATTCAAAAACCTCCTCAGCTTGCATTAACTAGCCACACACAAGGCATGCAAGCTCCACCCCCCATTCGTTCTTAGACTTCTTATTGGGTGAGCAACACAGCCAAGCATCACAGTTGGAGCCTCCCTCCTCCCTGGCCAGCAGGGAGGGAGGGAGGGAGAGGAGCTGCTTCCTTTGAAATTTAAGGGACATCATTTAAGGGACATTTAAGGGACATCTATCAATAAGGGACAGCAGCGGGACATGGCGCTGGAATAAGGGACTGTCCCTTCAAATAAGGGAAACTTGACAGCTATGGCTCTTGAGTGGTGCTGGTCTTCATCCTGGACTCGCTTTCAGGAGCTAGGAGGAATAATGACTCTGAATATAGCAGTTCGGGGGGAGCAACCGTGGGAGTGGGTACTTTCAGGAAGACCTGGCAGTGGGCTTCTAGAATGCATCTGTTGTTGGCCAGTGAGGGAGACAGGATTCTGCTCTAGATATACTTATGGCCGGATCCAGCAGCTGGGTCCTTCTGTTCTTCTGTTAGCTACAGTGCAGAAAAGGGTCAATTTACACTCCACACAATGAACTTTAGGTATTTACTAGTAGACTTGTACCCAGTGTTGCTTGGAAATTATAAGAACAAACAAACCTCAGTGGTTAAAATCAGTGCAATTTTGAAAGGTTTGATTTTCCATCTTGATTCAAGCTGGCACTCATTTGTCTCCAAGCACAGAAGAAAACCTGCCCCTTGATCTGAGGAACCACCATGATAAATTGGGTTATGATATCTTACGAAGTGTCTGAGTGCACAACAAACAGCTTTCCGCAATATATAGTAGGTTAGTTTAGAAACCCCCGGAGCAATCCACAAATCAAATTGTCAAACACATAAGAGAATGTAACAGAAAAATCATCTTCAACCTTGAAACAGCAAGTTGGAACAATTCCATATAGACTGTTTTCCAGTTTTCCTCAGCCTAATTGGCAATAACCTCAAAGGCTGAGTGAAAAATATGTCCTCAATAGCCACAATATGTCCACAATATTTGTGGTGACTGATGGATCTCCAGAGGCAGAGAGTTTCGCTACGAGGGGAAGGCAACAGAAAAGGCCTTTGACCGGCTCGCTGGTCCTTGGCCTTCGCCTAGTGGTGGCATCCCAAGCAGACCCCCCTCCAATGAAAATACTTCAACTGGCTCATTCATCTTACAGATGTGGAAAGTGCAACCTCCTCCCAACAACTTAAAAGCAGCCTTCCCCAACCTAGTGCCCTCCAGATGTTTTGAACCACAGTTGCTTCAGTCGGCATGGCCGTATGATGATGGGGATGATGGGAGTTGTCATCCAAAACCTTTGGAAGACCCCAGGATGGGGAAGGCTATTAAAAGCATCATGCAAAGAAGCTTCACCAGACTCTCTCTTTTCGTTCCAATGCAGCCTCCTTGGGTTCCTTGACATCGCAGTGGAGGTGAACCTCACGGCCATTGTCCGCCTGACCATGGATGGCACCGGCTACCCCAAGCTGGTGATCGACCATTGTGACACCCTTCTCGGAGGCATTAAAGTCAGGCTCCTTAGAGGGTGAGCTGCACCCACCTGGCCAACCTGACGTCTTATGGGGTTGGGGATGGAGCAACTCCCCTTATTTATTCCAGGGATGAGGTTGGTGGCCCAGATCCTGATTTCCCCTGATGTCCCCTGGGTGGGTGTTATGTACTGAGTTGAAGAGGACCTAAAATGCAGCAGTCTGATTGGTCCTAGAACAATAGGATTCAGAATGCAGCAGTCTGATTGGTCCTGGAACAATAGGATTCAGAATGCAGCAGTCTGATTGGTCCTAGAACAATAGGGTCCAGAATGCAGCAGTCTGATTGGTCCTAGAACAATAGGATTCAGAATGCAGCAGTCTGATTGGTCCGAGAACAATAATATTCAGAATGCAGCAGTCTGATTGGTCCACAGGAGCCACCCAATCCAGCTCCAGGTGGAAGTGAATCCGTGACCTGATTGGCCTACAGGTGAATCCCTGAATTAGCCAATCACGTGGGGCCCCTTGTGTAAATAATGTATATAAAGCAGACATTCTGGGGGAACTTCCATTCCTCCTCACCACTATGAGCTGAATAAAGAGCAGGAAATCCGCTCTCGACTGAGTATATTTCGGTCACTTTGACACAGCAGCAGATGAAGCACTCCCCTTTGCAGAGTGGCTTTAAACTCAAGCTGGTTTGCAAAGGAGAAAGTTCCCTTTGCCCATGCTTAGGGGTATTCGAGAATTTCGGTAACACTCTTGCAGTTTTGCGTGGACAGGCGGAGTCCCCAGATCCCGAGTGGTCCCCCCCCCCCGTCATGTGGAATAACAACTCAAGACAACGTGCTATGGGATTAAATTGGCCACAACTTTATTAAATTTCAAATGTGGGTAGACCTTGGCTCAGGCATTGGGCGTTCTCCCTCCCCAGCCCCCAGCCGGGGACCTAGGGAGCTTCAGGGTTATCCAGTGTGTGTGTTGGGGTGGAGGGGTGGGCCGGCTCTGGAGAACATATGTTCAAGCAGAGATAGCCGCCCCCGTTACGCCACCGCCGCAGGGGAGAGCAATGACGAGCTTTCGGCGTACAGTCAAAGCCTCCCTTCAGAAACTCCTTTAACGGGGAACCCTGGTATCGCCGCCGCAAAGAGGAAGATGGACAAAAGGATTCCGCCCAAGGCCTGATACCGCCAAAGTTGTGATGTTTTGCTACGGGAAAGGCGAAACCTGCCAATGCAGAATTCCTTTCCGGCCCTTTAACAGCGACCTTAACGTAACAGTGCCCGCATACCTGTGAAGAAAAGTTAACCTGCAAAACCTGTGAAGAAAAGTTAACCTGCAAAAGAAGACATTAACTGAGGGTGGGTAGGGTGGGAGAAGCTCTGGAGCCAAGTGAGGATTCCCAGGTAAGATCCTCCCTCTATTGTGTGGGCAGGTAATCCCTCCCCTACCTGGCCTGGTCTCCTTGGCAACGCTTCCCCCAGGTGGGATTGGACAACTGACTGAGGTAGGCGGAGACCTCCAGGTATCCCACCTGAGGGAAGGCAAAGCCAAGCCTATGCTGATGGGGGCCGCTCCAGATCTAGGGCTGCGCGCGTCCACGCAAAGGGCGCCCCCCGTTTTAAGCGGGGAGCGGTCATTCATGTCCATCTGTCTTCAGGACTGAAAATCAGTCAAGCAAATTCTTTGGTTTTCATTCACATCTTGCTTGTTTTTTAAGACTGCAGGCAATACTTAATTAATTACCTTTTTTTAACACTGTTTGGGTGGTTTTTTGGTGGATAATTCTTTCCTTTCTCTCCCCCTCCCCCCCCCCACTCCAGCCTACTCCCTATTGTGGATAATTTATTGGCACGTGTCCTTAACAAGCTCCTTCCAGAACTGGTAAGTGATCAGCCGGGGCAGGTATCATCCAATGTGCAATGGGATCTGGCTCAGGAAATGTATTAGGATAGAAATATACTTGCAGAAATTCAATGGCTTGGGGACCAAACTCTGCCCTTGTGAGATAAGTCTTTGATGTCCGGAGAAATGAGATGAACAAAGAGAATTGTAAGATGCACGTATTAAATTTTGGAAAATGCATAAATAAAAAATAAATAAAAAAGAGATAGTCTTTGACGAAACTTAAAAGGAGGAAGGAAAAAAATAACTGCGAGCACAATTCCTTTGCATATATTACCATGTGATTCCTGACATTTTGCCACAAATGTCTCATTAGAACATTGAATTTTTCAGCTGTGTCCAGTCCTAGACATCACCCTGGGCCTAGTGAACGATCAGCTGGGACTTGTGAACTGTAAGTGTCTCTTGTGGTTCCTTCTGTCTTCCCATTCTTTCCTATGGATGATCTCACTGCATCTTCCCATACCCTCCAACATTTCTCCAACGAAAATAGGGACGTCCCATTCCATAATGCTATTTTTACTATTTATATCCCACACATTTTACTGGGTTGCCCCAGCCCCTCTGGGCAGCTTCCAACATATATAAAAACACAATAAAACATTAAACATTTCAAAAAAACCCACTTCCCTGTACAGGATTGCCTTCAGACGGCTCAGAAGTCAAATAACTCCATACCCCCCGACATTTCTCCAATGAAAATAGGGACGTCCTACGGAAAAGCGGGACATTCTGGGATCAGATCATAAACTGGGATGGCTTCTCTAAATCAGGAATGTCCCTGGAAAATAGAGGTGCTTGGAGGGTCTGCCTTCCATCCCCAAAAGAGACTCAATGCTGTTCTCTAAAGCGACTGACCAAACATTTTCCTTCCCTGCTCACAAGATGATGATGATAGTATTTGAGGGCTAAATTGCAACCGAGCTATCTATTTTGAGTGAGGCATTCCCAGAATTTCTTGAGTTTTTTGGAGGGAGAGAATTTCCTTGGTCTGAATTCTAGAGCTACGCAACTTATGGCGACGGATCCTGCACTAAAGCAGCATTATTTTTTTTGTGGGGATTCGGGCTCTGGCCAAGCCAGGTGGAGCAGCAGCACTGTGCAGGATTGAACCATCCTGACTGTAGTGTAATAATAATAAATTTTTATTTATACCCCGCCCTTCCCGGTTCAAAAAACCGGGCTCAGGGCAGCTAACAACAAATTTAAAACACTTAATTGATGCAACAAAAACCAGCATGAAATATAAAATGGTATAAAACGTGAATAACAATAAATTCAGAATTCAAAAATCAATTTTTTTTGGGGGGGGGGAATCCATCCCATAAACATTAGATGATCACCAGGGCTAGCTGGCTAAATTAGTCCTATTTGTGCCAGCGAGGAGACCAGGGGAGAATTAGCTGTGGGATCCCAGAGCGGGTAATCTTCATAAAAAGGGGAGGGGGAGGGAAGGAAGGGGAATAAAAGATCAGGCTAGGTTCAAATTGAAAGCCAGGCGGAATAGCTCTGTCTTACAGGCCCGACGGAAGGAGGTTAAATCCTGCAGGGCCCTGGTCTCATGGGACAGAGCATTCCACCAGGTCGGAGCCATCACTGAGAAGGCCCTGGCCCTGGTGGAGGATAGTCTGACTTCCTTAGGGCCCGGGACCTATAAACTATGATTATTCATGGTGGTCCCGTAGGTACGAGGGTCCTAGGCTGTGTAGGGCTTTAAAGGTCAAAACTAGCACCTTAAACCTGACCCTGTACTCCACTGGGAGCCAGTGTAGTTGATAAAGCACTGGATGAATGTGATCCCGCGGCAAGGACCCCGTAAGGAGTCTTGCTGCGGCATTCTCCCCCCCCCTGGAGTTTCTGGGTCAGCTTCAAGGGCAGCCCTGCGTACAGCGAGTTACAATAATCAAGCCTGGAGGTGACCGTCGCGTGGATCACTGTGGCCAAATAATGGGAGAGGTGGAGGAAGAAGAGGAAACACCAGGAGGGCGACAGCTGATGGACACAGTGTCTTTGGAAAGCATTCCAGACCACCACCATCTCCGCTCCCAGAACCCGGCGAGCCTTGAAAGTAGGAGAGCAAAGCTCAGAAGCAAAGGGCCCTCAGCACCACCCGTAGAGGAGATGGCGATGAATAAGGAAGTGGGAGGAGAATGGGGTGGAGAGTCACTCGGGACAACACCATTATTCCAAGAGTCTGTGTTCCAAGCCTCTCTCCGTAAATATTGAATAAAAAGCAGATGGTCAGAACTTTTCCTCGTCTTATCTGTTCCTGGCAACCTGCTGTGGGGTTGTGTTCTCGGCCACCTGACAGCCCACCACCTTCCCTGGGGTGTCTATTCCACTGTCAAACGGCTCTTGCCATCAGAAAGTTCTTCCTAATGTTAAGTCATAATCCCCTGATTATGAGAAGCCTGGGGAGCTACTGACAATCCAAAGCATGAGAAATCCTAAATTCTTCCTCCTTCCCTTTCTCTTTCCTCCCAGCTCTGGTCCCTCTGGGTATATTGGGAAGTGTCCAGTACACTGTCTCCAGCCTTCCACTCGTGACGGGACATTTCCTGGAAATTGATTTGAATGTAAGTCCAACTTTGCTGAGATGGATCTTGATGGTGGGGTGGCCCCTGTGTGGATTGGCTCGGACTCCGCAAAGTCACCTGCTTTGATTGGCTGTGGGTCTTGGCCAACTTCCGCCATGGGAGTGGACTTTGAATCTGGCTCTCCTTGCTCTGCTCCTATTGAACTCACTGGAGAGGATGATAATGGGAGAAGGAGGAGACCTTTGTCCTATTAGTTTCCTCTGTCACTGTTTGCAAAGTACAGTCACACCACATGTTACGTTTGTTTCAGGTTGAGCATTTTCAGGCTGCGTCCCACGGTGACCCGGAAGTTACTTCCGGGTTTCACCTCTCGCGCCTGTGCAGACACGCAAAATGACGTCATGTGCATGCACAGAAGCGGCGAATCGCAACCCACGCATGCGCAGACACGGGTTTTGTTCTGTTCAGGTTGCGAACAGGCCTCCAGAACGGATCCCCTTCGCAACCAGAGGTACCCCTGTATCAGGCAATGGATAGGAACAGGGGACGTGGATGCATTGGGTAAAAAGGTAAAGGGACCCCTGACCATTAGGTCCAGTCATGGCTGACTCTGGGGTTGCGGCGCTCATCTCGCTTTATTGGCCGAGGGAGCCGGCGTACAGCTTCCGGGTCATGTGGCCAGCATGACTAAGCCGCTTCTGGCGAACCAGAGCAGTGCACGGAAACGCCGTTTACCTTCCCGCTGGAGCGGTACCTATTTATCTACTTGCACTTTGACGTGCTTTCAAACTGCTAGGTTGGCAGGAGCAGGGACCGAGCAACGGGAGCTCACCCCGTCACGGGGATTCGAACCGCCGACCTTCTGATCGGCAAGCCCTAGGCTCTGTGGTTTAACCCACAGCGCCACCCGCGTCCCAAGGATGCATTGGGTGCCATGAGCCAAAGATCAAGGCAGAGAGTCTCAAACTTTCAGTCTTGCTAAATGAAAGCCACAACCCTGTCTCAGCTCTCATGAATCCCAGGGAATGTTTCAGAGTTTCTCCCTTGCTTTTCCCTCTGGAGAAGAAGAGCTTTGCTCCTGGAGAAGCACAGAACATGGATGGTGGCTTAAGGGCAAGGTGGGGCCCCCAGGTCCTTCTTCCTCAGAGCCAAATAAAGTTTTGTAGTTGTTTCAAGTGTCAGAAAAGATTTGCAGATGATGCCCAGCTATACTGGATTATGAAAACTCAGACTGTGAAGAGCTCCAAAAGGTTCTCTCCAAACAGGGCAAAAAAAGCAGAGGCATGAAAATTGGGTCTTATTTGGGGAAGGGGAATCACAGCTCCTTGCTGAGGTATGGGAGGGACTCATGGACCAAGGGCCACTTTGTCCAGGGGTCCATCTGCACCTCCACTTACCGTATTTTTCGCCCTATAGGAAGCACTTTTCCCCCTCCAAAAATGAAGGGGAAATGTGTGTGGGTCCTATGGGGTGAATGCAGGCTTTCCCGGGCTTCCTGCAGCTCTGCGCCACCCTCCCGATCCCGGTGCGAAGCCGCGCGGGGCTCCGGAGGGTGGCGCAGAGCTGCCTGCGCTCCAGGGCTTCCTGTAGCTCTGCGCCACCCTCCCGATCACGGCGCAAAGCCGCGCAGGGCTCCGGAGGGTAGCGCAGAGCTGCCTGCCTTCCTAAGCCTGGTGCGCGCTGAAGAGTGCGCCCGGGCTTCGCGCACCTCTCCGCAAGCCTGGGGAGACCGGCGCGGCTCCCTAGGCTTGCAGATAGCAGGCTGTTCTGGGGGCTGGGGTCGGGGGAAGCTCGGGCTTCCCCCGCGCCTGCCCTGTGCCTGGAGAGGGAAATTTCCCCCCCTTTATTCCCCCCCCAAAATTAGGTGTGTCCTATGGGGCGGTGCGTCCTATGGGGCGGTGCGTCCTATGGGGCGGTGCGTCCTATGGGGCGAAAAATACGGTAATTCATTTTGTGCCCTACTTCTTCCCTTATTATTTTGCAAGAACAAAAGACATTCCTACTGCCAGGATGGCATTTCAATTCCCCATCTTTTCGCTAACTGGTAGTAAAGCAAAAAGCGATTTTAAGAATCTGCTGGTGAGGTCACACCGGTGGACACTTCCTCCGCTATCTCTGTTTGGTTGAGTTCCACCTCCCTTCTGCCTCCACCTCCTTTGTAGGACTCTAGTCCTCATTGTCGCTTCTGGGAGCGACTCTGTTCACTTCTGGTCGGTAGGCGGTTCTGAGCCACAAAGAGCCACAAAGAGTTGTGTTTTGTGCACTTTCCCCAATGACATGCTATTAGCTCTTTCAAAAAAATCAGATGTGTGCAATATCAATGGCATGCACAAGTTTTCCAGCTGGGCAAATAATAATAATAATAATAATAATAATAATAATAATAATAATAATAATAATAATAATTTTTTATTTATATCCCGCCCTCCCCAGCCGAAGCCGGGCTCAGAGCGGCTAACAGCAGTAAAAGTAACACAGTTTACATAAAATCATAATCAATTAATTGAAATACATTCTAAAATCAATTCAGAGTCAAATTAATGGCCACCATTGGGCTAGAGTTCTGTGAGGATTGCCAAAGGAGGGGGTCAGACTGTGCCTTGGCCAAAGGCCTGGTGGAACAGCTCCGTCTTGCAGGCCCTGTGGAAAGATGTCAAGCCCCGCAGGGCCCTAGTCTCTTGTGACAGAGCGTTCCACCAGATCGGGGCCACAGCTTAAAAGGCCCTGGCTCTGGTTGAGACCAGCCTAACCACCTTACGACCTGGGATCTCCAAGATGTTTTTGTTTGAAGACTGTAAGGTCCTCCGTGGGTACGAGGGTCCTAGGCCGTATAGGGCTTTAAACAAGGAGGTGGGGAGTGTTGGGGAGGCCATTCCTTCTTTCGCTTCCAGGTGTGTGTGTGTGTGTGTGTGAGAGAGAGAGAGAGAGAGAGAGAGAGAGAGAGAGAGAGAGAGAGAGAGAAGCTTTGTGTCTCTTTTTCCTTCCTTCCCTTCCTCCAAGGAGCGGGTGAAGGTTTCTTTCTCTCCCCTGAGGATGGAGAGAGGGAAATCTAAGCACAAAGGTGGAAGAGAAGGAAGGAAGTCAATGGGGTTCACAATGCACAAAGTTCCTCAAGGTTTGGGAACCCCATGCCTTAAACCCGCCTGTCTATTTCCGGGTGGAAATCTTCTCTATTCCTGTTTTGCAGCATGCATTTTTTTTTTGGGGGGGGGTGATAACAAATGGTCCATGTGCTTTGTTGTGTGTGTGTGTGTGTGTGTGTGTGTGTGTACAGGCACCAATGAAGAAAGGAGGGGCAGGTCCACAAGCAGACAGAGAGGGTGGAGGGAATTAAAACCAAGATAAATCCATTGAAGCCCTAACTCCAGGTTTCAAAACTTTTGTTATCTGTGCACAAAGCGGTCAGGTATGGACCTGTGGAGGTCAGCAGAGGACAAAACGAAAGCAGAAAACGTGGATGTTCAGGTGCGGTGAGGATGAGCCCTAGGAAAGGGGTGTGATAAGCAGTTCTTTGCCTTGACTGGGTCAGCTTGAAGTATTAGCACTTCAAGTCACAGATCTCCTTCCAGGCTGGCTCTGGACAAATTTGTGACACCTGGGCTGGTTGCATTGCCTGAGGACAGAGAAGGTCACAGCCTGGGATGCAGAAGGGGCAGCTGTTTATTCCATGCCACTGCACAGCATCTTTTGCCCTTTGGCAAAGGATAACAGGAAAATGTCCCTCTTAAGTAAGAACATAAGGATAGCCTGTTGGATCAGGCCCATGGCCCATCTATTCTAGTGTCCTGTTCTCATAGTAGCCAACCAGATGCCCATTATGGGAAACTCACGAGGAGGACCCAAGGGCAAGAGCAAATTTCTCCTCTCCACTGGTGTTCAGAAGCATCGCTGCCTTCAACTGTGGAGGGCAGAACAGAGCCATTGTGGTTAGTGGCCAAAGATAGTGCAAGACTTCACAGGCACCCCAAGAAATTTAGCAGCTCTGGGCAAAAAGCCTGGGTTGACTGTGGAGATGAGCCAGGCTGGGAAATTTCACATCCAGGCCTTCAGCTGCCAGGATTATTGGACCAGTGTTTCTTGCCACCTTCCTTAAAAAGCTAAAGGGACCCCTGACCATTAGGTCCAGTTGTGGCCGACTCTGGGTTCGCGGCGCTCATCTCGCTTTATTGGCCGAGGGAGCCGGCGTACAGCTTCTGGGTCATGTGGCCAGCAGGACTAAGCCGCTTCTGGCGATCCAGAGCAGCGCACGGAAACGCCGTTTACCTTCCCACCGGAGTGGTACCTATTTATCTACTTGCACTTTGACGTGCTTTCGAACTGCTAGGTTGGCAGGAGCAGGGACCGAGCAACGGGAGCTCACCTGTCACGGGGATTCGAACCACTGACCTTCCGATCGGCAAGTCCTAGGCTCTGTGGTTTAGACCACAGCACCACCCGCGTCCCTGCCACCTTCCTTAGATGACCTTGAAAACCTCCTCAAAGCTAGGATTCCATCCCATCAGGCACGCAGCAAAATGTGACCGCCTGCCTCACATCCTTGTTCCTTCTCTCTAGACTGCGGTTGGGCAGGTGGCCGGACCCCTCCTCAACTACCCGCTGGGCAAGCCGGAAGCTCCCCCCTTGCCGCCAAGGGTGCCTATGCCCCCCATGCCCCCCATGGCCGACACAACCAACTCCCAGCTGGGGCTCTCGGTGAACTTCCTCAGCTCCGTCGTGGCTGTTCTGCAGAAGCAAGAGGCCCTCAACATCGATATTTCGGATGGGATGGTGAGTTGGGAAGCGGATGCTGGGGGGGGGGGGCATCTCTTGGCACCTCGCAGCCAGGCGGGAAGCTGAAGGCACAGGGGGTGAAATCTACTCAGAGTCGAGAGTTGATTTCCTGCTCTTTATTCAGCTCATAGTGGTGAGGAGGAATGGAAGTTCCCCCAGAATGTCTGCTTTATATACGTTATTTACACAATGGGCCCCACGTGGTTGGCTAATTCTGGGATTCACCTGTAGGCCAATCAGGTTGCGGATTCACTTCCACCTGGAGCTGGATTGGGTGGCTCCTGCGGACCAATCAGACTGCTGCATTCTGAATCCTATTGTTCTAGGACCAATCAGACTGCTGCATTCTGAATCCTATTATTCTAGGACCAATCAGACTGCTGCATTCTGAATCCTATTGTTCTAGGACCAATCAGACTGCTGCATTTTGTATCCTATTCAACTCAGTACATAACAGGGGGGAATTCAGAAAACTAGACCCTTGTTTTCCAAATTCGCCTGCCTCGTCCCAAGTGCCAAATCTTTGCTTTTGGTTATGTAGTTGCAAGGCAAGGCACTCTGCAGTGCAGAAATCCACTTCTCATTTTAATGTGCAGCTACTGAGTACTCCCCAAAACAGTATGTGAACTGGAGCACACCATTCCTTTGAAATTCACCTTTGCTCTGATTTTGGGAAGCACTTCTCCACCCAAAAAATGCAGCAAGAGTGTGTCTTGTGTACTGGTTAGAGTGTCACACTAGTACCTGGGAGACCAGGGTTCAAATCCTCGTTTGGCTGTGAAGCCCAGTTGGTGTAACCTTGAGCCAGTCACTGCCTCTCAGCCTAATGTCCGTCACTGGGAAGTTGTGGGGCTTGCAGGAGGTGGAGGAGAATGCGGTTCTGCGGCAAGGACCCTGTAAAGAACCTCGCCGCGGCATCCTGCACCCGCTGGAGTTTCTGGGTCAGCTTCAAGGGCAGCCCTGCATAGAGTGAGTTACAATAATCAAGCCTGGAGGTGACCGTCACATGGATCACTGTCCAATCCTCTTTGGAAGCCATCCACCTTAGTCACCACCACTGCCTCCTGTGGCAGGGAGTTCCATAGTTTAATGGTGCACTGCATGAAGAAGTAAAATAACTAGCAAAGAGCTGGGGAGTCTGCGTTATCTTTTGCCCATTTTCTTTCCCCCTTCCTTCTCCCCAGTTCCCTGAGCTTCC
Source organism: Podarcis muralis (assembly GCF_964188315.1). Lineage (NCBI taxonomy): Eukaryota > Metazoa > Chordata > Lepidosauria > Squamata > Lacertidae > Podarcis > Podarcis muralis. The sequence continues at coordinate 99,713,518 of NC_135659.1, forward strand.
TCCTCTGACGACATCGACTCTTGGGGCCTTGATTCCTTCGGTGAGTCCGCTCAATTGACGCTGTGCTGCCCGGATCTGAGCTCTGCCCGAGGCAGCCTGGTGCGCTTCAGCTTAGTTCTACCTGCACAGGTGAACTTTGGAATCCAAGCAGCCTCCGGTGGGGAAAGCTGCGCAAAGGGCGCTGCAATAATTCCATTGGCACCCAGTTAAAAACAACAAGAAGATTCTCCATTGCCCGGTTCCTGCATAAAACATAACTAACAACTGCAAGAACAAAAGGACTGTTTGCCACTAAGATGTCATTGCAAAAATACCTGTACAGGTATCATAAATTCAAAGAAAACCACCCATTAGACCTTTAGCCCTGCATAAATTCTTTCACTTCAGTCTCAAGAGATTTTAAGGGAGATCTATAGCAGGCTTCCCCAACCCGGTGCCCTCCAGACACAGGTGGGCTATAAAACGCAACAACCAAGTAATAAAGCGAACGTGGTTTGCAGGTGTTCCAGATGTTCCCAGAGCCGCGCTCCCTCCTTCTGAAGGTGTCGGTCCCTGATGTTCCAACAGTGAAGCTGCAGAAAGACAAGGGCCTGATCCACCTCATGGCCAGCGCTGAAATACTGGCGTCGAAGCCAAATGACGCTCATCAATCTCTCTGCACCCTGGAAATTGTGAGTATCGAGAAATGATGGCATCACACCTTCCCACTTTCACTCCCTCCCTCTGGGTTATACTGGGATACACATTCTGTGTTTCAGGCTCCGGCTGAGGAACTTAGTAGTGTTAGAAACACTATAATTATGGCCATTTGGCAAGTATTTATCTGACTCTGGCAGCGTGATATGGACAGATTGAAGATGCGATGGAGCCACCACCAGTGTGGCCCTGCAATGGGAGAGTCAAGACAGGGGGTGACTCTCGAGTCATTGAGTCATGGTTAGGGGACCCAGACTTTTCTAGGGCTTACGGGGAATCAGGAAGGGCTTGGTTAAGAAACGAACCATTTCCCCATTTTTCACCGCAGGACACAACTTTGCTGGCCTCCTTTTCCGTTGAGGACAACAAACTGAAAATCAGTGTTGCTCTTGAGAAGTAAGTGTGGCATTTCTTAACTTATGGGCACTTATATTTTAAGTGTTATAATGGGATTGTTTTGTTACACATTTTAATTATGGAAGTTTATTTTTCAACATTTGTGCAATTGGTTTTTAAACTTGTAAACTGCTTAGAAGCCTATTTTGTTTTTAAATGGTTTTTATTAATAAAAATAACACTTGAAGATCTCTCTCCTCATTCCTTCCCTGAGTTGTGCTTCTTCCCTTTAGAGGGGATGTGGGAAAGGCCTTTTGCATCTTATCTCTATTTCCCTCCCTGGAGTCAACTAAGGTTGTCTGAATCCTCAGTGACTGCTCTCACTTTTCCTTCTTTTTCTGCAGGTCACATCTCTCAGTGGCTTCCTCGTCCATTGGGAAATTTGATGTAAGAATATGTTATATCTATTTATTTATTCAGAACATTTGTACCCCACTCTTCAGCCAAAAAAGGCTCCCAGAGTGGCTTACGTACAATCAAAGCAAGATGGTCCCTACTCAGAGGCTTAAAATCTAAAAAGCGTGAGAAATGAACACGACACACAAGGAGAAAGGGACAAGGAGGGAAGAGGAGAAATAAAAGCTCAGGCACCAATTTCTAAGCTGTAGTTCCTGATGGGGCTGACCTGTGACAGCAGAGCTGATGGAGAGAACTCTGCTTCCCAGCTCTCCACTTATTATTTTAAAATTCCTAAGCGGTGTGCAAAATATACATGAATAAATAAAATAGTATTATTTCTTGGAGTTAAGAATAGGACTGGGATAGATTGTGTTCGCTGAGCCCGTATTTTATACAGTCTGTATATGATGTTTGTTTGATAATGTGTGGTGTGCTATGCCTAATAAAGGATTTTGAATTAATGAATTAAAATAAAATAGTATCATAAAAATGGAAACACTACATAAAAACAGTATAACCAGTACAGTGGACAGGTTGTGAATGTTATCTGTGCGGGAAGCACATTCACAACCTGCAGCGTTCGCAACCCGTCTGCGCACGTGCGGGCTGCAATTCGGTGCTTCTGCGCATGTGCAAAGTGCGAGTTAGTACTTCTGCGCATGCGCAACCACCAAAACCAGGAAGTAACCTGCTCTGGTCCTTCCGGGTTCCGGTGGGCCCGTAACCCGAAAAAATGCAACCTGAAGCGTCTGTAACCCGAGGTATGGCTGTATATATATTATTTTATTGATGCTATCGCTACAGGTTCCTCATGCTCTTTGATGAGAACAATAAACTTATCAACTGAATTGAAAATCACTTCTTTTGTTGACGCAGGTCTCCCTCATGGAGGGGCTGGTCAGCAAGATCTTTGATGTTGCATTCCTTCCTGCTATGAATGGTAAGGACGTTCTACAAAACCGTGATTTGACATTCCAACAACTTTCTTTCGCGCTGCATGAAAATTCAGAGCGGAACTAATTGTGTGCCAAGCCATGGGCAGTTCAGTCTGTAGTCCTGGAGACATCTTTTGCTCAGAGAGCTGAAATGAGCTGGGAGTGCAGGGATGTCGCAGGTAGCCTTGATTTTGGATCCCTGAATAAAAATTGCTTTGCTGCAGGGATGGAGAAGAGCCGCAGCTCAGGGAAATGAAATAAATAGAGAGGTGATTGGTTGCAAAATAAAAAATAAAAATGATGGGGAAATGTAGGTTGTTTCATAGAAGAAGATCGGATGTGAAAGGGTCCAGCTTAGCAGCAGGTGTAATAGCAATCTGGACAGTATTTTGACAGAAAACAGCAAGGATCATTCATAAATGTGCAAAGGTCTTCCACTCCCAAGTGGAACACTTATTCCAAGAAACGTTGACAGTCTTATCATTTTTTATAAATAGGGTAAGGTTACCAGATGTCCCTGTTTCCTGGGGACAGTCCCCAGATTAACAAATCAGTCCCCATACAAAATCCTATCATTCCTGCTGAAGCTGAAAAGTGTCCCTGGATTCATTGAAAAAATCTGGTAACCTTAAAATAGGGGCAGGTGTGAACCAGAAAGAATGCAAAATAGAGAAATTTGTTCTTGGAAGGCCCAGCTCATATTTGCTACAGCTCAGTACATTTTGGAGACTCTGGTTTCCTGGTTTCAGGAGAAATCTGAAACTCCCAATTTCTGTAGAAGCCGCTTGCACAAATCTTGCTGCTCATCTGACACCAGGGACAGGTAGCCAGATTCCTACAACCTGCTTTAGGGATCCCACAGAATTTGAAAGCTTTAGATCACTCCTAGAAAAGAAGGCTCTCCCGTCCTGAAAGGTGCTGATCTGTTGGTCTTCCCTTATCTTGTTACGTTTCCCTTTTGTGGGATGTGAAACACAAGAGCAGTCAAGTACAACATTCCTAGAGTGAACATGTTTACACAACGGGAGGAATGTTTGTCCAGCCAGCAGGTCAACTTCCTGTTTCCTTCTGGGCTGGGACAGACTTCCTCTGCATGTGACCAGAGGTGGGTGTGGCCTCACCTGTGCAGGTAATGGCAAAAGCACAGGGCAGGGCAGCCATCTCTCTCTCTTTGACTACATGCATCAAAGAAGCAACATTTGCTTAGCCAAAGATGCAGAGGGACTGTCTCCTTATGAGATAGTTTCCAGGTGTATGTTACTTTTCTAAGCTAAGTTTGCCTTCTGGGATCCTATTGTGAACAGAATGATGTGTGAGTAAACCTTTTTATACTTTTATAGAAGACTGTGTCGTGTCTTATCTTTTATGAGGGAATAAGGGGAAAATACCAGAACAGTTATTACAGGAGCTTTAGCGAGCCTGAGCAAACGCATCCACTGCAAGTTTAAAAAGGGGAATGTTGCTCTGCTAAATTGCGAACTTGTTTACACAAGTTGGAAAAGCTATAATCAAAAATATATTCTCTCCTGCATCCCTGAACATTCCCACACCTTTGGGATCCCTCATTCCTTCTCTCCCGGAGGGAATAATCAAATCTGCCTCTTTCTGCAGGTGATGTTTTGTGGCAGAAATCAGAACAAAACGATATTTATCAAAAAATATCTATACTGCCAACATTGTGGGGAAATACCATGGATGCAGAAAATCAGCAGTAAAATTGCATTTGTGAAGAAAGTACAAAATAAATAAGATGAGACAACCTCATTGCATACAGTTTCCCCTTCATACTAGAAAACTAATATTTTTCTCCTTTCTGGCTGCAGGTGTGTTAGGTAATGGAGTTCCTCTCCCCAAGTTGCTGAATATAGACTTTGACAACGCTGACATTGATGTCATTGAAGTAAGTGCACCAACTCTGAAAATTCCTGTCACAAGGCTTAATTGTCACGACAGGCTTAAGCTCATTCCCAAAGAAGCATTTGACGCCTGAAGACTTTTAAATTGACTTACTAGCAGAAAGTGCCTGGAGTTCTTTGAGAATTCTTAGAAACCAAAAACTACAGTTTGGAGATCAGTGGTTAAAATCAGTGTGGTTCTGAAAGATGCAGTCCACCCTCTTGCTTCAAAATGGCACCCAATCGTATTAAGACATGGAGAAAATCCTGCTCCTTGATTTCAGGAACCGTCACGGAAATTTTGGTTACGGTTTCTTAAATTTGGTTAAATTTGGGGTTTTGAAAGGTTCCGCCCGCCATCTTGATTCAAAATGGCATCCAGTTTATATCCAAACACAGACAAAAATTTGTCCCTTGATGTCAGGAACTGTCATGCAGAATTTGGTCACAATATCTTGAAATACAGTGGTACCTCGCAAGCCGAATGCCTCGCAAGACAAAAAACTCGCTAGACGAAAGGGTTTTTTGTTTTTTGAGCTGCTTCGCAAGACGATTTTCCCTATGGGCTTGCTTCACAAGACGGAAACGTCTTGCAAGTTTGTTTCCTTTTTCTTAACACCGTTAATACAGTTGCGACTTGACTTCGAGGAGCAACTCACAGAACGCGGTGTGGTAGCCTTTTTTGAGGTTTTTGAAGACTTTGGTGATTTTTGAAGCTTTTCCAAATCTTTCCCGACACCGTGCTTCGCAAGATGAAAAAAATCGCAAGACGACAAAACTCGTGGAACGAATTAATTTCGTCTTGCGAGGCACCACTGTATTGCTTTATCCTGGATTAGATCAGCCTTTGGTCTGGTCCAGAGTCTGGGCTCTTTTTGTGTTCTTATGGGAAGAAGTTTTTGATGTGTGACACTTTAATGTATTTTTAATCTTTGTTGGGAGTCGCCAAGAGTGACTGGGGAAACCCAGCCAGATGGGTGGGGTACAAATAATAAATTTTATTATTATTATTATTATTATTATTATTATTATTATTATTAGTCCACTAACAAGGACGTTGGACCAGAGCTGAGGGGGTCCCAGAAATGAGAACTGAAGCTCTTGGTTTCGCCCTTTTTTGCAGGATCTGCTTGTGTTGTCTGCGTGAGTCGAAGAGGAGACCAGAAGGTACTCAGTGGAGCGCAAGGGCAGTCGCAGAAAAGGCCAGCTAGTTCCAGACCAATTTGCCCCACAACATCGTCTTTCAAACTGTACAATGCATTTGAACCAGGCCGGGCTCCTTCCAGGAAAACACAGACTAGGTTTTGAGTGCAGGAGGATTCCAGCAAGACCCTGTCACTCACAAGATCGTGGCATTTCCGCCGTCCCCTTCAGCTTTGCCATTTCCCAGAGGGTGCACACACATAAACACACAAACTGCGTTTCCTGCATTGTTTCAATAAAACGTTTCTCCTTTCCACTGCATTTGGAGTGACCTTGAGTCTCTTTGGAGTCATTGCAACAACAACAACAACAAATTTTATTTATACCCCGCCCTCCCCAGCCAGGACCGGGCTCAAAGCGGCTAACACCAAATATAAAATAAATTGATTGAAATACAACTTAAAAACAAGATTAAAATACAACATTAAAGGTAAAGGTACCCCTGCCCGTACGGGCCAGTCGTGTCCGACTCTAGGGTTCTGCACCCATCTCACTTAAGAGGCTGGGGGCTAGCGCTGTCCGGAGACACTTCCGGGTCACGTGGCCAGCGTGACATCGCTGCTCTGGTGAGCCAGCACCAGCGCAGCACATGGAAACGCCGTTTACCTTCCCTCTATAAAGCGGTACCTATTTATCTACTTGCACTTAGGGGTGCTTTCGAACTGCTAGGTGGGCAGGAGCTGGGACCGAAAGACCAGCGGCGTAGCGTGGGTTGTCAGCACCCGGGGCAAGGCAAGTAATTTGCGCCCCCTAACCCGTGGATTTGCGCCCCTAACCTGTGGATTTGCGCCCCCTAACCCGTGGATTTGCCCTAACCCCAGATGTTGCGCCTGGTGCGGCCGGCCCCCCCTGCACCCCCACGCTACGCCACTGCGAAAGACGGGAGCTCACCCCGCCGTGGGGATTCGAACCGCCGACCATGCGATCGGCAAGCCCTAGGCACTGAGGTTTTACCCACAGCGCCACATTAAAACATTAAAATGCAGCCTCATTTCAGCAGAAACTCAAAAACTTTTGGGGGATGAAAATGTCAAGTCTTCACCAAGGCTAACTACCCAGACTGGTCCTACATGGGCCAGAAAAAAGCCAGGGAAGTCCCCAAATAGGAGTTCCATCACAGAAGGAAAAAGGAAAGAGGGGGAGGGGATCAAGTGGATTCCAAGCCAAAGGCCAGGCGGAACAACAACCAAGCAAACATCTGGCAGCGATGAAATGAGGACAAATGGATTGTCACTGGGAGGGCCTGTTGATAGCAAAGAGAAAGATCTGTGCCAATAATGCAGCTCTTTTGTTCTTCTAAAACTTGCTTCTTTTAGTGATAGAATCATAGAATAGAGTTGGAAGGGACCCAAGGGTCATCTAGTCCAACCCCCTGCCATGCCATGACTAGATGGACCATTGACCTGATCCAACAGGCTCTTTTTACCTTCTGTGGCACAGTGGCAGAGCCCCTCCTTTGCGTGCAGATGGTTCCAAATTTAGTCCCCTGCATCTCTGGTTAGAAAGATCAGACAGCGCGTGATGATGGGGGAAATTGTTGTTGTTGTTGTTGTTGTTGTTGTTGTTATTATTATTATTATTATTATTATATCTTTCCCTCTGTCTACAACCCTGGAGAGCCATGACAAGTCAGAGTCATGATAATGATGATAATAATAATAATAATAATAATAATAATAATAATAATAATAATTTTATTTATTTATACTCCGCCCTTCCCGGTACAAAAACCGGGCTCAGGGCAGCTAACAACAAACTTAAAACACTTAATTATAAAAGCAGCATAAAATACAGTATAAAAACATGAATAACAGTAAAAATCAAAAATCAATTAGATAATCCCCAGGCTAGCTGGCTGAATTGGTCCTACTTGGGCCAGTGAGGAGGCCAGGGGAGAATTAGCTGTGGGGTCTCAGAGCGGGTAATCTTCATAAAAAGGGGAGGGGGAGGGAAGGAAGGAAGGGAAATAAAAGATCAGGCTGAATTCAGATTAAAAGCCAGGCGGAACAGCTCTGATTTACAGGCCTGACGGAAGAAGGTTAAATCCTGCAGGGCCCTGGTCTCCTGGGGACAGAGCGTTCCACCAGGTCGGAGCCACCACTGAGAAGGCCCTGGCCCTGCTGGAGATAGTCTGACTTCCTTAGGGCCTGGGACCTCTAAACTGTGATTATTCATGGACCTTAAGGTCCTCTGCGGGGCAGACCAGGAAAGGCAGTCCTGTAAATATGAGGGCCCTCAGCTAGAGGGGCAAATGGTCAGGGATAAAGCATTTCCCCACGTTCCTTTGTCACCACCTCCCTCTCGCATCTGGCTCAGGTGCAGGATGCCAGGTAGACAAAGCAGTGAGAAAGGAGAAAGGGGCACCAGCAGTCTCAGCGGAACCCCTCTGTGTTCAGAAGCATACAAGGATGTTTTAGGTCTTCCCTTGCAAGCCACTGCCTGGATAGGCTGTGAGCTTAGATCATCATCATCATCATCATCATTTTTAATTTGTATACCGCCTTTCTATCTTACAATACTCAAGGCAGTTAACAAGCTGAAGAAACAAAAAAAATGTACATCTTATAACAATCGAATGCAATACAAAAATGTGATAATAAAACATAACTTTAAAATAGGCAACCTCCATCAAAAAAATAAAATTCAACAATTGTTAGAATAGTATTAAATAATAATAACATATAAAAGTTAAACAGAAATCTCCTCAACAGTTACAATAAATAATTTCTAAACTATGAGGGACGCGGGTGGCGCTGTGGGTAGAGCCTAGGGCTTGCCGATCAGAAGGTCGGCGGTTTGAATCCCCACGACGGGGTGAGCTCCCGTTTCTCGGTCCCTGCTCCTGCCAACCTAGCAGTTCAAAAGCACGTCAAAGTGCAAGTAGATAAATAGTTACAGCTCCGGCGGGAAGGTAAAGGGCGTTTCCGTGCGCTGCTCTGGTTTGCCAGAAGCGGCTTAGTCATGCTGGCCACATGACCCGGAAGCTGTACGCCGGCTCCCTTGGCCAGTAAAGTGAAATGAGCGCTGCAACCCCAGAGTCGGCCACGACTGGACCTAATGGTCAGGGGTCCCTTTATCTTTACCTTTTTACATCAAAAAGTAACATTCAACAATCATTAGAATAGTATTAAATAATAACAACATATAAAAGTTAAACAGAAGTCCATTCAACAGTTACAATAAATAATTTCTAAACTATAATCAGTAAGGCTGATCGCCAAATAATTGATGCTTTTGCATTCTGGTGCTGGAGGAGACTCTTGAGAGTCCCATGGACTGCAAGAAGATCCAACCTCTCCATTCTGAAGGAAATCAGCCCTGAGTGCTCACTGGAAGGACAGATCCTGAAGCTGAGGCTCTAAGACTTTGGCCACCTCATGAGAAGAGAAGACTCCCTGGAAAAGACCCTGATGTTGGGAAAGATGGAGGGCACAAGGAGAAGGGGACAGCAGAGGATGAGATGGTGGGACAGTGTTCTCAAAGCTGCTAACATGAGTCTGACCAAACTGTGGGAGGCAGTGGAAGACAGGAGTGCCTGGCGTGCTCTGGTCCAGGGGGTCACGAAGAGTCGGACATGACTAAAGGACTAAACAACAACAACATCCCAGACGCCTTCGCTCTGCCTTTGCTGTTTTTCACTTGTGGTGGGGAAACTTTGGATGGGGGGCATACTGTCCCCCTTATCTTTCCACATAGGGGTGTGAGAGAGACAGCGGAAGACAGTGGAAGACAGGAGTGCCTGGCGTGCTCTGGTCCAGGGGGTCACGAAGAGTCAGACACGACTAAACGACTAAACAACAACAATAATCAATAAAACAACGGCAAGCCACAGTACATAAAATAATACAATACAAATGGAGAAGCAGAGACTAGAGGGTGGGGCAAGGCAGGTGGAAGGAGGCCTCGTCTGACGGAGCCTCTCCCCTTCCTGCAGCCTTTGTCTTCCTTGCGATGGGCTGCAACTCCCACCTGCCCCAACACGAGAACATCGGGATTGAGTTTGGCTTGGCAGGCTCTGGCACAGGAGGGGGGGGAACCTGGGGGCAGGAATGGTGGGAACTTGAGTCCTAGCTCCTGCCCCAAACCACAAAATCAGAGGCTCTCACGTGTGAGTAAGAAAGATTTTTATTCAGGCAAGTAATTTTACAGGCTCAGGGACACCTAGAGAGCACCAGGTTGCAAAGACTGGCTGAGACTGAGTCTGGAATTTTTTTCTTTTATTTTGAAGAGGTGGGTATATTTCAGAAACTGGCACCCTGACCCGTAGATAATGTTTCAGCTTTTCTCTGTAGCCTTGATTTTGGCATTCCCTCTACCAGCCACAAGAGGGCAGTCCCACCCTCTAATAATTCCCTCTGCCATGCTGAGCGGTTTAAAAATAAAATAAAAATCTGTGCGTTAAATTTGAGGTTTTTAAAGGCAAATATTTGAAATGATGCTTTTGCCTTCTGGGAACTGTGATAAGAGCGCCATATTTAATAGGTTAAATTAATTTAACTGTCTGCTGGTGCAAAGTTGGGTTATGACTCTATTAAGCGGGGTAGTTTGCTTAAGGTTACAATTAATTCAGGCAAAAGCTTTGACTCTGTTTAAAGGTCTGGCGTGTGGAGGGGAAGCAAACAGAGGGAAAGTCCAGTGGATCTTATTACAGGAAGCGGTGGACGTGAAAAAGGCAAATTCCATGCTAGGGATCGTCAGGAAATAGACTGAAAATAAAAGTGCCAATAGCATAATGCAGTTGTACAAATTTATGGTGCAACCATATTTAGAGAACTGTGTTCAGTTCTGGTAGCCTCACCTCAAGAAGGGTATTGCAGAGTTGGAAAAGGTTCGGATAAGGGCCACCGAAATGGTCAAGGGGTGGAGTGAAACCCCCTATGGAGAAAGGGGGCATCGTTTTGGATTTTTTTAGTTTGGAGAAAATGTGAGTCCAAGGTGACAGGATAGAAGTTTATAAAACTGTACATTTCATGGAGAAAGTAGAGAAAGTTTTCCTTTCTCTCTCTCTCTCATACCACTAAAACTTGTGGACACCCAGCAAAGTCGAATGTCAGAAAGTTAAGACAGATAAAGGAAAGTAGTTCTTTGCACAATGCTTCAAACTATGGAACTCACGGCTGCAGGAGCCAGAAATGTTTAGGGAAGCTTTTGATGTTTAATAGGTTATTGTATTTTAGTGTTCTGTTGGAAGCCACCCAGAGTGGCTGGGGAAACCCAGCCAGATGGGCAGGGTATAAATAATAAGAATAAGAATAATAAGAATAATTTGTTGTTGTTTAGTCTTTTAGTCGTGTCCGACTCTTTGTGGCCCCCTGGACCAGAGTGCTAGGCCCTCCTGTCTTCCACTGCCTCCCGCAGTTTGGTCAAACTCATGTTAGTAGCTTCTAGAACACTGTCCAACCATCTCGTCCTCTGTTGTCCCCTTCTCCTTGTGCCCTCCATATTTCCCAGCATCAGGGTCTCAGCATCAACATCATCATCATCATCATTATTATTAAATGGCCACCAACCTGGATGGAAGTACTTTTTCACGCAGCGCATAGTTGTACTATGGAACTTGCTGCCACAGGAGGGATTGGTGGCCACAAACCTTTAAAACCTTTAAACAGGGGTGAGACAGACTCATGGCGGAGGAGAAGGCTACCAATGGCTGCTCACCAGGATGGTTCTCCTCCGTCTCCACAGCTGGAGGCAGCAATGCTTCTGAATCCCAGTTTCTGGAAGCCACAGGAAGGGAGCGGGCTCTTGTGCTCAGACCCTGCTTCCAGGTTTCCCATTGAGGCACCTGGCTGCCCACATCATGGATCAGAGAAGCCAATCCTGACTTCTGTTTTGAATTCCAGGTGCCCCTTTCTTGGTCTGGTGCTCTGGCGCAAATCCTCAAGTCAGAGTGCTGGACCAAAAGACTCTCACTCTGCAGGAGCACACTCCCAAGGTAGAGAATTTCATAGAGAATACTATCTGCTAAGCAAATCAGTCTCTTAAGCTTAAGCCAAGAAATAGTATTCTCTATGAAATTGAATATCAATATACATATCAAGGCTTTGAGATTAGACCACTGGAGAAGCCCGGAAAACTACCGTATTTTTCGCTCCATAAGACACACTTTTCCCCTCCTAAAAAGTAAGGGGGAGTGTGTGTGCGTCTTATGGAGCGAATGCAGGCGGGAGGCTCTGCTCAGCGCTCCCTTTAAAGAGCTGCGTGGAGCGTGTGTGCGGCTCCTGGGGGCTTTTCCCTGAGGAGGCAGAAGGGCTGCCCTTCTCCCTCCTTGGGGAAAAGCCCCCAAGAGCTGCACTCACACTCCGCACACTCTTTAAAGGGAGCGCGGCTCTTGGGGGAGCCTTCATCCCGCTGCCTGGGAGAGGCTGCGTGTGGCTATCCCAGAAGCCAGAACAGCAAGAGGCTATCCCAGAAGCCAGATCCCTCTTGCTGTTCTGGCTTCTGGGATTCAGAATATTTTTTTGTTTTGTTTTCCTCCATCAAGAACTAGGTGCATCTTATGGTCTGGTGCATCTTATAGAGCGAAAAATACAGTACCTTGGGAGTGTGCTACCCATTGGGGGCGAACAGCGGCCTTACTGGGACTGCCAGGGCGAAACTGGTGCAAAACGCCAGCACCCTGTCTACAACTTCATCAACACCCATCTACAACTTCACTAGCATCTCTCAGTATTGTGAACAACACTGAATTTACCTTTTGTTGGTATCTTCAAGACCTGACCTAAAAAGCTAAAGAAAACAAAAGACTGAGTTAAGCACTTGAAAAATCCATTGAAATCAGACATAAGTTCATCATAGGTGGGTAGTTTGCAAGCCTCTGTGGCTTTGCATAAGTTTGTGTATTTTTCTCAGAAGATTGATAAAGAATGCGGAATCATTTTGGTAACTATTGTGTCTATCTTTAAGGAGTTGGCAGCCAATAGCACCATTATTACTTATTTCAGGTTCCCAGGAATTACACTTCAGATTCAGCATGAAAGCCTTTTTGGCAATCTCAGAGTCGCTCTCCTCTCTCAAGTTGCATCGCTGAGATTAATGGGAAGAAGTAAGATGGTTCGTGCCGGGCAAATATTGTTTGTGGCGTTCCAAGAAAGCAGAAAGGGCAAATGATCAGGAAATGGCCCTAAATTCAGACTCTCTTCAGTTTTGTCCCTCCAGAAGAAGAAAAAAGACTTTCTAGTCTCTGGTACTTGAGAGACCACTTGAGGAAGGTGTGAACTTGTGCTTTTAGGTGAGGACAGGATCATGTCTGTTTTATTTGGCTGTACATCATGTTCCCTTTCTCTCTGTCATAGTATCCGAGTGTCTTCCCAGGATTCAGGAAATTCCTGCTTCGGGCTTTTGTTTTTGACTCCACGATCTTCCTCTAGACTAGAGCATGGGTAGGCAACCTAAGGCCCGGGGGCCAGATCCGGCCCAATCACCTTCTAAATCCGGCCCAAGGATGGTCCGGAAATCAGTGTGTTTTTACATGAGTAGAATGTGTGCTTTTATTTAAAATGCATCTCTGGGTTATTTGTGGGGGATAGGAATTCGTTCATTTTGGTTTTTTCCAAAATATAATCCGGCCCCCCACAAGGTCTGCAGGACAGTGGACCGGACCCTTGCTGAAAAAGTTTGCTGACCCCTGATTTAGAGGTTGCAGCCGATTCCCATCATTCTTTTGTGTTCTGGCATGGTCCAGAAGCAGAGAGAGGAAGACCCCCTGGGATCACAGGAAACAGGGAGGGGGTTCTTTGCATTGGCAAAAACACACTGGGAGCAATTTTGCCCCACTTTAGATCCCAGAAAAGATCACTCGCCACCCCATCCCATAAGCAGATGCTACTTGCCTTTAAAAAACGCAAAGATGTGGTTTCTGCATTGAGCTGCGATTCCTACATTTCAGAGGGCTGGACCAGAGTCTTTTCCAGGGAGTCTTCTCTTCTCATGAGGTGGCCAAAGTATTGGAGCCTCAGCTTCACGATCTGTCCTTCCAGGGAGCACTCAGGGCTGATTTCCTTCAGAATGGAGAGGTTGGATCTTCTTGCAGTCCATGGGACTCTCAAGAGTCTCCTCCAGCACCATAATTCAAAAGCATCAATTCTTCGGCGATCAGCCTTCTTTATGGTCCAGCTCTCACTTCCATACATCACTACTGGGAAAACCATAGCTTTAACTAGACGGACCTTTGTTGGCAAGGTGACATCTCTACTTCTCAAGATGCTGTCTATGCCTGTCATTGCCCTTCTCCCAAGAAGCAGGCGTCTGCTGTCACCATCTGCAGTGATCATGGAGCCCAAGAAAGTAAAATCTCTCACTGCCTCCATTTCTTCCCCTTCTATTTCCCAGGAGGTGATGGGCCCAGTGGCCATGATCTTCGTTTTTTTGATGTTGAGCTTCAGACCATATTTTGCGCTCTCCTCTTTCACCCTCAATAAAAGGTTCTTTAATTCCTCCTCACTTTCTGCCATCAAGGTTGTGTCATCTGCATATCTGAGGTTGTGACTAAACGACTAAACAACAACAACAACAACAAAGTTATGTAAGATCTCCAGGAAGCAGAAGTCCAGGTGCTGAAGGAGGCATCCCAGAGCAGTTTCAAGTGCCTCCTGTTTGCTTCTGAGTGTCGAAATCCATCCTTTGTGCAGGGCCTTGATACCATCTCCGAGTGCTGCCAATCCAGAACCCTCTTTTCCCCTTATACCAGCCCTGGGCTTGGCTATATAAGGGCTCTTGTGCCAGAGCGGCGGCAGCGGCAGCAGATAAGGCAGCCCCGGAGACCTGTTTGCAAATGTCAAGGCGTCCCAGGTAAGAGACACAAAACTCCTAACGCTTTTGCTGCAGCGTTTTCCGCTTCTCCCCCAAGCAAGGCACAGCGGGGTGGGCTTGGCTTCTCCTGCTTCCAAAGAGCAGCTGGGGGGGGTGCAGTTTGCGTAGGAATGCCTAAAGGGGATCAGTTTTGCCTGTGAAATCGCCTCACCCCAAATGTGCCCCCTCAGCCACTTCGATCGACAGAATTGGCACTGCTGCATAACCCCCATTCTGCATTGGTAAGAACTCAGTTGTGGCGTGTCTACACTTTGGAACTCCCTGCCACATGAGGTCAAGCAGGAGCCTTCACGGTACTCTTTGTGGCACCTGCTAAAAACAGTCTTGTTTAGACAAGCCTTGCAAGCGTTTAGTATTCTAACTTTTTGTAGGTTTTAATCATAAAAATAACATTTTTAAAATTTATTTTTTTAAGTACTGCTGAATTTTTTTATTGTTTTATATTTTTGTAAACTGCTTTGAGGTTGTTGTTTTTACAGTCAAATGGTGTACAGAGGCTTGGAAATGTACTTTCAATCTGCTCCTGGAGATCGAATTGGCAAAAACAGCAATTGTCCCGAGCAATTGGAGTAACGGCGGATATGAAATAAAATCAATAGTAGTAAAAAAAGAAGAAGATAGGGATGATTCCAATCAGAGGGGAGATTAAAAGGTGATTGTTGACATGATGGTGGGTTTTTTTCAAAAAGGAAGGTCAATTTTCAGCACTTAGACCTGGGAGACCTGAGTTCAAATTCTCCTCTCGGCCATGAAGATCACTGGGAGATTTTGGGGGGCAAGTCCCTGCCTCTTTCAGCCTAACGTACCTCAAAGGGCTGTTGTTGTGGGGGTTAAGTAAGGAAGGGGGAAACCAGGGGTGTCACCTCAATCCCCTGGGCGGGGGGAAGGTAGGATTCTGCAATGCAGCGTCTCTACGGAAACCAACAAAGGTTCCTTTCATCCCACATAACAAGGAAGTGCCCTTTGGAATGTCTAATATTTTGGAAAGCTCAGTTTGCGTGTGAATGAACACTCCACACCCAAAGGACTCTCTCTCTCTCTTTTTCTTTTCGCTGGTAAGATTTTTAAATTGAAATTTCCTGACGGTACAATAAAATTGCAACTACGAGAGATGCAAAACAAAGAAAAGAAACAGGAAAATAAAATAAAGGGACAACAGAGATAAAAAGAGGAATGAGAAAAACAAAGAAAGCAAAAGAAGAGAAACATGAGCAAAAATTTCAAGAGAGGAACTTCCAATTTTCCACCTGCCGTTTATATAAAAGAAGAAGAAAATATAATTTAGAACCTTTGATCAATGCGAGCATCCAGCAACTCCACTTTCTGTCAAACCATCTTTCCTCCAACTTAAAGTGTCTCAGATCCATTTCCTTTTCTCACAGAAAGTCCAAGATAGGTCCCCTAATGCTTAATATTATTAATAAACCTTAACCACCTTCTTTCTTTTAATTTTACTTCTGTTAATTCCCACCACCATGACTCCAAATGGAATAACGCTAGATTTTTCCCCATCCATGTTTGTGTTAAAGTCTCTCCACTGTGATCGCTATCCATTCCCTTCTCCAGGAAACTAAGGGGCTGAAGCAGCCAATTCCTGTATTGCAGGGGGTTGGAATGGATGACCTTTAGGGTGCCTCCCCATTCTGCAGTTCTGCGAACCTGTGAATTCATGAGTCCTTTTCCCATTTTCCTTTTCCTTCTGATATTGCATCACTCCCAGAGGCCGCTGACCATGAGGGGTCATTGTGGAGATCTCCCCTCCCCCTTTTGCTCCTTTGGAAAAAAGGAAAATGTCCCCCCCTTTGCATACCTTGGGGTTCACTCTTTTGTGCCAGCCCTTCGTTCTTCCTTCTTCTTTCTCTGTGGCTCAGGCTTGGCTCCATCCCTTTCGGCACTCAACCACTTGACTTCACTGTTAGCGAGAATGATAAAGTCACACCAGTTTGCCCCAAAGACCCATCCCACTGGTGGAAACTGAGCAGAAAGATGATACTCAGCCAGTCTAAATGAGCATCTTAAAAAGCAGAGACATCACCTTGCCGACAAAGGTCCGTATAGTTAAAGCTCTGGTTTTCCCAGTAGTGATGTATGGAAGTGAGAGCTGGACCATAAAGAAGGCTGATCGCCGAAGAATGGATGCTTTTGAATTCTGGTGCTGGAGGAGACTCTTGAGAGTCCCATGGACTGCAAGAAGATCAAACCTCTCCATTCTGAAGGAAATCAGCCCTGAGTACTCCCTGGAAGGACAGATCCTGAAGCTGAGGCTCCAAGACTTTGGCCACCTCATGAGAAGAGAAGACTCCCTGGAAAAGACCCTGATGTTGGGAAAGATGGAGGGCACAAGGAGAAGGGGACGACAGAGGACGAGATGGTGGGACAGTGTTCTCGAAGAGACCAGCATGAGTCTGACCAAACTGCGGGAGGCAGTGGGAGACAGGAGTGCCTGGCGTGCTCTGGTCCAGGGGGTCACAAAAAGTCGAACATGACTAAACAACTAAACAACAAAAATGAGCACAGTAACCTTTCTGTGTCATCTCAGAAGCCTGGCTCCGCAAGGAGACCATGCAGTCACTTGTCCATAGCTATTATGGAGGTAGGTTTGGGTTTTTTTCCTTTTAAGCCCTGCATTTTACAAGCGGCACGTTTAATTGAGCAGGAAATAGCAGCGCTTATTTTTATACTGAATAACTTCACGCCCCCCCCCCCCCCAAAGGCAGGCTTCAAAGATTTCAAAGGAGCCAATTTTGTTCCATGGCATGTCTGCAAAAGAGATGCCAGCAAACCCCTTTGATTTTATCCTGCTCTGAAGGCTGCTGCCCGAATCCTGGCCTTCCTCTCTCTTTCAGTAGTCATGGCAATGAGTCCACACACGTGCGCTGATCAAAGGCAGAACGCGAGAGACATTCTAGCAAGTCAGAATCTCAGTTAATGATGCCAGGAACTCCTAGGAAGGAGGGTCATCTTCAACAATAATGAAGTTATGTGGTACAGACCAAACTCTGCTGTTCGGCAGGGCGGAAATTATCAGGCTTGACTCGCCTTGTTCTTCGGCTCGTAATTCAGAGAATGAAAGTACAGTGGTACCTCAGGTTAAGAACTTAATTCATTCTGGAGGTCCGTTCTTAACCTGAAACTGTTCTTAACCTGAAGCACCACTTTAACTAATGGGGCCTTCTGCTACCACCGCGCCGCCGCCACTCGATTTCTGTTCTCATCCTGAGGCAAAGTTCTTAACTTTGCTCCATCTGGTATGCAGGATGAGACCCTATCTGCCCGTGGACTGTCTCGCCCAAGTGGTGCATGCTCTAGTTATCTCTTGCTTGGACTACTGCAATGCGCTCTATGTGGGGCTACTTTTGAAGGTGACCCGGAAACTGCAACTAATCCAGAATGCAGCAGCTAGACTGGTGACTGGGAGCGGCCGCCGAGACCACATAACACTGGTCTTAAAAGACCTACATTGGCTCCCAGTACATTTCCAGGCACAATTCAAAGTGTTGGTGCTGACTTTTAAAGCCCTAAACGGCCTCGGCCCAGTACACCTGAAGGAGCGTCTCCACCTCCATCGTTCTGCCTGGACACTGAGATCCAGCTCTGAGGGCCTTCTTGCAGTTCCCTCCCTGCAAGAAGCCAAGTTACAGGGAACCAGGCAGAGGGCCTTCTTGGTGGTGGCGCCCGCCCTGTGGAACTCCCCCCCACCAGATGTCAAAGAGAACAACAACTACCAGACTTTTAGAAGACATCTGAAGGCAGTTCTGTTTAGGGAAGCTTTTAATGTTTAACAGACTACTGTATTTTTATACTTTGCTGAAAGCCGCCCAGAGTGGCTGGGGAAACCTAGCCAGATGGGCAAGGTATAAATAATAAATTATTATTATTATTATTATTATTATTATTATTATTATTATTATTATTATTATCCCGAGGTACTATTTCTGGGTTAGCGGAGTCTGTAACCTGAAGCGTCTGTAACCCGAGGTACCACTGTATACCATTGCAGAGTCTAGTAAATATGCCACCACTTTAACATCTCATCCAAAGAAATCTTAGAATCATAGAATTATAAAGTTGGAAGGGACCTCTGAGGGCCATCTAGTCCAACCCTCTCCAGTGCAAGAATCATAGGTGTCCGGGGGGGGGGGGGCTTGAACCACCAACCTTCCAGAGTAGTGTCCATACAATCAAAACGCAACACTCTGTACTGCAGGCTTACAATAGAAAAAAGACACACAAGAAAACCCAGAAGCCACACACCTTGAGCAGAAAATGTGGCTGTTCCTATCACATCTGGCTTGTTCCCTTCCCACCTGAGCACCCCTCCACCTGCTCTGCCCCCCTTTCTTTCGCAGATGCAAGGAGGATGAAGACCTTGACAGTGGTGAAGACGTGGTGCCTGGTCGCCATCTTCTGCGGGTCCTTGGTTCCCTCGCAAAGTCTTGGGCTGGGCGGTCTTCTTGGTTCAAGCTCAGCAAAGACTGAGAAAGGTGAGTTGGACCTCAAACGGGTGACACGAGGGGCAGCTGGAGAGGCAGCACAAGCCCAGCTCCCACACTTTCCATGGGTTATCTGAAAGCAAGGATGAAATTCCTTGGGACACACATTTCTAAGAAACTTCTGCCCTTAAGGTCTTCAGCGCCAAAATTATAGCTCAATTGTACTATGGTATTCCAGTTTGGCTGCAAGGGTTTACCTAGTTGATAGAATGAGTCCAAGCAGTTTTCCTCTTCAAGATTTTTACTGTCTCACGCTGTGTACCCTATGCAGTCTTGTGTCTAGAGGGAGGTCAACACAAGGTAGAGACTGTCGCCTGGGCGAGATTTCTTCTATGCTGGTAAAGATGCTCTCCTCAGCGAAGTTTTGTTAGACCCCTTTCTTTCCCCAGGGCTACAACAGTTTAACAAGAAGGTACAGCAACTCAGGCTGTCAGTGGAACTTTTGCAATCGATGTCCTTACCATCTCCCAAGGCTATAATAAAAACTAGGTTGTGAGATATTGAGCACGAGGAACTAACAGTAGCAGCAGAGAAAACATGCTCCCCTCTTAACTTTCAACTTTCTTGGGCACATGAAATTGACCACAATTATCTTGAATTTTTGCTTAAACCTCAAGAAAGAAGGGCATTTTCACTGGCCAGGTTTAATTCAAATCCATCAAACCCCCTTTGGGGAAGGTTCTCAGGCAGGGTGGAAGGAGAAAGAACTTGCCCATGTGAAGACCACCTGGTGGAAACCCTCACACACATGGTTCTGAATTGTAAACTATATGCTGATCTCCGCCAGCAATTTCTAGATCAGCTCTGCATCCCCAAATGGAAACCAGAGTTGGAGGCCATACATTTTCTATTACTGGGGAATGATCAGGAGCTCACCAAGTTAGTGGCTAAATATCTCTATTTGGTTTTTTGTGGTCGAAATACACTGCAGACGTCTGATCTCCCTGGAGACCTAGAGATGTGACAATAGACTGCTCTGCCTCCTTTATTTTAGCAAAGGTTTTGTGCCACTGGTACAGGGGATGCGGGTGGCGCTGTGGGTTAAACCACTGAGCCTAGGACTTGCCGATCAGAAGGTCAGCGGTTCAAATCCCCGTGACAGGGTGAGCTCCCGTTGCTCGGTCCCTGCTCCTGCCAACCTAGCAGTTCGAAAGCACTTCAAAGTGCAAGTAGATAAATAGGTACCACTCCAGAGGGAAGCTAAACGGCGTTTCCGTGTGCTGCTCTGGTTCGCCACAAGCGGCTTAGTCCTGCTGGCCACATGACCCGGAAGCTGTACTCCGGCTCCCTCGGCCAGTAAAGCGAGATGAGCACTGCAACCCCAGAGTCGGCCACGACTGGACCCAATGGTCAGAAGGTCGCGGTTTGAAACTCCGTGACAGGGTGAGCTCCCTGGACCTAATGGTCAGGGGTCCCTTTATGTAGCTAAACTATGGAACTCACTCCTGCAGGAAGCAGCAACAGTCGCCAACCTGGATGGCTTTCAAAGAGGTTTGGCAAAATCGCGGAGGAGAAAAGGGCTGCCATTAATGGTTGCTAGCCACAGTGGCTCTACTCTGCCACCAAAGTTGGAGGCCGTGATGTTTCTGAATCCCAGCTTCTGAAAACCAGAGTAGGAGAGAGGTCTCTTGTGCTTGGATCCTCCTTGCAGGATTCCCATTGGGGCAACTGGCTGGTCACTGCGAGAACAGGACCTTGAGCCATTGTCCTGATCCAGCAGGTTCTTCTTGTAAGCCACTTGGATATATATTTTTAATGAAACTGTAGTCTATAAATATTTTTACGTCTGACTACTTAAATAGCATCCGTATTGACAATATACTTGGCACAGGAGGTCTGTTATACACAGACATTGCTGGGGGAAAGGGGCTCATGGGGACATGTCTGAACATGAAATTTATTACGGTCAGAGACCAGCTTGTGAAACACAAATGGAACTACAATCCCAATAGCAAAACAGACATTTAAAACAATATACAACAATGCATTTTAAGTTTAAAAGTGCGATAGGCATATAAACACATTAAAACTTTAAAATAGACTACCTTAGAGAAATGACCCAACGTCGCCCGTGGATCCGGGTTGGGAATTTTCGTAACTAGAATGGATCGGGGGATGGTCTGCGCCTACAGATCTGTGCGCAGAATCTGGCGACAATCCAGGTCATCTTGTGGTCTTTGCCTAATAGGAGATCGAATTTTTGCTTTACCGGGAGGTCAGCAAGCCTCACCAGCAGGGGGTCAATGGTTTCCCTACGTGCCTCATCGTAAAAGGGACATCTAAAAAATATGTGTTCAGGGCTTCCTATATCCCCCAATGGACAGGCACAAATTCTCTGGTCATATGGGACTTTTTAAAAGGATCCTTCCAAGACCGGCGAGGGCAGAGCCGAGCTTCTGGCAAGTGTAAAAGCCCCTTTTGCATTTTTGGATACAAGAAAAAAAAGATATGCTGCTGGAGCAGCGATGTATCTCTCGATTTCTACAATTTTGTAGTCTGGGCACCTTAAGCAGTCCTGTTGTCTCTCGGTGTCCATAATTCTTTGTCTAACCATTAGTTTTTGCTTGGCCCAAGCCCAGACTTGGAAGGGCTTGGGGGCAAAACCCATTTTCTAAAGAGTGTTCAGGACTACCAACCGGACTGGAGCTGGTTGCAAAGGATCAGTGGAGCTATACCACAGGGGAGCAGTTTCAGTGACAGCCATTTATAGATTGATGTTAGGCTGATGTGCGCCTCCATTCTCATCGCTGGGGACATGTCTCCTTGGATGGTTCTCACTATCTCAGAAAGAGCCGGTGGTAGGGTGGAGTTTAGGACCAGGGAGACCAGGGTTCAAATCCCCACGCAGCCATGAATTGCTGAGTGGCCTGGCTCCACTCCCTGCCTCTCAGCCCAACCTACCCCACCGGGTTGTTCTGGGGATTGAAGGATAAGCAGGAGAACAATGTAGGCCACCTTGAGCTCCTTGGGAAGAGAAGGTGGGCTATAAATGTAATATATAAATAACGGGGATCTTCTTGGTGCAGGCAGTGATTCTGGCAAAGGTGGTCTACTCGGTGGTCTTGGAGGCGGCCTGCTCGGTGCTGTCGGAGGAGGAGCAGTAGATGGAGTACTTGGAGCTGTTGGTGGTGGAGGTGACAGCAAAGGCGGCGGCTTGCTTGGAGCTCTTGGTGGTGGTGGAGGAGAAGGTGGAGGTGGTCTCCTTGGTGCTGTTGGAGGTGGCGATGGAGGTGGTCTCCTTGGTGCTGTTGGAGGTGGCGATGGAGGTGGCCTGCTCGGCGCTGTTGCTGGAGGAGATGGCCTGCTCGGTGGTGGAGGAGGCCTTCTTGGCAACACCACCGGAGGTCTACTTGGTGGTGGTGGTGAATCTGGAGGTGGCGGCCTGCTCGGTGGTGCTCTGGGCGGCGATCTCCTCGGCAAAAATGGCCTCCTGGGTGGTGATCTTCTTGGTGGAGAGAACGGCCTTCTTGGTGGAAACCTACTTGGTCTGGGAGGTCTCCTCGGCGGTGGAGGATCCAAGGAGCCATTCCAATGGTGAGTTGGTGTGGGCAAGGGAGCAGCCGTTGCAGTTGACAGACCACGTCCCTATCCAGAATGAGAGGCTGTAGGTCCATCACCATCCCTAATTCTGGACCTGGTTGCACTACTGGCCAATTCTGCTGTCATTCTCTTCCCTTCTACCACTAAGAAGGGTATTGATAAGCTGGAAGGGGTGCAGAGGAGGGTGACCAAGGTGACCAAGGGTCTGGAAACCAAGTCTTGTGAGGAATGGTTGAGAGAGTTGGGCATGTTTAGCCTAGAAAAGAGGAGACTGAGAAGAGATATGACAGCCAACTTCAAACACCTAAAGGGCTGTCAAATGGAAGTGGGAACAAGCTTGTTTTCTCCTGCTCTGAAGGATAGGACATGAACAGTAGATTCGAGTTACAAGAAGGGAGATTCCGACTAAACATTAGGAGGACCATCCTGAGCGTAACAGCCATTTGTCAGTGGGATGGACTCCCTCAGAAGGCTCTCCTTCATTTGAAGTTTTTAGGCAGAGATTGAATGGCCATCTGTCATGGATGCTTTAGTTGAGATTCCTGCATTGTTGGGTGTTGGAATAGATGATCATTGGGATCTCTTCCAACTCTACAATTCTATGATTCTAAGAGCATCTTATTAGGCAAAATCTATCATCTTGTTGGGGTTGAACCACATCAGTGCCATTAGGAGGAGAGAGTGGGATGGATACATGACTTTGCAATGTGTGCCGACCATTCTGGGGTCTCTATGCATCTTCTCCCTTCTGTTATGTTGCTCAATTTGCAGGTTTAATGCTGTGAACCTTGAGGTTATTGGAGGGTCCTGGAAGGTCATCCGTGGAAATGAGCTACAGCTCAACCTACATGCAACCATTACTACTAATTTGCCAGGGTGAGTCATGAGAGCAAGAGCTGCTTCCTTCACATTCAGCTTGTTCTGAAATTAACATGAGCAGGAAAGGGCAAAAGTCCAGTAGCAGAAGACATATTTTGCACCTCTAAGCATCCTTCCCCAACCTTCTCTTTTCCTAGATGTTGCCAGATTACATCTCCCATCAGCCCCGGCATCATATATCTGTGCTGATGGGAGTTATAGTGCAAAAGACAGGGAGAGCACCAGGTCAGCGAAGGCTGGTCCCTAACATCTCCAGCTGAAGGGATTCCAATAAGCAGGAGGGCTAGGAATGATCTCTGCCCAAGATTTTGCAGAGATGCTTCCATACCAAGTTGAGGGGGCCTAAAAGGATGGGCCGGTTGCCTGGTTTCTTCCAAGGTAGCTCCTTCCCACCACAAACACCTTAATGAGGATTTGTTGACTGTGGTCAATGCCTCTCCTTGTCCAAATGCTTCTGAGTTCCCCCAGGTTCTTCTTCACTGTCCCACTCAGCTGCCCCAACCAGCTCTTGTTGTTGTTTAGTCCTTTAGTCGTGTCCGACTCTTTATGACCCCATGGACCAGAGCACACCAGGCACTTCTGTCCTCCACTGCCTCCCGCAGTTTGTTCAAACTCATGCTGGTAGCTTCGAGAACACCGTCCAACCATCTCGCCCTCTGTCGTCCCCTTCTCCTTGTGCCCTCCATCTTTCCCAACACCAGGATCTTTTCCAGGGAGTCTTCTCTTCTCATGAGGTGGCCAAAGTCTTGGAGCCTCAGCTTCAGGATCTGTCCTTCCAGTGAGCACTCGGGGCTGATTTCCTTCAGAATGGAGAGGTTGGATCTTCTTGCAGTCCATGGGACTCTCAAGAGTCTCCTTCAGCACCATAACCAGCTCTAGGCAGCCCCAAAGCTCTGCAGTTAAGCCAATGTCAACCAGAAGGGCTGAGATGCCCTTGTGGGACTTCCCCATTGCTCCTGGACAACCTTCAGGAGCGAGATGCAGAGGCGTGTCTAAGCATGCATGGTCTGGTCCTGCCTGTTTGTGCTGTGGGTGGCCTGCACTGAGTTGCAACACTATATTCTCATCCAGCCTTTCTACAAAGAGACATTCCCAGAGCATGGCGTGCTCCACAATGTCTTAACCTAAGAATATAGGAAGAGCTGGCTGCTGGATCAGGCCAATGGCCCATCTGGTCCAGCATCCTATCCTCATAGTGGACAACCAGATGTCCCCCCTGGGAATCCTGCAAGCAGGACCCAAGCATGGGATTCCTCTCCCCTCCTGCAACTGGTTTCCAGCAACTGGTATTCAGAACCATCACTGCCTCCAACTGTGGAGGGAGAACGTAACCATCCTGGCTAGTAGCCACCAATAGCCCTCTCCTCCTCCATGAATTTGTCCAGTCCTCTTTCAAAGCCACCCAGGTTCATGGCCTCCTGTGGGAACGAGTTCAACAGCTTGTCCATGCGCTACATGAAGAAGGACTTTCATTTATGTTTCCTGAATCTTCCAACATCCAGCTTCATTCGATGCCCATCAGTTTTAGTGCTACGGAATAGAGGTTTTCAAACAATGACCCAGGTGTTTCCCAAAAGCTGGTTGACAAGAGAGGCAGCTTGCCTCTCTGTGGTTTTTCTTTTGCAACCCACAGCTGCCAGAGAGCATTGAGCATGTTCTGGGTCACGCTTCCAGTTTAGTTCGTGCTGAGCACCTCTGCAAGGCCCTACAGCCTCTGGCCATTTCCCACATGAGCTGATGACACATCCCAGAACACTCTCTGGCCCCTGCAGGTCCCTTCCCAACACTCAAAGCCCAGCAACACCCCTGTCTGACTTTGTCTCCCAGGGTGCTCAGTTTTCTCAGCGGAACTTCCGTGGTGATGGACATCAGCCCTCACCTGGCCTTAACCCAAGACAAACCGGGAGATCTCAAGCTGGTCCTTAAGAACTGCCAGGATATGGTCGCTGGCTTCAGCATCAAGCTGCCAAGCAGGTGGGCATTAAAGGTATTGGGGACTTATCTGGGTGGTTTCCTTATCATTTTGGGAAGTGTAAATAAATCAGACTAAAATTAAATCTTCTCCCAATTTCTCCTCTATCCTTACCTGTTCTGACTTCACCTCAACACCTCTGCCTGTCTAAGAATCACTGCAGTGTTTGAAACAGAAGGTGGCATCTCTCATTCCATTAGCCAGGCATTTCTGCTTCCACGATGGAACTCCCCATTGTGTGCACCCTGTGTCCTCTCCAGATCTTCTCCAAAGGATTGGATGAACGGCCAGATCAGATTTAGGGGGAGTGTGGGGACAGAGGAGCAAGGAGGAACGTTCATTTGTGGAAGGAGAAATCCTTGTGATAATGGAATCAGTGACTGGATATAAACCAGATTGGCCAACCAGCTCTTATTGCTCACTCTCAGGGCTTAGCCACACTTTGCTTTCCTCCACTCTTTCAAGGTAAAGTTTTTCACTTAACGCTCCGTGCCCAAGGAACTTTTCTTTTTCTTTTGCCGCAAAAATCTACTCTTTAAAGCTCAATTGGAACAAATGTCAATACATGGAAAACCCGAACTGACCTTCAATCTGTTTCAGCTTTTCGTGGGGAAAGCTCAGGGCAGAAACAAAACAAAACAAAACAAACAAAACAAAACAAAACAAAACAAAACAAAACAAAACAAAACAAAACAAAACAAAACAAAACAAAACAAAACAACAATGCTCATCCATGGGCCAGATCTCTACCTGGAATGAGTTGAGCAAAGTGTGGATAAGCCCCCAGAGTTCAGTGGGACTAGCTTCATTCTGTTTCCATTTTGAATCCTTGCCATTTCCCCCCTTTATTCCTTGTCTTGTTCTGAATTATAGGGCTTGTTCCAATATTCTAACAGTATGCAAGATGGCAGAGAAATCCTCTCACTGTTAGGAGAAGGGGAAATTGCAGGTTTATTGCTGCACCACCCTCCTAGTGGTGCAGCAATAAAACTGCTAGTACATTTGCAGAGCTAGGCAGGGTCCAGTATGGGCTGCAATTGGATGGGGGACCACGTGTTGAGATTCCTGCATTGCAGGGGGTTGGACTAGATGTCCCTCAGGGTCCCTTCCAACTCTACAATTCTAGGATTCTTATTGGCTACCAGACACCTGCATCTTTATAATGTCCACTGCACAACCTACCCCTGGATCAAGGCCAAAGTAGCCCTAAGCAACCATCATAATCAAAAGTCAAATCCCTATAAGGTCACCTGCCTTGGTGATAAGAGCAGGAGATCCAGCTCTGAAATCTGTGGGATCCAGCTCTGAAATCTGACTGGGGTTGTTTTGTCTCTTTCTCTTGTCTCTTATGGCCTAGGACCCTCGTACCTACGGGACCGCCTCTCCTGGTATGTCCCATGGAAGACCTTACGGTCTCCAAACAAAAACATCTTGGAGGTCCCGGGCCACAGGGAGGTTAGGCTGGCCTCAACCAGAGCCAGGGCTTTTTCGGCTGTGGCCCCGACTTGGTGGAACGCTCTGTCACCAGAGACCAGGGCCCTGCGGGACTTGACATCTTTCCGCAGGGCCTGCAAGACGGAGCTGTTCCACCAGGCCTTTGGCCAAGGCACAGCCTGACCCCCTCCTTTGGTAATCCCCACAGAACTCTAGCCCAATGGTTGCCATGAATTTGATTCTGAATTGATTTTAAAATGAATTGATTTGAGAATGTTGTGTTACTTTTATTGTTGTTAGCTGCTCTGAGCCCGGCTTCGGCTGGGGAGGGCGGGATATAAATAAATTATTATTATTATTATTATTATTATTATTATTATTATTATTATTATTATTATTTCCTCCTTAGCTTGCTTGCAAACCTGTTGAGTGGCGTCATTAATTCTGGCCTCCGAACCCTCCTGCCTTCAGTGGTGAGTAGCCAATTGTCTACATGTACTGGGGCAAAAGGCTGGCAAATGGCTTGGAAGAATGGAAACTGGAGAGCAAGTAGTTGGGGAAGATCCATGGCTCAGTGGCAGAGCATCTGACATTATTTCCATGTTAATAATGATGATGATGATGATGATGATGATGATGATGATGATGATGGGGACCCCAAGGGTCATCTGGTCCAGTGTTCTTCAAACTTGGGTCCCCAGATGTTCTTGGACTACGTCCCATCATCCCTATTGGCAAAGATGCCTGGGAACCCAAGGTTGAAGAACTCTGATCTTGTGATATCTCAGAAGTTGGCATTGTTCTTCTTTGCAGATGTGCCCAGTCTTCCAACTCTGGTTCAATGTTGTCAACATGCAACTCCAAGCTCTCAACAGTAAGCTTCCTTTCTAAACCTTCCTCTCGTTTGCAAGCTTGTGGGGAGCTGCTGATGGCGTAATCCTACCCCATCCCAGCTTCCAATGGACTTTCTCGTGGTCCCCCCGTCCTCATTCATGCCTCTCTCCCCTCCCTGTTCAGAATACGCCTCCTTCGGGCTCCTTGGAAAACTCCAGACAGCTCTCTCCAGCGTGCCAATTTCAACGGGACAGTTTTCTGAAATGGACCTGAAGGTGTGTTCTCCACATGCATTGGCTTTCTGGCTCCTCCTGGGGTGCTTCCATGTTCTAAGGACTTCTTCTGCCCAAGCTTCTCTTGGACAAAGCTCCCCTCCCCAGGGACCTCAAGCTTTTACGATTAATCTTAAATGGAGAGAAATATGGATCACAGCTTCCACTTCCGTAGACACCCAGGGGTGCATTTCTCACAATCTTGGGGTCTTTGCCTGTCTCCCCATCTCTGTCTCCTCTTTTATAAAAGTGACCTCATGTGGGGTGTGGAGATGCATGAGATTCAGCCCAAGGGCAGAGTGAGTCCCACAATTGGCCCAGCTAGCTCAGTTATATTGTCGACACCAGTGGTTTCCAACCTTTTTGAGTCAATGGCTGCCTTGATCCCTTACAGTAGGATTCCCCACTTCCGCCAAGCCCCTTTCAGCGCCACTTTTTGCATGCATGTAAGTGGGAGCACGGGACGCGGGTGGTGCTGTGGGTTAAACCACAGAGCCTAGGATTTGCTGATCAGAAGGTCGGCGGTTCGAATCCCTTGCTCAGTCCCAGCTCCTGCCAACCTCGCAGTTCGAAAGCACGTCAAAGTGCAAGTAGATAAATAGGTACCACTCCGGCGGGAAGGTAAACGGCGCTTCCATGCACTGCTCTGGTTCGTCAGAACTGGCTTAGTCATGCTGGCCACATGACCCGGAAGCTGTACACCAGCTCCCTTGACCAATAAAGCGAGATGAGCGCCGCAACCCCAGAGTCGGCCATGACTGGACCTAATGGTCAGGGGTCCCTTTACCTTTTACCTTTAAGTGGGAGCACATGTCTTGAAGGAACCCAAGCAATGCCACCACTTTGCAGGGCCGAGCTGATGCCCCCCCTTCCCAAAATTAGTGTGCCCAAGGGGGCTGGAGAGGGCAAATAAGATTAAGACCAGAAGCAGAAATATTTTGTTATTGCGGGGAAGGAAAGAGAGAAGCACGCAGCAGAGGGCACACATGCAAACATGGTACTTCCGTGATCCAGCAGGCTGTTTTTGCATCCTTATGAAGAAAGCAGAACTTTCTTCATGGAACAATCTCTCCCAGTCCCTGGAGGAGTGTGCCATGTTTTATCTGACGCTCTTTCTTCCCCTTTTGTAGGACAAGCCTTTTCCGGGAGCCTTCCTCAAGTGGCTACTCGACTGTAAGTTTCCCCTCCTTCCCACCATCCCTACAGGTTGCGATTCTTAAGAATCATGAAGTTTCCTTTTGTTGGGTTCTGGCGCCTGTCTGGGCCAAGGGCCAAACCAGACAGGATGGGGGCAACCCCATTTATTCACGGACACGTCTGCCTTATTCACATGTGAGGTATGAGGTCCAGGCTTATTTTTGCAGCAAAAGGTGTACACACAGGTGTGGTGGGCTGAACCCACTGCTTGGGACCACCTTACCTGGCCGTGCCCAATACCTGCTTCAGGCACTTCCTGTTTCAGATCTGAGCTGGGAGAAAAGGGTTTGCATTAGGGAAGAGAGGAGGGTAATTCTCCACTCACCCATTAAGACTTTTGCATCTGATTGTGGGTTAAAAAAAAAAAAAGGATGGCCTCCCTGCTTTGGACGTCAACAGGGGAAGGAAACATGGCTGCTCCACATTGCAACTAGTATGACTGCATTTATTTAGTTATTTCATAAAAATGTGTTTACCCTTTGATTATAAAATAAAACCTCCAAGTGTTTTACAAAAGAGATAAAACCACAAAATCATCAGTGGGATGAATAAACAAGAATAACTTAAGTTAAAATAGCAATGGACTGCAAACAGATTAAAACTTGCATTGGCTTTCTAAAGATCCGGGTGGTTCGTCTAAACAGAAAATGTTTTTAGCATGCCCCAAAAGCGAAGGCGCCTGATGACAACAGTGTAGGTGCTGCCATTAATTTTATAATGGGAGCACCCAATGTTAAGGATGCAGTTGAGGCTGCAAGGGTGATCACCTATGGACACAACAAACCCTTTGATGACCCAGGAATCAGGCCAACCCCGGCCATGCCAGATCAAATGGGTGAGGGGTGGAAGGCAATGGTTGGGCTGCCCGGTTGGGAATCAATAACCAGCTTGCTTTTCTGCAGTTTCCCGTTCTTTTGGTGGACACAAGACTCGCTGACGGGCTTCTGCAAGCATCCAGTGAGTAAAGATCCCCAAGACCTTCTGCTCTCCTGAAACTCTCACGGCCACCATTCCCTGCTGTGGCTTCATGGCTGCATGGTGGTTTCACAAGGAACCATACTTCCATCCATGCACCCGTGCACAGATTTTCTGTGCAACTTCAGTGCATGACTTCCCTTTGCTGCAGGGGCTGCCAGCAACCCACTTCCAGACTTTAAGCCCCCCACGAAAGGTGTAAGTGTGGGTTATCAGCCCCTGAAAACAGCTGGTGTGACAGAACAGGGTCCCGTCAGCCTGTCCCATGATGTGATTGGCGCTGCACTCGTTGAACCTGCGACAGGAGGCCCCGCCCCTAACCTGGATCTCCATTCTGCGGAAAAAGCTGTTCATTCAGTGCTGGCCAGTGGGGGTGAGAGGGTCGGACTAATAATAATAATAATTTATTGTTTGTACCCCACCCATCTGGCTGGGTTTCCCCAGCCACTCTGGGCGGCTTCCAACAAAGATTAAAAATACATCGAAATGTCACACATTAAAAACTTCCCTGAACAGGGCTATCTTCAGATGTCTTCTAAAAGTCTGGTAGTTGTTTATCTCTTTGACATCTGATGGGAGGGTATTCCACAGGGCGGGCACCACTACCGAGAAGGCCCTCTGCCTGGTTCCCTGTAACTTGGCCTCTCGCAGTGAGGGAACCGCCAGAAGGCCCTCGGCGCTGGATCTCAGTGTCTGGGCAGAACGATGGTGGGTGGAGACGCTCCTTCAAGTATACTGGACTGAGGCCATTTAGGGCTTTAATGGTCAGCACCAACACTTGTGAATTGTGCTTGGAAATGTACTGGGAGCCAGTGTAGGTCTTTTAAGACCGATGTTATGTGGTCTCGGCAGCCGCTCCTAGTCACCAGTCTAGCTGCCGCATTCTGGATTAGTTGTAGTTTCCGAGTCACCTTCAAAGGTAGCCCCACGTAGAGCGCATTGCAGTAGTCCAAGCGGGAGATAACTAGAGCATGCACCACTCTGGCGAGACAGTCCGCGGGCAGGGAGGGTCTCAGCCTGTGTACCAGATGGAGCTGGTACCAGATGGACACAGAATGGACCTGCATCTCCATGGACAGCTGTGAGTCCAGAATGACTCCCTGGTCCTTCAGGGGCACAGTTACCCCATTCAGGACCAGGGAGTCCCCCACACCTGCCCACCTCCTGTCCCCCCAAAACAATACTAGGGCCTGACAGAGACCAGGGTTCAAATCCCCACTCATCATGAAGTGCATTGGCTGACCTTGGAAATCAGTCGCTGCCTCTCAGCCTAACCTGCCTCACCAGGTTGTTGTGGGGATTAAATGTGGAGGGGGAGGAGAACCACACAGGCCCCCTTGGAGAGAAAAAAGGTGGGATATAAGTGCCACGAATAAGCAATAAATAAACCCTGGTCTTCGTGGAGGAGTCTCTTGTTAGTTCCTAAAGCTGGACGCATTCCTGATGAATTAACATTCCTCAGGTTTCAGTCCCCTCCCTGTAATTCGAACCCGTCACTTCACCTGGTGTGCCACTTCACTGAAAGGTGTGCCAATGTTCCCTCTTCTAATTACCTTTTAAAGCATGCAGATGCTCGGCCGCACCTTTGATCTCGTGTTTTCTTTAGGATGAAGCTTGCCAGCAGCTCCTTTGGCTTCTCGGCTCATGACCTGCCTCACAGACCTTTCATTGTCTTCGCAAGGTGCCTCTGGACAAAATCCAGTTTGTGAACAGCGCCCTCCTTGGCTGAACTGAACTGAACTGAGGGGTGAATCCTTAACTCATCTCCTCATCTTCTCCATGGTGCTGATGGATGATGTTCCTCAACTTCTCTATAGCAGCTCCCAAAATGCCAGGAGACCATATTCTCGCTTGAACTTGCATATACTTTGGCCAGCCTTCCCCAACCTGGTGCCCTCAAGATATTTAGGATATTTACAACTTTCAGTCCCAGCCAGTGCAGGTGCGCTGCGAATTGTAGTCAGGGAGGTCCTTAGCTCAGCACCTGCCTTGCAAGCAGAAGGTTCCAGGGTCTACCCCAGACAGCATCTCTAGGCAGGCTTGGAAGAGACTTCTTCCTGAAATCCTGGAAAGCTACTGAGCTACATGGCTGGTGGTCTGAGTCTGCTTAAGGCAGTTTCCTATATTCCTATGTAGTCCAAAACATACTGAGGGCACCAGGTGGAGAGAGACTTGGATAGACCAGAGCGATTTGGTCAAACACCCAGAGTGAGTGGTTCAGGTCCAATTCAAACCCCTAAGATTTGGCTACAGGTCCCAATTTGTCCACGAACCCTCTGTGTGGTCTTGAGCAAGTCCTTGCTCTTGCCCTCAGTTATTCAGTCTGCAGCATGGGGAGAATCGAAGCCTACAGGGCTGGTGTGAGGATGAAGGAGACCAGCTGGTGTTGCTGGCTGCCCTGAACAGCAACCAGACACAAAGGCAAAAGAAATGTGAACCAGTAGCTCGTGCCCTTAGCTATGGGGTCACAAACATCCAGCAAGGCGTCGTTGCTTGTTCTGGAGAGTTGCAGAAGACCCCAAGGGGGTCCAGTGGGTTTCTTCAATAGATATACAGTACCATGGTGGTCTTTACTTGGTCAGAACAACAGTTGCTGATGGGAAACCCACAAAAATGGAGCCCGTGACCCTATCAATTACACAGCCTTGCTTTAGCTCCACACATGCATCGGAATTGAGTCACGTTCTCTGAGACAAAGCATGCCTACCTTCTCAGAGCCTGATGTCCAATTCAGCAATATGAGGCTAGCTCAAGGCCACGTTTTCCCTGCACAAACTTCCATAATACGGTCTCAGCAAGCAGATTCTCCTAACAGCATCCTTTCACAAACTCTTTGTTCTACATCTCTTCACATGTGGGCCCTATCGAAGCATGTACTAGAATTCCCGCTGCAGGGAATTCTAGTCCATCCCTCGTGTATCTCAGAGGGCTGCCAGGATGCCTTCCCTGGGAGGAGGACAAGATGGCCATGATCCCAAGGCCACTCTCTCTTCAGATGTGGGTTTCAACTTTCTCATGGGACAGCTCCCTAGATGTGGACCAGGGAAGCTTTACTTCTGCCCCACTTATCAGGTGGGTGTCTTAGTTGCTGGGGGCAAACAGACTTTAAAGAATATCTACTGCAGCTAATTATTGTTATTAATAGAATGTCTATACTGCCCTTCACCTGAGAATCACGGGGCAGTTTACAATATAAAAACATAGGCTTGTTTTCATTTCCTTGAGGTCTATCAGCACAAACAGATCAGATAAGAGCAAGGATGCGAATAAGGTATCTTTTCAATTATAACATTAATTCAGTTCTGCAAGGGACACAAATTACTCGCATAAAAATTGCCGGTGTGAGGAGACAACATCTCCTACTTAGACGAAAACCAGAACTCCCTAGAGAGAAAGAAAACCGTTGCTTTGGGGACCCGGAACAATTAATTGATTGGAAGGGTTGACAGGTAATCAATTTGTAGCCTGAATGAGGAACAGAAAAACCTAGACCTGTAGACATGCTTGCTCAGTTGTCCATTTGGTCATGCACGTATTCAGACATTTTCTAATTTAAGAATTAAAAATGTGCAATCATTAAAATTCAGCAGTGCATAAAAATCTATTAATTTCGTAAAATATAAAGCACTGAACTCACCCATATCTAACTTTAAAAATCCAATTTAAGAAGAACTCCAGTTAGCTGAATGTTGGGTTTTTGGGATGAATACTAAGAAGACA
This sequence comes from Podarcis muralis, assembly GCF_964188315.1. NCBI lineage: Eukaryota > Metazoa > Chordata > Lepidosauria > Squamata > Lacertidae > Podarcis > Podarcis muralis. Next base: position 99,747,169 of record NC_135659.1, read on the forward strand.
GAATCCCATAGGCTTATACCCCCTTCTGCATTGCCTGCATATCTCTCTTTCTCTCTGGGGGGCTCAAGTCCTGTCCGTGGGGTTCCAAGGAGCCCAGACACTGGTCTGCTTAGCTTCAACGTGGTCACCACATCATGTGCCTTTGGACTATGGGTGCTATTCAGTGTTCCTCGTGCTCAGAGTAGAGCCACTGAAATCAGTCGCACCCATTGATTTCCATGGGCCTACATGACTGTGGCTTACACCCACACACATGCCTGCTTGGAAGTTTGAACAACTTAAATGTTCAATAGACTTGGGGCTGATCCGGACTTCCTTTCATGCCGCACTTCCCAGGCACAGATCTGTGTTTTCCAGGTCTGTGTGTTCCACCACCACTTTCCCCAGGAAAACTGGCTGCTTATTGCTGAAACAGAACAAACATCAATCGGGTTTTCTGTGGGTTGCTGTTTGTTCTGATTCAGCAAGTTTTCCTGGAGGACAAAAAAATATGCTTGGATACAGACCTGGGACTGTGGGATGTGGGTGGCGCTGTGGGTTAAACCACAGAGCCTAGGGATTGCCGATCAGAAGGTCGGTGGTTCGAATCCCCGCGACGGGGTGAGCTCCCATTGCTCAGTCCCTGCTCCTGCCAACCTAGCAGTTCAAAAGCTCGTCAAAGTGCAAGTAGATAAAGAGGTACCAGTCCGGCGGGAAGGTAAACGGCGTTTCCGTGCGCTGCTCTGGTTTGCCAGAAGCGGCTTAGTCCTGCTGGCCACATGACCTGGAAGCTGTATGCCGGCTCCCTTGGCCAGTAAAGCGAGATGAGAGCCGCAACCCCAGAGTCAGCTGCGACTGGACCTAATGGTCAGGGGTCCCTTTCCCTTTACCTTACAGACCTGGAAAGCATAGACCTGTGTCTGGAAAGTGTGGCACAAAAGGAATCTGGATGAGCCCTTGCCCTTGGAGAAATGTGTAGAGGATTGCAGCCTTAACCAACATTAAGGAACGAACAGCGGAAGACTTGCTTTGGACAAAGAACTTCCCAGATCTGATCTTTGGCATAACTAGTTATGGAGACGAAAGACCCCTTTCTGGTGCCCTGGGGAGCTACTGCCTACTTTTGCCAAGGTGGTTCCCTCCAGATGTTTTGCATCACAACTCCCGTCAGCCCCTGAGAACACGCCTTCATCGTCCTTTCCTTGCCAAGTTAAGACGTTTTCTTTTTTTTATGTTCCCAAGCTTTTCGATTTGCAGTTGGATCTTGCTGCTTGTTTTATGCTGCCTTTTGTCGTTTTGTGGCTTTTTGCTTCTGCTGTTTTATTTTGTCCTTATATTCTTTATTATTTTCATCTTCCGTGAACTGCCTCAAGAATATCAGGCTAGAACCTAGAGCAAAACACTTTCCTCGCTTCATGTTTAAAGTTTCAGTGCTCTTATCGCTTTCAAAGCTATTTCCTTTGGTCGTGTTTCTACTTACGATTCTGTGTTGTCATGAGTCACAAGAGAGCCAATTATTCGTAATAGGTCTTGATTTTCCTTTAAATCAGTTGCAGTACAACTGTAACAGGTGTAGGTTTGTTTTGTAAGGAGCTATATATAAATACTTTATGCTATTAATTTCCTACTATGTGTTCGTTAGGGACGCGGGTGGCGCTGTGGGTAAAAGCATCAGCGCCTAGGGCTTGCTGATCGAAAGGTTGGCGGTTCGAATCCCCGCGGCGGGGTGCGCTCCCGTTGCTCGGTCCCAGCGCCTGCCAACCTAGCAGTTCGAAAGCACCCCCGGGTGCAAGTAGATAAATAGGGACCGCTTACTGGCGGGAAGGTAAACGGCGTTTCCGTGTGCGGCTCTGGCTCGCCAGAGCAGCTTTGTCACACTGGCCACGTGACCCGGAAGTGTCTCCGGACAGCGCTGGTCCCCGGCCTCTTGAGTGAGATGGGCGCACAACCCCAGAGTCTGTCAAGACTGGCCCGTACGGGCAGGGGTACCTTTACTTTTACCTATGTGTTCATTAGTAAGAATGTGTAAAAAAAAAATTTTTCCACTAGATCAAGTCCATCATTTTTGTTGCATTAATTAAATTGTTTGAAATGGAATTTTGAATAAATGCACAATTAATTCCTACTATTTCGAATGTCATCAGGTGATTATCTCCCTTAGTGGGTTATGCAAACCACTGTTCTGAATAATGCCTTTCGTAGGGTAGAGGGCACAAGGGGTCAGAGTTGTCAAAAAAGTGTGGGGAATACTGTCTTAAATGTATATAATAAATACATAAGATGGACCTGAGTTGGCATAAGCAGTTTCTTAATTGTCTCCCCAATTCAAGAAGGCAGTTTCTTGTTCCTTCTGCAATTTGAATGAAGTTATGCAATTGCATGTGTCCCACCAGAGGCGTCCTTTGTGAGTCTTCTCTCTCAGCAGCTTGACGTGCCACGACTGTAACCTCGTCACAGTGTCAACCGAGACGCGAGCCAAGGGGCCGATTGAGTTACCCGTTTTTGTGGCTAGACAATAACTGCTGGCGATAATCTGCAAAGGGCTTGAGAAGCACCTGGCATCTCCAAAGGGCTAAAACATTACCGTCTTGGGAGCCTGACCACTATCTAATGACCGCAAGGCAGGGAAACGGCGCTCCCAGAAGGAGATGGTTTTGTCTTTGGGGCCACGCTGTGTTTGCGTAGCTTGAAGGACAAAAGCCAAGGTCATGGTTTAGTGCCTTTAAATATTTGTTGTTCTGAGAAAACCCTCCGCAGCCTTCTATTATGGGGAAAGATGAGTATCTCTAGGGCGACCGCAGGATAAAGGAAAACCAAAAGCAAACAGATTTCATTTCAGAGGAGAAGAAAGGTAGAAAGGTTCTGAGTTGAAGAGAGGACAGCTTCAGACATTCATGATGGAGACCTCAGTTCTCTTGACACTGATACATATCACAACATGGAATCATAACATTGTTGAGCTGGAAGGGACATGGGAACATTTAGCGGGGTGGTTGCTGTGGCTCAATGATGGAGTGGTGTTTTTGAGGCTGGAAGTCATAGCTGTCAACTTTTCCCTTTTCCTGCGAGGAATCCTATTCGGAATAAGGGAATTTCCCTTTAAAAAAGGGAAATGTTGACAGCTATGCTGGATGAAATATACTCAGAGTCGAATGTGGATTTCATGCTCTTTATTCAGCTCATAGTAGTGAGGAGGAATGGAAGTTCCCCCAAGATGTCTGTTTTATATACATTATTTACACAATGGGCCCCGCGTGATTGGCTAATTCCGGGATTCTCCTGTAGGCCAATCAGGTTGCGGATTCACTTCCACCTGGAGTTGGATTGGGTGGCTCCTGTGGACCAATCAGACTGCTGCATTCTGGATCCTCTTGTTCTAGGACCAATCAGACTGCTGCATTCTGGATCCTATTGTTCTAGGACCAATCAGACTGCTGCATTTTGGATCCTATTCAACTCAGTACATAACACTGGAAGTTCAATCAGTCCCCAACTTCTGCAGTTGAATCTCAGCAGTGTAGAGTTGGCCCTGGGCTTTAGGGAGGCTCCATAGAATGTCATAATGATGACATAGTGAATTGAGCAGAATGGAAGGCGAGAGGCATCAGATTTTGGCCTCGCACAGGGTGCTGCTGAAATGTGGAAGACCAAAGGCTGCCCCTGTCTGTCTCCAGGGTCAGAGACAGCAGTGCTTCTCAAGAACCATTGCAGAAAACTATGGGATTGGAGAGTGCTGTCCTGCTAACAGGAGAGTTTTCCACGAGCATCTGGGTGGCCACTGGGGGAAGAGGATACTGCCTTGGGTAGGCTGTGGGCCTGATGCAGCCGGCACTTCTTATGTCCTTAGCATGATCCAAGCATGAAGGAGCGTCTCCACCCCCATCGTCCAGTCCGGACACTGAGGTCCAGATCCGAGGGCCTTCTGGCAGTTCCCTCATTGTGAGAAGTGAGGTTACAGGGAACCAGGCAGAGGGCCTTCTCGGTGGTGGCACCTGCCCTGTGGAACGCCCTCCCACCAAATGTGAAGGAAATAAGCAGCTATCTTATCTTTAAAAGACAGTAAGAGCTGTTTGACAGTGGAATTTGCTGCCAAGGAGTGTGGTGGAGTCTCCGTCTTTGGAGGTCTTTAAGCAGAGGCTTGACAACCATATGTCAGGAGTGCTCTGATGGTGTTTCCTGCTTGGCAGGGGGTTGGACTCCATGGTCCTTGTGGTCTCTTCCAACTCTATGATTCTATGATCTGAAGGCAGCCCTGTTCAGGGAAGTTTTTAATATTTAATGCTGTATTGTTTTTAACACTCGATTAGAAGCCGCCCAGAGTGGCTGGGGAAACTCAGCCAGATGGGCGGGTTATAAATAAATCATCATCATCATCATCATCATCATCATCATCATCACATTTTGGACACATGATCCAAGATCATGCCCCACAACTCTCTCTGACAGCTCAGGGGTCCTTTTGGGCCACATGCCGAGAGAGACTCTTAGAGTTTGCATCAGCCTTGGTTTAGCAAAACACCCTGGGCAGCCTTTGCCCTGCTGGCATATCAGAGTCTTCCTGGTCTCTGCGATTAGTTTCAGTCAACGATTGAGGACAAAAGGCTATGCAGTGGGAAGAGGTCACGGCCAGTGTGCGCAACCATCACGCCACTTTAAAAATGTTCTTCTGCTTGCCAGATATTAACAAAAGAGGTGACAGGGGAAAGAAAACCACAAACCAAAGAAGGTTATTTGATGAACCGAGAGATACTGAGCCAATTGCGTCCTCGGAAGGAAGTGTCAGTGATGTGTTTGACAGCAGGAGATAATTTCTGCTGGGGTGCCAGAAAGGTCTTTTTAATGCTAGCATTTCTATCAGGATCAGTTAATGGAACAGTCCGTTACGGAAATAAGGGCTCCTTGGTTAATACAAGAATGGTTCTACTGGACCACACATCAAGCTTAGTCTACCCCTACACTCCCGCCCCACTTGCATCTAGGGAGGCTGCAAACAGTTCCCAGGGTCTGCAGGGGGTAAATTCACAGATTTTCTGCCCCTGAACATGGAGGTCCCTAAAGTGTAGGTGGCTTCTCACGAGGCAAGACACAGCGATCACAGCCAGAACCTTTACTGAACTAAATAATAATAATAATAATAATAATAATAATAATAATAATAATAATATTTTTTATTTATATCCTGCCCTTCCCAGCCAAAGCAGGCTCAGGGCGGCTAACATCAATAAAATAATACATTCTAAAATCATTTCATTATAAAATTAATTCAAATCAAATTAATGGCAACCATTGAGCTAAGGAGGGAGTCAGGCTGTCCCCTGGCCAAAGGCCTGGTGGAACGACCAGGGAGAGGAGCAAGTGGAAGAAGATTGGGGGAAATTTAAAATCTATTTGCAGAAATATTGTAAAATTTCTGAATGTTGATGACATTGAAATGAACTGTGGGGGTTCTAGCAACAAGATAAAATTTAAGATTAAACCAACAACAGATAAATTAATGGCTAAGAATTTGCTGAACCAACTTTTAAAAGGGATACAAGAACGGGGGATGTGAGGAAGCCAGGAAAATATGTGAATTTAAGATAGAAAACGAAGAAAGAGGGAATTTTTGTGTTTTTCCTATATGTGTTTTATTATTATTATTATTATTATTATTATTATTATTATTATTATTATTAGTTTTTTAATGAATGTATTTTTGTATTTTTGTGTTTAATGTCTGTATTGTTGTATTTTGTAGTATGTATTTTGTATTTTTATATCTCTTTTGTTTTTGTCTTTGTATTTCTCTATTTTATACTGTGTATTGTTAAAACTTAATAAAAATTTTAAAAAAACAAAGGCCTGGTGGAACAGCTCTGTCTTGCAGGCCCTGTGGAAAGATGTCAAGTCCCGCAGGACCCTAGTCTCTTGTGACAGAGCGTTCCACCAGATCGGAGCCACAGCCAAAAAAAGCCCTGACTCTGGTTGAGGCCAGCCTAACCTCCCTGTGGCCTGGGACCTCCAATATGTTTTTGTTTGAAGACCGTAAGGTCCTCTGTGGGGCATACCAGGAGAGGCGGTCCCGTAGGTACGAGGGTCCTAGGCTGTATAGGGCTTTAAAGGTCAAAACCAGCACCTTAAACCTGACCCTGTACTCCACCGGGAGCCAGTGCAGCTGGTATAGCACTGGGAGAATGTGATCTCGCAGCGAAGACCCCATAAGGAGTCTCGCCGCGGCATTCTGCACCCGCTGGATTTTCTGGGTCAGTCTCAAGGTCAGCCCCACGTAGAGTGAGTTAAAATAATCCAGTCTGGAGGTGACCGTCAAGTGGATCACAGTGGATCATAACTGGGAAACAGGGGCAAAGCAACTGCTTATATACATTCCTGAAAGTCTGGGCCACTCCCACTGCCAACGTGATTGTCCCTACCAAAGAAGAATGGCAGATCAAGTTGATGGATTATGCCGAAATGGCTATAAAATGACTGGAAGAATCAGAAATAATAATAATAATAATAATAATAATAATAATAATAATAATAATACCCTTATTGTCAATGTACAACCAGTGTGCAATGAAACTGTAAGACCAAGAATCAGGAAGACCAAAATTTTAATAAGGAATGGGGAAAATTTATAACTTATCTTAAATACCATTGTAAACAGTTAAAATCATTAGCGGGATTGGAATATCACTTGTAGTTTCATAGTGAATTTTGCACACAGTGGAGAGGTAAAAGATTTGGGTTGTCATAAAAGATGCAGGAGGAAATGATTGACAACAGGACCCACAAAGGGCAGGAGGGAAGTCCAAGAGAAAGAGTTTGGGAACCACTGATCTAAACAAAAGGAAGTCCATCCACATTAAAAAAAAACTCAGACCCTTCTCCCTAAGCGTCCAGGGGTGTTTGAATAAGATGGTTTTCCCAGTAGTGATGTATGGAAGTGAGAGCTGGACCATAAAGAAGGCTGATCACCAAAGAATGGATGCTTTTGAATTCTGGTGCTGGAGGAGACTCTTGAGAGTCCCATGGACTGCAAGAAGATCAAACCTCTCCATTATGAAGGAAATCAGGCCTGAGTGCTCACTGGAAGGACAGATCCTGAAGCTGAGGCTCCAAGACTTTGGCCACCTCATGAGAAGAGAAGACTCCCTGATGTTGGGAAAGATGGAGGGCACAAGGAGAAGGGGACAACAGAGGATGAGATGGTTGGACAGTGTTCTCGAAGCTACCGGCATGAGTTTGACCAAACTGCGGGAGGCAGTGCAAGACAGGAGGGCCTGGTGTGCTCTGGTCCAGGGGGTCACGAAGAGGCGGACACGACTAAATGACTAAACAACAACAAATGGACAGACACATTTTTCTAAATTCCAGGTACATACATCGTTGGCAAATGTAGAAAGAGATTTGAATGGCTGCTTACCTCTGGGTGAATGCATGAAGAATAGTGGACCCAGAGGTCAGCTTACTGAATTCAGTTCCATTTTAAGTTGTGGATATATTAACACCCCAACACGCCTTTTCTTCATCAGGAAACTGCTGGCAGAATATCAACAGCCCTAACACAGCCTGTGAGTACCAGAAAGCGAAAGAGGCACAACTCAGGGGCAGAAAAAATGAAGGCGCCATCCAGACTCACAACTCATTTGAGCCCTTTTGGGCAAACTAGTCCAGCTGGGACTCCCAATTCCCAAAGGTACACAAATTTGGGCCAGTGGGTACCCAGTTTCTTATTCATGATGTTTTAGAGCAGAGATTTGATGGCCATCTGTTATGGATACTTTAGCTGAGATTCCTCCATTGCTGCAAATGGGGCTGGAAGGTCTTTTCCAACTTTACGATCTATGATTCTATGAGATTTCAGCTAAGCCATAACCAGAAGCTTCATCTTGCCAGAAATCCCCAAGCATAGACCTGGTTCGGGACTTGCTTTTGAACTTGACACCTGGTCGCTGGGATGATCAATATTTGTTTATTTGGGAGGATTCTACCTATAGACAAATATTTGGTGATTGGTAACAGTGGAAGCCATTCCACGGGCCCTTGCTTTTCCTCCTTGGTGGGGTATATAAATGCCACCCGCTTTTCGTGAGACAGACGGAGGAGAAGGTGACGGAGACGAGACTTTCTACGCAATCTAGGTAAGAAAGGTCCGTGTGCACTCACCGCATGAGAGGCAGATTGTCACTCAGGGCTGGAAAAAATATTCCTCAGCTGTGCTAAGTGGAAGAATTCCACTTGCTTAATTGTGATAATTTGGTATGGCATTGGAGAGGGGGGCATTCCAGACTTGCATAATACAAAGATACGGTACCCCCAGGGGAAATCTAGTCTGACCCGCTCTGGAACAGCAGAAAAGAAGCCTGCCTCTTCTCCTCCTCCTCCCTCTCTCTTCTGTTTCTTAACACACCGACGCCATCCTTTTCAACAGGTCCAAGGACAGAAGATGTTTCCGGTTTTGGCCTTCGCCATCTTCTGCGGCCTCCTGGCCCAGAACACTCAAGGATACGCCAGCCCTCAGGCCATTGTCAATCTTGGACCAGAAATGCTTCAGCGCCGTAAGTCAAGGGTTTGCACAAGGGGCTCTAGGGGGCTCTTCCCTGACCATGCCTGGCGCTGCTTCCCTTTGCTGCATTGAGCCAGACGGCACGTGGATGCTCTGAACATTGCAATCCAGCGCCCGTTTTCTCTCCTCATGTACAAGCCTCAGCCGACACAAGTCTGTGCCCCTTAACCCTCAGCTTCCAAGCAGGAACTAAGAAGTGCCTGAGCCACTGCCTCCATTCCTATTCAGGAATTGGCTGCATTTATTAGGAAAAGGAGGGACGCGGGTGGCGCTGTGGGTTAAACCACAGAGCCTAGGACTTGCCGATCAGAAGGTTGGCAGTTCGAATCCCCGCGACGGGGTGAGCTCTCATTGCTCGGTCCCTGCTCCTGCTAACCTAGCAGTTTGAAAGCATGAAGTGAAAGTAGATCAATAGGTACCACTCCGGCGGGAAAGTAAACGGCGTTTCCTTTTCCTGCTCTGGTTTGCCAGAAGCGGCTTAGTCCTGCTGGCCACATGACCCGGAAGCTGTACACCGGCTCCCTCGGCCAATAAGCGAGATGAGTGCCGCAACCCCAGAGTTGTCCGCGACTGGACCTAAGGGTCAGGGGTCCCTTTACCTTTCTACCTTTATTAGGAAAAGAACTTCCTTCTTTTGCGTTGTATACCTGACTGTTGGCTGTAGACATAATTTTCATATGAGCAACGATGGTTAAATTGTCCCTTCCTTCTCCTTTTTAAACTGCTTGGTCTACACAAGAGGGTGGCGTTCCCCTCTCTAAAAAGTTTGGCAACTGCCGCTCTAGGTTCTCGAGCCCACGAGCAGAATAGTCCCTCTGACCCCATCAATCTCTAACCTGCCCTTTTCACATTGGCTTTCAGTGATTTCCCACCGGTTGGACAGCCAGGCTTTGGTCGGCCGTCTCCAGAATTTGCCCCTCCAGAGCATCTTGCAAGGTGGTTCCGGTGGATTACTGGGCCTGGGAAACCTCCCCGTCCTCGGAGGCCTGGTGGATGGGCTTCTGGGCAACATCTTGGGGTGAGCTGTGGGATGTGACTGCTGGAATCTGGAGTGCGCTACTGAAAAAAGACAGCTTAAAATGTTGCGCCTTCTCTGCAAGGTCCAGCGTTGGGCAACAGGAGAACAGGCCTTTTCTGTGGTGGCTCCCCATGTGTGGGATGCTCTGCCCAGAGAAACTTGTCTGGCACCGTCCTTGAGGCACCAGGCAAAAGCATAATTCTTTACCCAGGACTTCAACCATTAAATACCGTATTTTTTGCTCTATAAGACTCATTTTTTCCCTCCTAAGAAGTAAGGGGAAATGTGTGTGCGTCTTATGGAGCGAATGCAGGCTGCGCAGCTATCCCAGAAGCCAGAACAGCAAGAGGGATTGCTGCTTTCACTGCGCAGCAATCCCTCTTGCTGTTCTGGCTTCTGAGATTCAGAATATTTTTTTTCTTGTTTTCCTCCTCCAAAAACTAGGTGTGTCTTGTGGTCTGGTGTGTCTTATAGAGCGAAAAATATGGTAATCTATGGTCTGTTAAAGCTGGGGACACGGGGGACCGGTGTTATGATTTTATTATTATGCCGTCTGTTATTACGCTGTTTATTACGCTTTATTTCTGTGCTCTGAACAGGGTGAAGATTAGAAACATAGAGCTTCTCCGACTCGACATCCGTTTGGATGAGGTAGCAAAGCACATTATTGTGACCGTCCCAGCAGATGTGGAGATTGAAATAAATCTGTGAGTGCTTCCCCACGGTTCTTTAAGGGTGGGTGGGTGGAACAGGACACAGGCGGGCTGATAGGGGAGCCTGGGTTTCAAAAAACGCTGTAAGATCAGTGCATTCCAAGACAGAAAGGTTTGTGGATTCCGTCCCTTGTTGTTGTTGTTTAGTCGTTTAGTCGTGTCCGACTCTTCATGACCCCATGGACCAGAGCACGCCAGGCCCTCCTGTCTTCCACTGTCTTCCGCTGTCTCTCTCACCCCCCTATGTGGAAAGATAAGAGGGACAGTATGCCCCCCATCCAATGTTTTCCCCACCACAAGTGAAAAACAGTAGAGGCAGAGCGAAGGAGTCTGGGATGTTGTTGTTGTTTAGTCCTTTAGTCATGTCCGACTCTTCGTGACCCCCTGGACCAGAGCACGCCAGGCACTCCTGTCTTCCACTGCCTCCCGTAGTTTGGTCAAACTCATATTTGTAGCTTCGAGAACACTGTCCCACCATCTCGTCCTCTGTGGTCCCCTTCTCCTTGTGCCCTCCATCTTTCCCAACATCAGGGTCTTTTCCAGGGAGTCTTCCCTTCTCATGAGGTGGCCAAAGTCTTGGAGCCTCAGCTTCAGGATCTGTCCTTCCAGTGAGCACTCAGGGCTGATTTCCTTAAGAATGGAGAGGTTTGATCCTCTTGCAGTCCATGGGACTCTCAAGAGTCTCCTCCAGCACCATAATTCAAAAGCATCCATTCTTCGGCGATCAGCCTTCTTTATGGTCCAGCTCTCACTTCTCACTTCCGTACATCACTAATTCCGCCCCTAAGACCTTGCAAAGCCCCCATCGCCAAGGATGATGAGGAACCCAAGGAGCTGCCGTGTACCATTGACCCACTTAGCTTAGTATTGTCTACACTGACTGGCAGCAGCAATGGCTCTCCAGGTTGCAGACAGCGGCTGTCTCCTAGGCCTGCCTGGATTGAGCCTTCTGCATGCGGAGCAGGTGTTCCCCCACTGAGCTACCCCTTTGGGTCACAAGCCAAAAGAAGCGAGTCAAATATGCCCTGGAGGACACAGTTGTACCAGGAGAAGGTCTCCCAGTTGTGCTGCAAGGGAAACGGTGTGCTTTGTCAAATGTCTAGATTTTAGAGAATCTTAGTAGAGTTGGGAGGGACTCCAAGGGTCATCTAGACCAACCCCCACAAAGCAGGAATTGCAACAAGAGCATTCCTGACAGATGGCCATCGGAGGTGGTGTCTTACCTAAAGTATGTCTTAATGCCCCTTTCCTTCCCCGTTTTTAGGCCACTCAATTTAGGCAGGCTCCTTCACGTGAAGCTGTACCTGGACATCCAGGTTGCAGTTCGAATCCTGACAGACCCGGTGAGCGGCCATGTGAAACTGGTCGTCGGAAATTGCCACAATAACCCTGGCCACCTTAGAATCACCCTCCTCAACAAGTGAGTATGGAGTCATAGAACTGGATAGATGACAATCCTTTTGGATAAAGAAGGAGACTGTGAGGAAAGCCGGTGGCCTTCAAGATCACAAAAATGTTGAGCTGGAAGGGTCCTCTCGCTCGGCCCCCTGCAATGCAGGAATCAAGGACCCCTCTGTTCCTTTCTGCACCAGTTGCCTTAGATCATGGGTAGGCAAACTAAGGCCTGGTGACCGGATCTGGCCCAATCGCCTTCTAAATCTGGCCTGCATACGGTCCAGGAATCAGCATGTTTTTACATGAGTAGAATGTGTCCTTTTATTTAAAATGCATCTCTGGGTTATTTGTGGGGCATAGGAATCGTTCTTCTTTTTTCCAGAATATAGTCTGGCCCCCCACAAGGTCTGCGGGACAGTGGACCGGCCCATGACTGAAAAAGTTTGCTGACCCCTGCCTTAGATAGCCACTCCTCTCTGCCTAACAATAGAGCCGGGGCTGTTCTGTCCCCACCGCCGCCCCCACCTATCACAGGGCAAATATGACCATGTGGGGGGGTCCCTGCTGAACTCACACAGAGGCTCCTTGGGCAGTGCAGAATCCTGACCACACAGACTCCCTGCTGCAGATGTTTGCAGAGGGCTGTGGGGACTGAGCCCCTGCTGTGACAGAGGGGTGAGAGCAGCGCACATGTCCCTGCCCTGACACGTTCTCCCTTTGTTCCAGGAAAGGACCTCTTCTCCAGACCGTCAATAACCTCCTGCGAGCAGTGACCGACATTCTGGAAAAGACGGTTCCCCATCTGCTGCAGAAAGAGGTGAGTCGTGCGCGGCTTCCTTCTGGTCCGCTTGCGGGGCACAAAGGCCAGTGGTCCTCCTGGGGTCTGGCTTGCTGAGATGCTCCTGAACAGCGCATGAGAGCAACACGCATGCAGACACGCTCCATTGTGAGCCTCTGAGAATGGCTGTTCTCCCTTGTCAATCACCTGAGTGGTTTTCTCCCCCTCCCCTTTCTTTTTTTGGCAGCTCTGCCCACTTGTCAACATGCTTCTAGAAGATGTGCTGAATTTGCTGCAAGGTGAGAATCTTCCCCAGGGTCTTTCCTTATCCCCAAGCACTTCTGCTCAAAAGTGTTGTGGAAGACAGAGGCCACAGCCAAATAATAATAATAATAATAATAATAATAATAATAATAATAATAATAATAATACTACACTGAAACAGAAGTATCTGAAGAAGTGTGCATGCTCACGAAAGCTCATACCAAGAACTAACTTAGTTGGACTTTAAGGTGCTACTGGAAGGAATTTTTTTTGTTTTGACTATGGCAGACCAACACGGCTACCTATCTGTAACTAATAATAATTTATTTATACCCTGCCCATCTGGCTGGGCCCCCCCCCCCCGCCACTCTGGGCGGCTTCCAATAAAATATTAAAATACAATAGTCTATTAAACATTAAAAGCTTCCCTAAAGAGGGCTGCCTTCAGATGTCTTCTAAAAGTCTGGTAGTTGTTCTTCTCTTTGACATCTGGTGGGAGGGCGTTCCACAGGGCGGGCGCCACTACCGAGAAGGCCCTCTGCCTGGTTCCCGGTAACTTGGCTTTGGTCCAGTATACCTGAAGGAGCATCTCCACCTCCATCGTTCTGCCCGGACACTGAGGTCCAGCGCTGAGGGCCTTCTGGTGGTTCTATCGCTGCGAGAAGCAAAGCTACGGGGAACCAGGCAGAGGGCCTTCTTGGTAGTGGCACTGTTTAGGGAAGCTCTGTAGCTGTAGCTCTGTTTAGGGAAGTTTTTAATACAGTGGTACCTCGGATTAAGTACTTAATTCGTTCTGGAGGTCCGTTCTTAACCTGAAACTGTTCTTAACCTGAAGCACCACTTTAGCTAATGGGGCCTCCTGCTGCCGCGGTGCGATTTCTGTTCTCGTCCTGAAGCAAAGTTCTTAACCCGAGGTAATATTTCTGGGTTAACAGAGTCTGTAACCTGAAGCATCTGTAACCCGAGGTACCACTGTATTTAATGCTGTATTGTGTTTTACACTTGATTGGGAGTCACCCAAAGTGGCTGGGGAAACAATTTAAATAATAAATTGTTGTTGTTGTTGTTGAACAACAGAGCAGGCAGCAACAAGAAACTCTGGACTCCATCCACACACTGCGAAATTGGTTCGCTTCCACCAGCCCTCCCCTGTGTTGACGATTTCTCCCTCTGCCCTTCTCCCCCAGGCTCCTCGTCCTCCTATGTGCACGGAGACATGATCCAGCTGCGACCCTCATCCACCTCTCTCCGCAACGGAGTCATGCAAATTGGCTATGAAGTAAATCAGGGCTGGTTACTGCCGGGGGCGGGGAGGCCAGGAGCGTCTCGCCAGGAGGGGTCCAGGAGGTGGCCCTCAATGAGGTTCTCCTCCTGGGACCTTTGCTTTTTCCTCCATGTTGCTTTTGTCAGCATCACCCTTGAGCCAGTGCCACTAACTGGACTCATCCACTTCAGCCCCGACTGGGCTAGGCGAGCTGGGGTAGCACTTCCAGAGTCCACCTTCTGCACAGGAACAGGTCAAAGTGCTGTGGACTCACAGCTTAGAGTTGTGAGCACCGGATTCACTTCCACAAGAAGACAGTCGTCACACAGCAGAGTACAGCAGAGTCTAGCAGAGTATATAAACAACTCGGAGAGCAGCTCTGTAGAATATCTTCTTTATTCTATAACTACAACTATAATACAACTATATACAGAGCTAAGTAGGTCTAAGCATAAATGAATGCTGAACCGCACTGAGTGTCTGCAGCTACTCTTAGCAGCAACCTTATCTAAACACACAATCTCTCTCTAACACTCTCTCTCTCCGACACACTGACTGACTGACTCTTTGATGTGGTGCTGGAGCAGAATAAGTAGAGAGCAGAACACGCCTCCTCCTCTCTGGAGAATCAGCAGACTCCTCAGGAGATTCTTGGATATGGGAGGGGTGAAATCTCCTCAGCTTTGTTAATCTATATCTTTTGAATCATAAAAAAATGTAATGCCCTGTGGGGATTTGAGCCCTGATCTCCTTGGCCCATGTTCAACGCAGGATGTGGGTTATGCTGGCCTCAATCTAACTAGTTGTAGCTGTCACTCAACCACTTTGATTGGCATAACTGGCGCTGTTAGAGGTGCTGTGTAAGACCCTTTCCACATGGGTAAGAACTCAATCTTTCAGCGTAGCCGCACCTACACTTTGGAACTCCCTTCCTATTGATGCCAGACAGGCACTTTCACTGTACATTTTTGGGTGCCTGCTAAAAACATTCTTGGGGACGCGGGTGGTGCTGTGGGTTAAACCACAGAGCCTAGGGCTTGCTGATCAGAAAGTCGGCGGTTCGAATCCCCGCAACGGGCTGAGCTCCTGTTGCTCGGTCCCTGCTCCTGCCCAGCTGGCAGTTCGAAAGCACGTCAAAGTGCAAGTAGATAAGTAGGTACCACTCCAGCGGGAAGGTAAATGGCGTTTCCGTGCGCTGCTCTGGTTCGCCAGAAGCGGCTTAGTCATGCTGGCCACATGACCCGGAAGCTGTACGCCGGCTCCCTCGGCCAGTAAAGCGAGATGAGCACCGCAACCCCAGAGTTGGCCACGACTGGACCTAATGGTCAGGGGTCCCTTTACCTTTACCTAAAAACATTCTTGTTTAGACAAGCCTGCCCAAAAAGGAAACTTAAGTCTACTGTTGTTTTAACTTTCCAAAAACCTTAAATTATCATTGTTTGTTTTCTTATTGTTTTACTTTTTCTGCATAATTTTTTAATGAAATGAATGCATAAAATAAACCTCTCTGCCCTGCCTTCTCTGTGGGAATCACAAGTGGGGAGAGTCTGCTGTTGCACTAAGAACCTAAGAAGGGCTGGTTGCTGGATCAGGCCAATGGGGGCCCATCTAGCCCAGGATCCTGTTCTCACAGAGGCCAACTGGATGCCTCAAAGGGAAAACCGCAAGCAGGATCTGTGCGTAAGAGTAACACTCTCCCTAACCTTCTGAATGCTATTCAGAAGCATTCCTGGAAAGCTTGCATTGCTGCAAAAGTTGGGGTCCCCTCTACACCTGCTGGCAATTTATAACCATGTATAGAATGCCCAAATTTGGAGAATGAACTTGCAATTCGTGTGTCGGGGTTAGGCCAGCTTGGACTGGGCTCAGATAGATCCTGTTTGCTCTTCTGTCTTGTATTTCCTTTCTAGGGCACTGTCCGCCTGCCTGGAGGGCAGAACTACATCGTCCCCTCTGGCACCGCCCCCCTTCCCCATGCGCCCCTGGGCGATGCTCCCATGAACATGCTCCTCAGCGACCACCTGCTGAGCGCGATGCTCAGAGCTTTCTTGACTCCAAGGGCTATAAACATCCACAGTCCACAGGAGGTATGAGTTCATTTTAGCATTTCAACATTTTAAATGCATTGCAGTCGTACCTTGGAAGTCAATGGAATCCGTTCCGGAAGTCCGTTCAACTTCCAAAATGTTTGCTTGGCTTTTTCAGCCACACAGGTTATAGCAAGCAATTGTGAAATATACTCGGAGTCAAGAGTGGATTTCATGCTCTTTATTTAGCTCATAGTGGTGAGGAGGAATGGAAGTTCCCCCTGAATGTCTGCTTTATATACATTATTTACACAGTGGGCCCCACATGATTGGCTAATTCCGGGATTCTCCTGTGGGCCAATCAGGTTGCGGATTCACTTCCACCTGGAGCTGGATTGGGTGGCTCCTGTGGACCAGTCAGACTGCTGCATTCTGAATTCTGTTGTTCTAGGACCAATCAGACTGCTGCATTTTGGATCCTATTCAACTCAGTACATAACAAATTGGAAAAATGCAGAAGAGCTAGGGGTGAACCAATGGAGGAAAAAACTGAATAATATTATAATTTTAGAATATCTAACTATGAAGAAACATAGAATGAAAGGGTTTAAGGTCAGTGAGAAAGAGGAGGATTACGTGGGGATCCAGGGCACAGTCCTTCAATGGCTGCGCTCGTTTCTCTCTGGTCGGGGACAGAGGGTGGCGCTTGCAGGGGAATTGTCATCGCGCCACTCCTTGGTATGTGGAGTACCTCAGGGTGCGATTCTCTCCCCGATGCTTTTTAACATCTTTATGCGCCCCCTTGCCCAGAGTTTTGGGCTGGGTTGCCATCAATATGCTGATGACACCCAACTCTATCTGTTGATGGATGGCCATCCTGACTCGGCCCCAGACACACTGACCAGATGTCTGGAAGCTGTGGCTGGATGGTTACGTGGGAGCCGGTTGAAGTTAAATCCTTCGAAGACAAAGGTCCTCTGGCTGGGGCGGGACGATATGGGATCGAGGGGGCAACTCCCATCTCTTGCAGGGGTGCAATTAGTGCCAGCACCGTCCGTTAAGAGTTTGGGTGTAATCTTCGACACCTCCCTTTCCATGGAGGCGCAGATTGCAGCTATAACAAAGCCAGCATTTTTCCATCTCCACCAAGCTAAGCAGTTGGCTCCTTACCTCTCTTGCCCTGACCTAGCCACTGTGATCCACGCGACGGTCACCTCCAGACTGGATTATTGTAACTCGCTCTATGTGGGGCTGCCCTTGAGACTGACCCAGAAACTCCAGCGGGTGCAGAATGCCGCAGTGAGACTCCTTACGGGGTCTTCGCTGCAAGACCACATTCATCCGGCGCTATACCAGCTGCACTGGCTCCCGGTGGAGTACAGGATCAGGTTTAATGTGCTGGTTTTAACCTTTAAAGCCCTATACGGCCTAGGACCCTCGTACCTACGGGACCGCCTCTCCTGGTATGCCCCACAGAGAAACCTACGGTCTTCAAATAAAAACATCTTTAAGGTCCCGGCCACAGGGAGGTTAGGCTGGCCTCAACGAGAGCCAGGGCTTTTTCGGCTGTGGCTCCGATCTGGTGGAACGCTCTGCCACAAGAGACTAGGGCCCTGGGGGACTTGACATCTTTCCGCAGGGCCTGCAAGACAGAGCTGTTCCATCAGGCCTTTGGCAAGGGCACAGCCTGACTCCCTCCTTTGGCAATCTTCGCGGAGCTCTGGCCCAATGGCTGCCAGTGGCTTGAATTAATTAATTTTAGAATGAATGATTTTAGAGTGTTGTTTATGCTGTACTTTTGTACTGTTTTATTGTTGTTAGCCGCCCTGAGCCCGGCTAAGGCTGGGGAGGGCGGGATATAAATAAAATTTATTATTATTATTATTATTATTAGTTTGAGAAGATTATTTGGGTAGGTTTGAACAGTTTGAGGCAATTAAAATGTTAAAAGTTAAATAAACCTTATGGAGGGAGAAGTGTTAAGATATATAGAAATGTACATATGGTTGATTTGAATATTTTATTATAGAATGTTATTGAATATGTATATTATTGAATATGTATACCCAAAGTATCAGCCACCTGGGGGGTTTCACTGTTTGTGTTTTAGTGGTGGGTAAAAAATAATTATTATTTTTTAAAGTTTGAAAACCAAATCACGGCTTCTGATTGGTTGCAGGAAGCCCCTGCAGCCAATCGGAAGCCACGGAAGCCCCGTCAGTCGTTTGGGTTCCAAAAGAGCATTCGCAAACCAGAACAATCACTTCCAGGTTTGCCAAAACGTCCGAGTTTCAGGGCGTTCGGGATCCAAGATACAACTGTATTGGGAAACAGGTGTTGATGGATAGCTTGAAGACACCTCGAATCTTAAGTCCTTTCAAGGCAGAGATTTGGGTGCAACTTTGCCAAATCCACTACTGAATCTCAACGTAATCCAATCTTTGTGTGTCGCATGGCAAGTCGAAATTGATCAGTACTTCCCAGACAAAGGTGTGACTCACCTACTTCTGCTTGCCCCATGGCGAGGAAGCGCAAGTCTGAGCAGCTTTCCAGGCATGGATCCGAGTGGTTTTGCTTTCCCCCACTTCTTTCCCCCAAACAACCCAAACTTTAGCACTAAATTGGAGCAAACGACAATCTGGAGAAAACCTAATTAATGTTTGCTCCAATTCAGCACTAAAAATTAGGTTTTCCCAGGGGAAAGCAGTGGGGGAAATGGAAGCATGGATGAAGCCCCAGAATGCAGCTCCCACTTATCTCAAGCCTATACATGCTGAAAATTGTGTATTTTAAGAGAGAATGCCTTCAAACTACAAATTTAGCTTATTAGTCGCCCTTGTTTTTGTCAATGCAACCCAAAGGGACTTACAACAATAAATACTGTACCGGTATATAACATACATTAAAACTATTGCTATGGGGCCAAGTTCAAGGTGATACGTATAGAGCCCTTACAACAACTTGGGGCCAGTTTACCTACGAGATCGCTTTGCCCCATATGCTCCCATTTGATCACTTCAATCCGGGGAGAATAGGCCCTATTATGGGTGCCACATAAATTCTTGTTATGTGTTATCTTAAAATATTCGTCCCATCCCCCAAAATAAAAACGAGTTCCCTCGTCTGGGTTAACCTTTGCTTTGAGGGGAAAAAACTGAGAATATAAACCCCTTCTTCTTCTTTCCGTTTCTTCAAAGATTACTGCATTCAGTCAACAGATGGCAGCTCTGTCTGGTTTTAAGGTCAGTATTTTTTTAAGATCCATCATTTCTAGCCTCCCTCTGCCAATAAATGATGTATGTATGCATGTATATGCATATTATTACTTCTACTGTGGCAGGACCTTTGGAACTCCCCGCCAATTGACACCAATCAGGTGCTTTTTTTGTTTGTTTTGGCAATGCCTTTCCAGAGGCAAAGCGGCAAGAATTTTAATCTGTATGTAGTTTATTTGCTGATCTTAATTATTATTTGCATGTTTTAAATAGCTGCTTTTGCAGGTCCTTTTACTGCTTTGTTTTCCCCTGCAAACTGCTTTGAGGATATTCTTTGCAACCAAGTGGTATAAAAATGTTATGAAATCAATCAATCAATCAATCAATGAAATACTCTGCAGGGCTTGATGCATAGTCATAATATTTATGGAGCGAAGTGCTAAGTGGGAGTCTCTTCAAAGCCTAACTGTGCTCAGGGGTCTCCTCTTCATATTCTGGATCCTTGCAGGGTGGAATACGGGCCTTGCAGGTCTCCTACGGGGCTCCTGTCCTCGCCCTGACCGTGGGAAGGATCGAGGTGAAGCAGAATATCGACGTCAAGGTGTACAGCGGCCGGCATCTCTTCACTGTCCGTGCTGTAAGTAGCTGGGACACCAAAATATAATAATAATAATAATAATAATAATAATAATAATAATAATAATAATAATATTTATTTATACCCTGCCCTCCCTGGCCAGAGCCGGGCTCAGGGCAGCTAACACCAATAAAATCACAGTAAAAACATAATAGGGGAGGGGGGAGAAACGCCCGCAACCCCACCTCCTCCATAGGGCGGAAGTGGTTTTGCGAAAAGCCCACCTGGATCAGACCAAAGGGACTGTGTAGCTCAGCATCCTGTTTCTCCCAGAGGCCACAGAGATGCTCCCATGAAGCCCCAAAGCAGAGCATCCCAGGAATTCCCCCAAGGTTCAGTTCAGAATGCAGCAGCGTTTCAAGTTAACAGCAAATCTTCTTTTCAATCACAGACGGTGACTTCGCTTGGTGCCGTTTCTGTGGCCGGAGGGAGCCTGAGACTCACTCTTCACCTTGAAGGGTAAAGAAACCCCCCCCCCAATTTATTTTGCAACACAGGAACGTAAAAAGAGCCTGCATTGGGGAAGGAAGCTCAGATCAGTTGCATTACCGTGCAATATTGGGGGTGCCTTGAAATCAGCCGCCCTGCTCTCCCTCACGCAAAGAGCGATATATTGCTGCGTATTGCCGGGTCAAAAGTACCTCTGGTTGCGAACGGGTTCTGTTCTGGAGCCCCGTTCACAACAGGAGCAGAACGCAACCCGCGTCTGCACGTCTGCGCATGCGCGGGTCACGATTCACCACTTCTGCGCATGTGCGTGACATCATTTTGAGCGCATGCACGAGCTGCGAAACCCGGAAGTAACCCATTCCGGTACTTCAGGGTCGCTGCGGGACGCAACCTGAAAACACTCAACCTGAAGCAAACACAACACGAGGTATGACTGTATTGTGTAATTTCAAAAGTGATTTTGGCCAACGTATTGAAAAACCGCGCAGCACTAAAACAGACCATACAATCTGTGATATTACCATGACAAAATGGGGGGTGGGAATAGTTGGGGGGAGGCAAGGGATGGGGCCGCGGACCCTCTGCAGACCCCTAATTGGGAACCACTGCTCCAAAGCAACATGAGAGGCTAGAAGGGGAATGGGACTTGGGGGGTGGAAATCCACTCTGACTCCTGCAGTAGCCGCTCGCTGGAGGCCAGCTCCCTCTGCAGCTGGAAGGAATTGTTGGGATGCGTCCAAGGGAATGGGGGCAATTGGCAGGCCCACAGCTGTCTCCAGCCCACCAGCCGGCAGCCGGGCGATATCCGGTCCTTGGATCAATATGTAAACTGCGACTCGAGCCTCAGAAACCTTCAGAGGCTGAGCACACAAGCCAGCAGAGAAAATAACTCTTTGCAACAGAAGGGCAGAGAGAGGCTGTTTAAAGCGTATTTACAGGCATTCAGCATCAGGACAAAGGGGAAAACATGTCTTCTCCCCTTCGTGTCCAAGCAAAAGGGCATAAGCAAAAGCTATACACAAAACGGAAGTTCCCAGCAAGCTGTGCTGGAGTGTAAACAGGCATATGACATACAACAATCCACACATCTGTTTTAAGGTGGAATGGAACATCAATATCCTAACCGGAATATCATCAGATCATAGAATTGTAGAGTTGGACTAGTTGGTTTAAATACAACGTTTCAGGTTGTTGCTCAGATGCAACAGAGCCGTTCCTTAGCAAAGAGAAATTTTTAGCCAAAACACATTACTACTACTACTACTACTACTACTACTACTACTACTATTATTTTAAAATCTCCTGTTTTATTGTTTCTTTTCAGGATTGACAATCTCTCCTTGATCAACTCTTCAGTTGGAAACTTTGATGTAAGTAGCATATCCCAAGAAAGCAGTGGCTAAGCCTGTAAACCAGGAAAGTCCCCTGTTCAAATCTTACCTCAGCCGCAAGCTTAATAAACCTTCAGCTTCCCATTCCAATTGCGCCTCCTGCAAATAGGCCGGGGGATGTTGGGGGGTCACTTTTGCTCAACTCTAGAGCAAACATGGTTTGTTTGTTTTGCACAACTTAAGAACTGCTTCCTAGCAGTGAATAATAATAAACATACATTAAAACCGTTCCATCCATCCATGCAAACGTTTGGAAATGCTTTTCGACATTTAAATCGAGCGTCTCTAGAAACACCAGCATGATTCAGCAACGCAGCAGCAAAGTTGTGATGGAGATGAAAACTTGCTTTCCAATTAACGGAGGGACCTTTTCCCCCCCTGTTGTTGTCATCATCTGACCTCCCCTGTTTTGCTTTCTGAAATATACTTGGAGTCGAGAGTGGATTTCATGCTCTTTATTCAGCTCATAGCAGTGAGGAGGAATGGAAGTTCCCCCAGAATGTCTGCTTTATATACATTATTTACACAATGGGCCCCCCGTGATTGGCTAATTCCGGGATTCTCCTGTAGGCCAATCAGGTTGTGGATTCACTTCCACCTGGAGCTGGATTGGGTGTCTCCTGTGGACCAATCAGATTGCTGCATTTTGGATCCTATTGTTCTAGGACCAATCAGACTGCTGCAATTTGGATCCTATTCAACTCAGTACTTAACACTTTCCTTCCTTCATTTGTGTTTCAGGTGCAGCACCTGACGGGCGCAATTTCACACCTGGTGTCTGCCTTCCTTTTACCACATCAGAACCGTAAGTGGTGGCAGGTCGGGAGGGTTGGGAGACAACATATACTGCGCAGGATCCAGCGACCAGCTTCCCTGTCTTGCTGCTGGGGGCCAGCCACCCAGGGGGGGTCGTTCACTGGACTGCTGCATGATGTCCACAGCCATGGAAAACATGAAGTCACTTTGATTCCTATGCGCAAAGACAGCTGTGCACATCAGTCCAACGCTGTCAGGTGAAAAGTCTCCAGAACAGGGCAGGGGAATGCAGCTGTTTTCTAGAAGGACTTTCGGAATTGCATTGTATGAACTTGCCTGATCCATCACTTCTGAACTCAAATGCACTTGGGCAAAAAAAATGAGAGGCACAAATACAAGATGGGGGACACCTGGCTTGAGAGCAGTACATGTGAAAAGGATCTAGGAGTCTTGGTTGACCACAAACTTGACATGAGCCAACAGTGTGATGCGGCAGCTAAAAAAGCCAATGCAATTCTGGGCTGCATCAATAGGAGTATAGCATCTAGATCAAGGGAAGTAATAGTGCCACTGTATTCTGCTCTGGTCAGACCTCACCTGGAGTACTGTGTCCAGTTCTGGGCACCACAGTTCAAGAAGGACACTGACAAACTGGAACGTGTCCAGAGGAGGGCAACCAAAATGGTCCAAGGCCTGGAAACGATGCCTTATGAGGAACGGCTAAGGGAGCTGGGCATGTTTAGCCTGGAGAAGAGGAGGTTAAGGGGTGATATGATAGCCATGTTCAAATATATAAAAGGATGTCACATAGAGGAGGGAGAAAGGTTGTTTTCTGCTGCTCCAGAGAAGTGGACACGGAGCAATGGATCCAAACTACAAGAAAGAAGATTCCACCTCAACATTAGGAAGAACTTCCTGACAGTAAGAGCTGTTTGACAGTGGAATTTGCTGCCAAGGAGTGTGGTGGAGTCTCCGTCTTTGGAGGTCTTTAAGCAGAGGCTTGACAACCATATGTCAGGAGTGCTCTGACGGTGTTTCCTGCTTGGCAGGGGGTTGGACTCGATGGCCCTCGTGGTCTATTCCAACTCTATGATTCTATGAATTTAAGGAACGTCCCACCACTTTCTCCCAGGAAAACCCGCTCTTTATTGCCAAATTGGAGCAAACATCAGTCACTTTTTCTGTGAATTGATGTTTGTTCCGATTCAGCGCTAAAGAGTGGGTTTTGCCAGGAAAGTGAACGGGCAAAGGCAACACTGCTCAGAAAAGTGCTTGGGCCCTGTGCTTTCTAGGTAAGGGACTAGCAGAAGTGAGGAGAAGCCCTGAGTTAGTCTCCAGATTCGGCACTTACTGAATGTTGCGCTGCAATTCCTGGCTCAAAATGTGCTTGAAATGCAGAAATATATACATTGCCAGAAAATTATTTTTGCAGACTTTAATTTATTAATTTTTTTGCAGATTAATGCACAGACAGAATAGTCTTATGATGGAACACACATGGATATGAATAATTAATTAATTAATTAATATAATTAATATAAAAATGGCACAGAGGAGTAATAGACTGATTTGCCCCTTCCCCCAATCTTCCTCCTCCTCTCTCTTTCCTTGGGGCGTTGACTTTTTGATCAGGTTGCCTGTTCAATCATTCTGATTAAAAATAATAATTATCACAGTGCCCCTGGCTGTTCAGTCACATTATTTGGCAGATCTGTGGCCCTGTTAGCAAAGGTTTATTTACTTCATGAAATCTGCACATTGCTTGATGGTACCAAAACAGACAGACAGACAGACAGACAGACAGACAGACAGACAGCTCACCCTGCGTCCAATGCAATGTGTGAAAAGGGCGATTGCATCTGTTCTCTTTCGTGTCCCCAGCACTCACGAGATCTTTCTCTTTCAGATTTGCTGGCAGAAGGCTTCCCGTTGCCTCTGGTGCAACAGCTTGGCGTCGACCATCTCAACGCTGCCCCTGGCCAGGTAAGGATGCTCTACTCCAGTGGTCCCCAAACTTTTCCACCCCCTTGGTTCCATAAGGACCCCTGCCCTGTAAAAAGCATTATCCAGAACAGCAGTTTGCACAACCCACTAAGGAAGATAATAACAGAAGACATTGACACACACTATATTCAAAATCCAATGGTTCTACTAATTCCAAAAAAAAATGATGAATCGAGTGATGCCAGCTTCTCAAAGTCTGCTAGTCATTTAAACATTTCTCTTTTTTAAAGGGAAATTCCCTTATTCCTAATAGGATTCCTTACAAGAAAAGGGAAAAGTTGACAGCTACGCATTTAAATCTCCAGCGCCTTGTGGAGCAAAACGGCTGTGAGCTGCTCTTGGGAGCCCACATGCCATGGCCAAGAAGAAAACAGGCTTGAAATTGTGGCCAGTAATATTCAAGGCAACATGATGACCAAATGCAATGATACAATATCAATAGACACTCTTTATATAATATGAAATATATGAAATCACATAAACAGAAAACTTGTGAATCTCTGAAAGTCACCAAATATGCATTCTTAATGCAATGTACCAGATTCTTATCTGGTGAAAACAGGTTTAGAGCTTTGTTTATGGTGTCCAACACCGCCGAAGTAGTTCGCAAACAGACGTTGTGAACAGTGATTCTGGATATACCCACTGATACATTGCTTCTTTCAGAGACTTGCATAGTCTTCAAAGACTTTCAGAGACTTTTAAGACTTAGGATTATTTAGTTTTATGTTTTCAAGAGAATCCATTAAGAGTGCATATTTTGTGACTTTCAGAGATTCGTAAGTTTTCTGTTTATGTGATTTCATATATTTCATATTATATGAAAAGTGATATCTTATCATTGTATTTTGTGACCGTGTTGCCTTGGATATTACTGGCTATTGTTTGCAACACAGGGGTTAAATTGTTTGGTTACAGGGGTACCTTGGGATGCAAATGGGATTCGTTCCGGAGCCCCGTTCACATCCTGAATGGAATGTAAGATGCGGCGGCGCATCTCCACGTGCGCGGGTCGCGTTTTGCCGCTTCCGTGCATGCGTGTGACGTCATATTGAGTGTCTGCGCATGCACGAGTGGCGAAACCTGGAAGTAACGCGCTCTGTGACTTCTGGGTTGCCGCAGAGCGCAACCTGAAAGCGCTCAGCCTGAAGCACATTCAACCCGAGGTATGGCTGTACTTGAAATTATGGCCAGCATTAAAGCGACTGTTTTCCTTCTCACAGAACGCTCTTCTGCTCTTCGCTCCCCCCTTGGCTTCCTGAACGTCGGGATCAAGATCCTGACCTGAATCAGAGGAAAGGATCCTGGAACAAGATGGATAATGCTGCTGCTGCTGCTGCTTCCCTTCCCTTCCCCCTTTACGCCTCTGCTTTCGTAGGATTGTAGAATGGGAAGAGACCCCCGAGGGTCATCTAGTCCACCCCCTGCAATGCACGGGTCACAACTGAAGCACCCCTGACAGGCAGAGCTTTGGACCTCTGGAGCCTGTGACATCCCTTGGCTCTCATTCTCTCTCTCTCTGCCTCAGGGGCTCGAAAGCAGCAATGGATCCTTTGCAATGCGATTTCTGAAGCTAGATTTGCCTCCTGCCATTTGGGAATGGCACAAATGTCAAACCTAAAAGTGTTGGCACCTGAGTCTTGAGACCACAGGAAATCCCGTAAGGCTGGCGTCAAATCCTGCTCTTGGAAAACCTTGCCTTGAATGTCTGTTGTTTGAAAGCAGTGGAGTGTTTGGCCCAGAGCCTTGCTGCAGGGTTCCCTCTGTGAATTGCTAAGATGTTCTGCTTGCTTATCTTGCCTTGATAATAAAACATTTCTCTTCACAACACCAAGAAGGTCTCAGAGTCTGCTCTTTTCACACATCTAGGGCAAAAACCTTCTCCCCTCTTGCGCCAAAGGCAAGACTCCCGAGCTCAGATTTTGAAGCAGTGGGGTCTTCTCTAATAATGGCTTAGCTCCAGAACCTCATTTCCATGTCAGGAACTCACAAAACATGTGGGGCAGTGCAGAAGAGGGGATTTGGATATGGTGCCTTTGCTTCAACCATCAGTGGGCTTAGCTGGGTGGAAGGACATGACATGCTTTGAATGTAGAAGGTCCCAACAGGTTGGGTCTCCAGCACTTCCAGCTAAACGGCTCTCGGGCGAAAAGGCTTGGGGAGACCTCTTTGACCGAGGTCTTGGAGAGTCGCTGCCGCACAGAGGGGATGGTGTTGGTTGAGATCAGCCTTCCACAAGTGCTTCTTTCCAAATAAGTGTGTTTTGCACCAGGGCAGCAGGAGAAAACCACATTTTCTTCAGGGTATTGGAACGATGCTGTGATAAGATAAGATAAAACTTAATTTGCATTAGCCAATGGCCATAGCAACAGTAAAACATTACAGTATACGCAGAAAGGGAAATTTGATATAAGAGCACAATTTAAAGTCCTGAATCAGCAGTCAGTTAGTGGCCCTTATTCTGATTGCCCCTGCTATGAACCTAGCAACCTTTGCTGTTATCTTCTCATTTTGATCAGATAGAAGAAAGGACATTGTGGCAGTGGTTGAGCGCCCTGGGATGGTTAGTACAAGTGGGGTGATGATCTCGTTCCTCAGGTCTTTGTAGAGAGTACAAGACAGGAGGACGTGTGCCGCTGTTTCGGTGCTGCCATCTCCACAGGGGCAAAGACGTTTCACAGGCAGGATCTTTTGGAATCGACCCTCAAGTACCGCAGATGGCAAAACATCCAGTCTTGCAAGTGTAAAAGCACGTCCCTTATTTTGGGATAATAAGTTTGTGCAGATATGGGGCCAGAGAATCAAAATGGAGAGGTGGAAAATGAACATACCAAGGGCAGACTATGCTGTGACTTAAGTGAGTTTAAAATGCAAAACTTCAAATAGGCTCATTTGGGAGGAAGTGGGGATATAAATGGAAATCACAATCATTTGCTGGGTTTTGGAAATCAGGGCTGGCAAACTTGCTTCTTCGTCACAAATGGATGCGATTCCACCCCCACCCCCCAAGGACCTGATTCTTTTACACTATGAAGAATTATAATTGAACATTTGCATATTATATGAGTGTGATGTTCACATTCACCAGGACCGATTGATTTCACAAAGGAACTTATCTGACCATTTTAGCAGCCTCCTTTGTGAGTGTTCCGTGCAATATGCATACATGACCAAACTTTAGCAGTCACAAAAGCAACATAAGCCCTTCCACCTTCTCCATGGAAATTTGTGAGTGCATTGTGGAATATCACGCGTACAACATGCAACTTTGTGTGTGTGTGTGTGTGTATATATATATATGCGCTGTTTATGTGTTCCCCTCCCCCACATAATTCAACATAAAACAGCACAGGCAAATCTAAGAAACACAGAGAGATGTGCTTTGATAATAAAGCAGGGAGATTGGGCAAGGGAAGCCAAAAACACTTCTCCCTTTGTCTCCCTGATCTGTCTTTGATTTCAGCAATCGGGCTTAATCAGCTTCTTATCAAAAGCACTCTCCAGCTCCATCCGTAAAAATAAAAATAAAATAAAATCTCAGAATAGAATCACAATGTAGCTGCCACTTAAATGCTTCCAGTTCCTAACACAAACACGACTGACCTTGCTGTTATCTGCATAGACATAGCCCTTCCCAAAAGAAATCAAAGAGTGCCCCCTTTCTGTTGAATTTAAGAACATTGTTTCTGAGCACAATTTAAAGTGTTGGTGTTGACCTTTAAAGCCCAAATGGCCTCGGCCCAGTAGACTTGAAGGGGCGTCTCCACTGTAATAAACAGAAATCTGCCCTTATTCCCTTAAGGGGTACACAAGAGCCCTTATAGAGTCCTTACATAGGTTCCCTATTGGCAGGAGAAAATAACAGAGGCCAACCAGAGAATATTGAGAAGCAAAGCAGCTAGTAAGCCTGATCTTTATTGAACTATTGCAACAGGGTGCTCCCCTCACACACAGAAAAGGAGGAGGACCCAGAACCAAGGTGTGCCCGCCCTTATATAATGTTAAATTGCCCGCCCTGGAGTCCAAGACCACCCCCAGAAACATCATACCTACATCACAGAAGGGGCGTAGCTCAAGACCACCTGCCAGACACATCATACCTACATCACAGAAAGGGCGGTCTACAGCAGAAATCCGAGTGCCTTGTTTATCTCCTGTCTTTGTTTATCTCCTGTCTGGCAGGTTACCTGTTAATGCTCACTTGATTGGATACCATGGGGAGCCTGGCCAGTCTTTTGTAATGATAAATACTTAGTTCCTGAGCCAGGTCACAGGCTCACACCCTATTCATATCTTAAATGTGCCCTTAAGACAGGATTTGTGAAGGAAAAGACAATGGGGAGGTTTCCCACTTTGACCTTGCAGAGAAATATTTGAGGCCAATTTGTTCAGGACTTTTTTTCTGTGGGGTTTCAGACATGTGGTTTATATATTTATGTACATGCTTGCTTGGTACATTTATGAACATTTATTACATATCTAAGACGTTAAAATTCTTATAACACCACCCTCATCGTTCAGCCCAGACACAGAGGTCCAGCTCCGTGGGCCTTCTGGCAGTTCCCTCCCTGCGAGAAGTGAGGTTACAGGGAACCAGGCAGAGGACCTTCTCGGTGGAACACCATCCCTTCAGGTGTCAAGGAGATAAAGAACTACACAACTTTTAGAAGACCTCCAAAAGCAGTCCTGTATAGGGAAGTCTTTTAACGTGTAATGCTTCACTATGTTTTTATATATGTTGGAAGCTTTTTCGCCCTTTTTCCAGTGGCAAAACCGAGCAATAGCTGAGGTTGGGGCTCAGGTGTGAGAGCAGATTGCTTGCAAGTACACAGCTGCATCCCTGGGGAGTGAGGTTACCTGAACACTTGTGTCCAGGGACTTCTGGTGCCGGCAGCAGCAGCAGCAGCGCAGGATCAATCCTCTCTCTCAGCCTGGTCCGGTGGAGACTCCCAAAAGCAAAAGGGCTTCATCTTTGCAGAACTGCAGCTGACTCCAAGAGGTGAGCAGCAAATGACTAACTTAGCTGCATGCCCAGCTCTGGTCTCTTGCCTGTGGTGGCAAAGTCCTGGGGGGGGAGTGGGGGTGCTTGCACATGGGGATGGATTTCTGGAGCACCCAGGATTAGGGGTCAAGAAGCAACCCGAAACCTGTGGTTGAAGGTATACCTTGTAGTCCATGACTGGGGATAGATTAATATGCAATGTCAGTTTCTCACTTTTCAGTGTTACGGTCAGTTCTCTACATTTACATTTGGGATTTTTAAAAGTCAACACTTTTAAAAATGTGGTTTTGCCTAATGCACGCATTGTTGCAAAGCAAATTTCCTTGATAAGATGCATGTTTATGGGTTATATCTCCAAAAATGTACATTTGTATGGAGACTTGGCCCCAGTGCATTTTGGTGCACATTAATTGACTGGAGAACTGCATTGCAAAAATTCAGAGAATTGTGAATTTCAAAGGATAGCAGTGTTTCACTTCGTGTTTTGTTTTGGAACGTGTGAATTAAATGCAAATGGAATCAAATTTATTTCTCTTCCCCCCCCCCCCATCCTACACTGATAATCATCCACACAGTTGCCACCTTTTTCCTGGAAAGTACTCCTCTACTAGTCCCCTCTCTCTACGAATTAGATATTTGACGCTGGACTGAACCTTCCTGAATATTTCCCTATCATCTCTAACCGGCACTTCTAGGTTTCTGGCATCCTTCCTGTGAACTTCATGCTAGAAAGTTCTGCAATAAGAGGAGAAGATGGTCCGAGCATGGAGACTTCTCTTCTTCTGCGGTTTCCTGAGCCTGACTCTGGGGCATGAGGGCCGGGGGGTCTTTCTGAGGATCAAAAAGAAATACGTGGAAGAAAGTAAGCGTCACACTGACACCTCCCTGACTTGGGGAAGTCACACAATCACAGCTGCCTCGGGGAGGATCGTGAGAAATGAAAACATTCCCATTTTCTGTATCCGGTAGTGTAGGCGGATCCACCTTGCCGAGCAGTTGGCACAAGAGGTAGATGGGCAGGGGGGTTTGGAAATCATAGGCACTGCCAGCCTGGTGAGTGGGTCTCCTTTCCCCAGGCAGAGGACATTGAGTTCCTTTAACAGGAGAGGCTAGGAAATGAGCCCAGAGTCTTCTGCAGGCAAAACATGGGCTTGACCACCACCACCACACGTCTCTTCCTCCTCTGGGGAGGGACAGGAATTGTTCTATCCACTACACCTTTCACAGCTACCTTGGCGTATTCTGAAGTCTGCAACTGTTGTACTTGCTCCTCTGGCCCAGAATCAGAATCTGAGGAGAAGGCGTGGTGTTGTCAGGGACTGGGCAGAGGAGGAACGGTGGAGAATGCTTCCCCATCCTGACCCTTCCAGGGAGGAGGAAGAGGAAGACAGTATAGATTCACAACAGGGGTTTGAGGGAAGTCACAGCTCAGAAGTGGGACGCGGGTGGCGCTGTGGGTTAAACCACAGAGCCTAGGACTTGCCGATCAGAAGGTCGTGGTTTGAATCCCCGCAACGGGGTGAGCTCCCGTTGCTCGGTCCCTGCTCCTGCCAACCCAGCAGTTCGAAAGCATGTCAAAGTGCAAAGTGCAAGTTGATAAATAGGCCACATGACCCACTCTGGCGGGAAGGTAAACGGCATTTCCCTGCGCTGCTCTGGTTCGCCAGAAGCGGCTCGGTCCCTGCTCCTGCCCAGCTGGCAGTTCAAAAGCACATCAAAGTGCAAGTAGATAAGTAGGTACCGCTCCGGTGGGAAGGTAAACGGCTTTTCCATGCGCTGCTCTGGCTCGCCAGAAGCGGCTTAGTCATGCCGGCCACATGACCCAGAAGCTGTACACCAGCTCCCTCAGGCAGTAAAGCGAGATGAGCGCCGCAACCCCAGAGTCGGCCACGACTGAACCTAATAGTCAGGGGTCCCTTTACCTTTACCTTACAGCTCAGAGGCAGATGAGGGGGAAAGCTGGGAAATCATGGGAGAGCCAGAGCAACAACACCCGGCTGACACTTTGTCGTTAGAAAGCATTCCAGACCCTCCATCTCCCAGTACCTGGTGAGCCTTAGAAGTAGGAGAGCAAAGATCTCAGAGACAGAGGGCACATAGCAGCACCCCTAGAGGAGATGGTGAGAATGACGAACAAGGAAGTGGGGGAGATGACGGGTGGAGACTCACTTGGAAAAACGCCATTATCCAAGAGGCTGGGTTCTATAGCCTCTCTCTGTAAAGATTGAAATAAAAAAGGATGCTTTCCCTTGTCTTTTCCTGGGAGCCACTGATAGCATCCTGACAGGTGTCAATTTTGCAGTTGCAGTGACACAACATGGTTTCTGACAGTCCTGCTTCTTGGCGTCACGGTCCTCCAGGTGTTCAACTCTTGCAGTGAACGATATTCCTCCTTCTTAAGGTCACCCCATGGCTCCAAAACAGTCCACTCTGCTCTGTTGAGAAATTCCTCCTCTCGCCCAGTAGCTCCCAGTTGCTGTTCCTTCCCTTCCAGCAAGGCAACCGGCTTGCACTTGCTGCAGGTGCAGTTTTGCACCTTCTCAGGCAGGAAGATAAACATGGCGCAGGTGTTGCAAGTCACCGCAGCAGCTCCCTCGCCATCCATGTCTCTTGGTCCTACATACACTGTGAGAAAGCATCCTGGGCCATCCCTCTAAATGCCCTTGCAACCCCCCACCTCTGCTATTTCCAAGCCACATGCTCACAGAAGCTGCAGTCAGCTAAGCAGAGCTGCTGCTGGCTGCTAACTCCTCCCTTAACCCCCTTTCTCGTTCATCCTGGCTTTCTCTTTGCAGGAGCTCATCCTCCTCAGACCATGTGCTCTAGCAGAGCTCACGGCTATGCGCACAGTCAAACTCACAATTATAATGGACTTGCATTTCTTTCAGAGCTTGCAAAGTGCCTGGTCGAGTCCAACCTGGGAGACGAACTAACCCATTTGATTTCGGCCCGCAACCCAGAGCCATATCACGGCGCTGGAAGGTTCTTCTTCAGATACTTCGAAAATCTATCACCCAGGTAGGGTCTGTACTGGCGTGGAGAATGGTTGGCACAGCTGAGGGCAGAGCTTTTCATGGGATCACCAGATATGGGCAGCTAAACCCTGGTTGGATTTAAAAATAAAGGTAAAGGGACCCCCGACAGTTAAGTCCAGTCGCAAACGACTCTGGGGTTGCGACACTCATCTCGCTTTACAGGCCGAGGGAGCCGACGTTTGTCTGCAGACAGTTTTTCCGGGTCATGTGGTCAGCATGAATAAGCCGCTTCTGGCGAAACCAGAGCACTGCATGGAAACACTTTTTACCTTCCTGCCAGAGTGGTACCTATTTATCTACTTGCACTTGGACGTGCTTTCGAACTGCTAGGTTAGCAGGAGCAGGGACCGAGCAACAGGAGCTCACTCTGTTGCGGTGATTCGAACTTCCAACCTTTTGATCAGCAAACCCAAGGCTCAGTGGTTTAGACCACAGCGCCACCCACGTCCCTTTACAGGGTTCTTAAAAAATGCTAAGGAAAAAAATGTTACATAGCTCTCGATGTAAATTTCTATGGACTGCTGTAATGCGCCCCTGGTGTCACATTTTTATAATGCATTTTTAACGTTATAATTGACCTGTGTAGCTGAGTCCCCACTTTGGAATGGGAACTCTGTAAGAGAACAATAATATTGCTACCCACCACTCTGAGCAATGAGAGACCCTGGGGCTTGCAGGCTCTTACCCAGGTCCTGTTTCCTTGGGATGAAGGTCAGCAGACAGCGGTGTCTTTAGGATGATTTGGTCTTATTTACACATATATACAACCTGAGCATAGGCGGGAGGGGTTCACAGCACCGACAGCCCAACAAATCTTACTTTTCCATTAGTCATAGCTTTGGATCCAGCACAGAGCAAGCTGGTCTCTGTGTATCCAGCTTCCAGCCTGCTTTCTGCTCAACTCACACCCCAAAACTCTGGCTATCCTTCTCCTACCTAGCAGCCAGGTGAGGTGTGAGGAATGCCCACCCATTAGCCTGGAGAGCCCCATCACTTAGCAGCAGCTCTTGCAGCCTGGCTCATTCTTTTGGGACGCTTGTGAGGCACAGGTAAGGCCATTGTCTTACACAGAAAATTGCCTGACCCGTTCAGCAACAGAGTCCTCTATTAGATTCTAAGTCTCACTGCGTCCAGGACCCCAAGAATTGGAAGAAGCAGTGGGGAGGAGGGGAGGGTTAGGTTGAATTTGGGAAATAAAATAATATATGGGACAGCAAAGGATATAATAGATTCTTATAAAATAGTAATATATTGTAACCTGAACAGAAGTTCAAAAGGGGAAGTAAATGTATTTTTAGTATTTTCA
Organism: Podarcis muralis; assembly: GCF_964188315.1. Classification (NCBI taxonomy): domain Eukaryota; kingdom Metazoa; phylum Chordata; class Lepidosauria; order Squamata; family Lacertidae; genus Podarcis; species Podarcis muralis. Next base: position 99,780,951 of record NC_135659.1, read on the forward strand.
TTATTGTAATAGTTATTATTATTTCTTATTGGTAGAAGGCAATGTTAACTTAGACTTCTTCGTTTTGCTGGCTGTATAATTTTCTTAAGTCAATAATTAAAAAAAAAGAATTGGAAGAACTCAGGGCACCATCCAGACAGAGCCCCAAACCTACAACAATATTATATGTGGCTCCCATTCAGTGTCCCAATGGATTGCGCTTTTATCCTCGGGGCAGAAGGCAGGTAAAACCCGAAGTTTCAGGCATCTTCCCACTTGGTGCTTGAAATATACGCAGAGTCGCAAAGTGATTTCATGCTCTTTATTCAGCTCATAGTGGTGAGGAGGAATGGAAGTCCCCTCAAAGTATCTGCTTTATATACCTTATTTACACAATGGGCTGCACGTGATTGGCTAATTCTGGACTTCTCCTGTAGGCCAATCAGGTTGTGGATTCACTTCTATCTGGAGCTGGATTGGGTGGCTCCTGCCGACCAATCATACTG